>NC_044555.1:0-319666 GCF_007565055.1 Rhinopithecus roxellana
CCGGGATGTATTGTAATACCTTGCATATTATTGTTCACTTGTTTTCCGTGTAAAATGTTTACACCATTAGAACAGGTTTTGTTTCAGAATGATAACCTCCCAGATTGATTCAATAGGGACTAAATTAATATGCATTTAATTATATTGAAATGAAACAATGCGCTGAGATATGGACAGAATTTCAGACGGTGATTTTAAGAACACCTTTAGCATTTAGTGATGTGGTACTCTTTAAACTCATGCTATATTGTCAGGATTAACATTTCCAAAGTCACTAGGTTTTGATTTTAGAGATTTACTTTCTGATTACCGACTCCAAGCATTTATTTTCGCCTATGTGTGCAAACATTCAGACCGGCTATGTGATGGAAAAGTGAAAAAAAGATGACTATTTTGTCCTCGCCTTCAAAATCTTATAGCTTTAGATCTTATTCTCCAAAAGTAGACAAAAGTTGCTTGAGTATTGGGTTGCACTTGTTTGTATAGTTTTTATTCAGATAAGAATAAAGAAGTATCTTGTTCTCTCTTACTTTCTATCTATTCCTTTATAATGATAGTAATTATCATCGTCTCAGGCAACAGCTTCCCCAATGCCGTAAATTTTGCCCATCATATACAAAAAAATACATTTGTATATATAGTTGTATCATGTTTACTTTCCTTTTTTCATACCATTTCAAAAAGTATTATTCTGCTATGACATTTTTTGGGCTTAGTCATAGAACAAATGTGTGCTGTTAGGGAACTTTTAACTAAATGTCTTCGTTTTACTGTTTATAACTAAGGAGCATTTTTAGTCTACTGTAAAGGCAAGTTGTTATCATATGCTAAACAACCTTAAAATGACTGAATATTAAAGTTAAAACTTTTTATGAGAAGATGAGAGACCCCTATGTGATTTATTTTAAAATAATCATTGCATATGCCCTCATACAGTAAATCAGAATGTTTTGATTGTTGCCTGCATGACCAAAATCTATTCTCCCTCCTTTGTGGTTTGCCAACACAGTGACTTCAGCACCTAGTAGACACAAGTTGTGTAGTTGTAGTGATGCATCCTTAGTGTTATGCTCTCCATTACTGGCAGGACAGATTGTTTCATGCTTGTCTTCTTTAAAGATTTGACTTAATTTTTCAATTGAAAACAGTAAGTGACAAATAGAGCATAGACTATTTTAGAACATACTCCGAGCACTTAAAGACAAAAAATACTCAGATAATTGAAATAGGAATATTTTTATTATGCCATTGAACTACGTGGTGCTTATCTAACATTTCCATGTTAGTCATCCATGCTTACTTATCTAACATTTTATGTTACACGTTCCAAGTCTGTTTTAACTTGACCTGTGCACTATTAAGTACCAGCAGAGAGTGATCAATATTATTGTCCAAAGCAGTGCATCACAGCCTTTATTGGGCACTGGAAACACCTGAGTATCTTGTTAAAAACTGCAAATTCGGATTCAGACATGAGACTGAGAGTCTTGTAAAAGAACAATTGAACAGATCGGTTAAACAGGTAAAGTAGACTTTATTGAGGACTATTGCAATAGGAGAAAGAGTTTCATCTCAACTCTTCCACTGAAGCAAAAGGTGAAAGGATTTTTAAATGCTGGGGTGAGCTAATGGAAAAGTGCTGGAGGACATAGGCAGGATAGAGAATGTGACTGGGCTGGTTATTATGATTAGGCCACCTGTGTTTGTTAATGGTCCCTTATGAAAGTTAGGCTCCTACCCTCCTATAGAGACTGGCAAGTAGGGCCCTGTCTTGCTTGATGATTACATTTCAAAGGGTTGTTGCCCAGGTCCTTGAAAAAGAATTTCCTGGGTTGTAGATTTACATCTGAAAGGGGCAGACAAGGAATTTACAACTGCAAATTTACCAGAGTAATTGCTCTACAAAAAAGGAGGTCATAGTCAGAAACAAGCTTGTCTAAAGTTGGTGGGAACATTAAGGCCATTGGGGTCAGTCAGTAGTTCTAGAAAGCTCCCAGGTGGTGTCAGTGCCACTGGTCTGCAAACCACAGGTCTGCACTGTTACAGTGATAGGAAAGATTCCATATTGATGAGTCATGTTAACTTTTTTTCTAGCTTATATAGTGTATATAGAAGTGTGTATTTGAAATGGTCAATACCATTGTCTGTCTAGATGGATAATAAAAGTTGTTATGTAGAATATTTATAGCAATGATATCTATTCATACTTCAAGAGGCCTACTCACAACATCTGAGTCTCTCCTGATGAGATGAAATTTGGAATACGTTATGTCCCAGGGTTCAGAACACATTTGCTGTTTAACTTATTTCACTATGAGAAAAGTAGTGTTATAATGATGTTCCACTGTTGTATTTTGTTTTAATTATTCTTGTTAAGCCCCTAGCAAACAGGTTGCTTCATCATTTTTTTTTTCTTTTTCTTTCTTTTTTTCTTTTTTTTTTTTTTTTTTTTTTGAGATGGTGTTTTGCTCTTGGAGTGCAGTGGTGCAATCTCGTCTCACTGCAACTTCCGCTTCCCGAGTTTAAGGAATTCTCCTGCCTCGGCCTCCCTAGTAGCTGGGATTACAGGTGCCCGCCACCACATCTGGCTAATTTTTTGTATTTTTAGTAGAGACGGAGTTTCATCACTTTGGCCAGGCTTGTCTTGAACTCCTGACCTCAGGTGATGAGCCTCAGGCATGAGCCACTGCGCCTGGCCGAGTCACCCATTTTTAACAGATGGAAAAAAAAAAAAAAAAGAAAGAAAAAACTTAACAATTTTGATCAGTGACAGTGCAAAAAATGCAATTTAATACTACAAATACTTATTACCTGATAAAGTTCTCAAATAATGAGCTAAAATAGAATGAATATGCCAAAACTGTAGAAAATCATTAAAGGCAGAATAATCACATTCCAGGGGCTTTTTTAAAAATTGAATTCTCCAAAGGACATTATTGTAAACTAATATTCTTAATTGTATAGAAATGGAAGATTTCTTTTTTAAAGTTAGTCATAGGAGTTTCAAGACATTTGAATCACCTTCTTGGACACTGGCTTTTATCCTATTAAATTTAATGTGGCAATTTAGAGTGTTTTTATTAGAATAATCAACATTCTAAAATGCAATCATTAACATATTTGGCATAGAAAATAGGTCTGATATGAACTAAAAAAACAAGCTTTAAAAATTGCTAAAACTAACAGCGTATAATGGTAATGCAATCCAAAGGTCACAAAACCCAATGATTAATTAAAACTAAAGAATAACAAATCAATTAATTAGTAGTATTAAGAAAGCTTTGCCTCCTTTTCAAAAACAAAAAGCTAAAAAGACTGGTTGTAGAATGTTATTGTTTTTAAAGACCAGCTTTTCATGGATGCAGTTTTTAATCCTTTCAAAGCCTAATCTAAATTTAAGAATTCTAACAAAAATTCCTAATATTTTAATTTGCAATCAGGAGAGGTTCAATCAGACTGACTTTTAATTTGACAGTCTCCTTTGTAACACATAGAGCTACTTCTTTGTTCTGCCTTGGTTAATAAAATGGATGAGTTCCAATGAATTTTGATGCAAAGTAATAATCAACTGAATTCCATTTCCCATTGATTTTCATTGTAAACTTGTATCACTTTTTTGACATAAAATAAACATCACTCCCTGGAATGAATAATTTAATTTGAAATATTAATAAGAAATAAATGATGATGCAGAATATTGCTTAGTCCTTCATACATTTGCAGCTCTTTGCATCTACTGCTGCTTACTTCCTAGACAGAGAACCATTTCCTGTAATAATAACTAACACCCATGAAGGATTTCCTATCTGGAAATAGTTTCTATAACCTTTACATCTATTCGTCTTCATGATTACAGTGTTAAATGGGTACAATAGAGATTGTCAGCATCCCTATTTTACATAAATTGTAAGTGCCAGAGTTTTGGTTTAAACCAGGTTGTCTGACTCCAAACTCTTCACTTAAAAAATATATTTTATTTTTATAGGTAATAATACATATACTGAAAATGTTTATAAAATAAATTTACAGTTAATGAACACTTTTATTACTAATGAAGCCAAATGCCTTTATTGCTATCCCTGGTGTCAGAAGCTAGAACATTGCAAGCCATTCCAGTAACTATCCATGTGCCTTCTTATAACCATCTCCGGACACACACGCACCCACACACACAACTGTGACCATTATGATGATTTTATTTTTTGGAATGGCATCCTTACTTTTCTTCATAGTTTTGTCACTCAAATATGCATCCCTAAACACTGTAGTTTAGTTTTGCCTAAGTGTGCGTGTGTGTGTGCGCATGTGTGTATGACAGAGTCTCACCCTGTCACCCAGGCTGGAGTGCAATGATGTGATCTCGGCTCACTGTAACCTCCACCTTCTGGGTTCAAATGATTCTCCTACCTTAGCCTTCCGAGTGGCTGGGATTGCAGGTGCCCGGCACCACGCCTTGATAAGTTTTGTATTTTTAGTAGAGACAGGGTTTCACCATGTTGGCCAGGCTGGTCTTGAACTCCTGACCTCATGATCCGCCTGCCTTGTCCTCCCAAAGTGCTAGCATTACAGGCGTGAGCCACCATGCCTGGCCAGTTTTGCCTAATTTTTTAAAATCTATTAAGCTTCTTTTAATGTATAGGTTTCTTCCTTTATCTCTTTCTTTTATTTAAACTGTATATGTGTTGAGGAAGCTAGATAGTTTGTTCTGTAGTTTTCCATGGTCTGGCTTTTGCTGCCTGTGTTTTTGTGATGTAGTTTGATTTGCTTCACTATCATCCGCATTCCCTGTCTGCCTTATTGCCTTGCTGAAGATCACCAAATTTCAAGGACTTCTTCCCTGCTCTGCTCCATGGCACGTCTCAGCCCACTCTGGATGTGCATGGTTGGCGGCCAATAGAGATGGGCTGCAATGACTGGCTTCTTTAGTAAGAACTGTGAGGTTACATATATTCAGCTCTGGGTTTCTAAATGCCCATCCAAGAACAAGTTCCAGGGAAGACAGGGCATGCATGAGTTCGAGGCAGAATGAGAAAAATAAGCAACATATAATACATTTTTTCATAAAATTAAATTTCTCCTTTTAAAGAAGTGTTCTTTATTATATTTCAGTTAGCCTACTGTTTCATTGGCATCATTTCCCTTTCATTGTTTGTATTTTTGTTTTGATGAAACAAAAAATTAGAAACCCAATGTCAGTCTTTATTCTCTTTTTATTATGCTAATTTCCAAAATTGAAAAGTGTTGGAAACACTGCTTTAGCCTTAAATTTTCTGCAGAAAATTACATTTTGAATTTTCATAAAAGAAATTATTGTTCTTAACCCATTCTGTATGATAATTTTTAAAACCCTCTGTAAAGTGTACCTTGAGAAATAGTACCTGTGATTTGTCTAAGGTTTTGAATAACTATTCATTCTATCTCAAATGTATTTCCACCACTAAAATTGCTATACCACTTTATGGGAAGAAGAAAAGCAACTTTCCTTTTTTGTACAGGAAACTGGAAAGTTCATCTCATGGAAGGTGTGGAGAGAAAGGTGGCTATGTAATTCTCCTTTGGATATTTCTGGATCTGTTTCTCAATCAGATTGGTTCCGTTCACACTGCCTGCTGTCATGAAAGTTTATGCCTTGCATGCAATGCCAGCATAAATTTCTCAGCACAGAACAGCTCTGCTTGTTAAGGAAGCTGTTCTGAATTATCAAATATGTATTTTTTAATTAGCCACCCTTGCTTATGCTTTCAGAATATATATTAAAGTGATCTGGGGTATTTCATCTAAGTGTAAGAAAGACAATCCAAACTCCCTTTGTTTCCTGACTTAGCTTATTATATCTTCAGTACTTGCAAACCGTGTGATACATGATCAGTCACAACACACTGCTATTTACTGAGCATCCATGGCCACTGGCTGACGTGGCATTGAATATAACATTGTATTGTTGCTCTAAGCCTTTTAGCCTTCGTGCTAAATGACTCAACCCATCACAAGAAATTTATAATGGACATATAACTCACCTAGTTATTCTGCATGAGATTGATTTGTTGTGAAGTTATTGGCTCTAATGTCTTTGAGAGGGTAGGTCTTCAGTTCAAATAAAGACGGCCTCATTTATGGATTTCAAAGCATGTCTATACACTGTAAGTCTGTATTAAAGAAATGGGATGAAGCCAGCTGTTAAAAATGAGAAAATATGTGCAAAAGGATTTGAAGTTGACTGTATTATATAGAAGTATTAAATTGGGAGCTTGAGGGCATACTGAAGCTTCATATTGTTTGAAAGTTTATTTTGAGTTCTGTAGGAAAATGAGTACTGTTAATTAGGTGACGTGGTTGCAGCATTCTCAGGCGTCTGCTCCCCACAGTGTCAAAACCTTTGCCCAAGCCACTCACTTTATTGTGACCCCTGTAGATGCTCTATCATTATGGTCCCTTTACCCCCCCCCCCCCAAAAAAATCGTTGTTGTCTCTCAGGCAACGAGGGCTTTTTGTCAGCATTTTTCATCTGCCCATCCCTTCCTACAATCTTTTATACTACTGAAAACTTGAAAGCCCACATCCCATATTCTCTCCTGGATCTCTAGGCCTACCAAAGTTTTTTTCTAAAACCATGAAATGACCACAAGGTAATTTGATGAATTGATTCATAATAAATTCTTAATAAGAAGTGACCTACAACTAGGTCATGTCATTCTTCAACCACCTATTTTATTTGATTACTGATCCCCCACAGGCAATCCACGTGACTGAAGCTGGAATTTAAATTTTCTGTGATGATGTCCCTAGAGCGTATATGTGAGACCTTTGGTAGCAGGAGTCTCTGAGATCTCGCCTCTAACTCATGGCATTCTGAAATAGACATAGGCAAAGCCCCAGGGACATTTTTAAGAGAGCTGTTGTAAATTATCTAGTATTATAAGTTAAGTCTGTCCTGAATTCATCAGAAAATAATAGATTCTGCTGCTACAAGATATTAGGATTTCTGGTCTTAAGCAACAGTCTTGAATTTCACTACCTGGATTCTTCTTTTTGACTTCATCTTTGCAAATAGGATGGTTGAAGAGGATGGAGCCATTGAGAAGGTGGCTGCTCTGTGAAGTTGCTTTTGTTTATATTCGTACTGACCTGGCACAGTGTAGGCGGAGGCGATGCATGTTTTCTGACATTGGGCCAGTGATGTATGGCCTGACCTTCAAAATGAGGAACATCATCTCTGTGGGTGAGACTATAGCCGTGCAAATGCTTTTATCCCATATTGCTCAGCAGTTTGCAACCGGTTCTGATAAAAAGCACCCATCCCGCTGAGTTCGCTGAAGCTTGTATATTCGTTTTAGTTTGAACATTTTGGCAAATTAAGGACTGAGTGAAACCGTAAAATTGATTTTATTTACAGCAAAGCGTTGTGGTGTCTGTTGGTTGTTCTTACATCTCTTTCCTTTAGTCTTTGAGGTTGTTTCTGTAGTTGGCTTATCTAACTTTACATTGAATTTGCATGCATTTCAGGATAGTACTTCCCCTGGGTTTCTTCTTAGTTGATATTGGACATGGTCTGCATTCTCACACTTTGTGCATAAAGTTGGTAACTATACAGAGTCGTAGTTTACACCTACCCCAGGTGATTCTGATTCAGGAGATAGGCGATGGAAACCAAAACTACTACACATTGTTAGTCAGTAGGTGACTCCTCCAATGTGAATCTACTGATCTCTGCTGTATACCATTCAAAGCCGTCATTTTCTAACTCTGCTAAATACTAAAGGTTCACAAGCCATACTTCTCATTTACCAGAAGGTTGTTCGAGTTTTTCTCCATTTGGTTCGATAGTGTTGCTATGGATGGCATTCATAGCAAATGATAAGATGGGCATAGTATACTTTGAATGAATTCTTAGTTTTCCTTGAAACAACAAGATAAAAAGTTAGAATTATAAGAGAGCCACCTAGTGGATAAGGATATAGACCTGTTGCATCTTGTCTTAATGTCGGCTTTAAGGTTTTCTCAGGTTATAGATTTAAATATAAATGAAAGTAAGTGTAGATATATACTTTGAATATATTCCTAGAAATTTGATTTTATATTTACAATAAATATATGTTAAATGTTAGTGAATTTTGTTTTCGTTCTTTCTGGTTTAAAAAATATTTCTTATCATTTTATAAATAAGTCTATACTTTAAGTAGTTCTACTCCTTTTATGAAACATGGAGACAGAGATGATAAGACATGATCTTGCCATAAAATAAAACACACATTATATTTGTAGGAACATAAAGATATGCTAGTAACTAAAACATATTTTTTAATGCCTACTATATGTTCCTTGGATTTGAATGTAAGAGAGATTTTAGGACTTAAATAGTAGTTTATGCAATTAGAGAATGCAGAAATAGTGTGAAAGAATTATAGGCTAGATACATTACTATTTTTTATATACTCTGCAAGTTTTTAACAGTTTGTAACAAATGCCTTGGGCAGATTAGGACATTGCCAAAAATCAACATCATGCTACTTACATTTACAATCATCTGATAGTCATCTCTGAAATGAGCATCCTCCTGATTGCCTAACATGTTTCTTTTATAATGTAATAAAGGTGAGTTACACATTTTGACAACAGTATTTGTCTGATATACCTAGAGAGAAGAAAAAAGATTGTAGGAGAGCAAGATACCCAAGATACTAATTTTTCCTGGCCCACGTTTTAATTTAAGTTTATTGTCAAAAGAGGCATTTTATTTTATTTTATTTTATTTTACTTTTTTATTTTTTTGAGACAAGAGTCTTGCTCTGTTGCCCAAGCTGGAGTGCAGTGGCCCAATCTTGGCTCACTGCAACCTCCACCTCCTGGGTTCAAGTGATTCTCCTGCCTTGGCCTCCATTGTAGCCGGGATTACAGGCACCCGTCACCACCCTCAGCTAATTTTTCTATTTTTAACAGAGACAGGGTTTCACCATGTTGGCCAGGCTGGTCTTGAACTCCTGACCTCAAGTGATCCACCCGCCTCGGCCTCCCAAAGTGCTGAATTTACAGTTGTGAGCCACCATGCCTGGCCGAAAGTAGCATTTTAAAAGATCGATATTTTAAATTAAATTGAAGATACTCTATCACAACTTTACATTCTTATGCCGGGTCATCCCTCCTTCCCCTGTACTCAAGCTCCTAGAAATCTCATCTATTTAAACCTGACTCTGCTATTCAAGTAACTTCCAGGTTTTCTTCCCGTAGTGCTATATCTTTTCCTCTCTTCTCCAGGATCCTGCTGGACATCACTTCCTTATATTCTTCTGGCACCTCAATATGGCCCACATCAAATTAGTTATCTTTGCGCTGTTTTTGTATTGTGTATTTCAGTCAAATGGGTTTACCTTTAATTTTCTTAGGAGTAAAAGATTATAGTCTTATTTAATCTTTCTTTTTTCTTTTCTCCTTCCCCCAATTTCCTGTTGATTCTACCTCTAAAACCTATCTGGCATCATTCATGAGGATACTTTGCAAAACAAGGATTATGAGATCAGGTCCTGTGGTAAGCAGGGAGCCAAAATAAGAACCCCAGAGTTTCTTGCCTCCCTGGTGTACACATCCAGTAAAATCCCCCTTCCCTTGAGTGTGTATGATACTATGAATATGATGGATACCACATCCCTGAGTAGGTTACTTTATACAGCAAAATGGAAGAGAAGTTTGTGTATATAATTTAGGCTGCAAATCAGTTGATTTTGAGCCAATCAAAGGAAGATTACTCTGGGTGGGCCTGACTTTATCAGGTGAAAGCCCCTAAACTAGGAACTGGGCCCTTCTCCTGCTGGAAATGAAGTCCTCCTTGACAATGTAAGCAGCCATGTTGTAAGTGGGTCCATGAGAGGGCCATGTGGCCATGAATTTCAAGTGACCTCTAGGAGCAAAGAGTGGCTCTTGTCTGACAACTAGCAAGAACAGAGATCTATAACCACAAGGAAATGAATGCTGCCAACAACCACATGAGCTTGGAAGAGGACCCAAGCTCCATAAATAAATGCAGCCTGGCTGGCACCTCAATACTGCTTTGTGTGACTCAGCAGGGGACCCAGTTAAACCGCACTTGGACTCGTGACCCACAAAAACTGTGAAATAATAAACTCAGGTTGTTTTAAGCACTATTTTTTAGTTTTTAATTTTTATGGATATGTAATAGTTGCACATATTTATAAAGTAAGCCACTAAATTTGTGTTTATTTGTTATGCAGCAATAAATAACAATATAGGTCCTCATTATCTTTTGCTTTGGATCAGTGCAGTAACCTTCAAACTAAGCTCTCTTAACTCATCCGTCTCCATGAAATCCTGCGTAACAGAGCCAAAGTCATCTTCCTTATCCTACATAAGACAGCCAAAGTAATCTTCCTTATAAACAGACTATGATGTAACCTCCATGAGATAGGGGATTTGTCTTGTTCAAAACTGTATCTCTAGAAGAACACTAACATTTATGCATGCTATAAATATTGACTGATGGACTGATGGAATAAATATCATCCGTCCTCCTACACATACATCAAAACCTTTGCTGGTCCCTTGCCTACAGAGACATCCTTCAGATACAAGAAGAGGAAAGATATATAATTAAATGCTTCAGCATATAGGTTCTAGAGTAAAACCTTGTGTTTAGATTTCAGCTCTAATATTTCCTAGCTTTGTGATTTCTTGGAATATGTATGACTTCACTAAGCTTCAGTTTTCCAATTTATAAAACATGAATAATTTTTACCACTCAAGACTGTATTGAATATTAATAAGACAATGCTTTTAACATATTTTCACAGTGCCTGGCCTATGCAATAGATCAACAAGTATTATTTATGATTATAACATTTAAGGCCCTTTACTATCTACCTTTCCCTCCTGTCCTCCAGCCTTATGAAGCTGCCACCCTTGTGTTTCCTGCCTTTAAAGCGTGATGGAGAGTGAGATGCATGGATAATTTTAAAGTGTCCAGTTCTACCCATCCCCTGCTAAATGACCTTGAGCAAGTTTCTTTGCAGCCTCAGTATGGTTATCTGAGGAATGGGGCTAATTTTAATACATAGTTCTCAAGTTTGTATTGAGTCGATCTCTGCATTAGTCAGTCACATTGAACAATAACCAAATATTGGTCACTGACGTCACTTACTGCAGGGACAATATAATTGACGTCTTTCATAACATTATGAAAACCCATGGAAAACTTTTTGTTTTCTTAATATTAGAAATAGTTGTGTTGGTACTGAACAGTCAATGGTTGTTACTGTTTTTATCTGACCAGGCTTTTCTCTTTGAATTAGCTTCTAATTGAGATAATCTGTACTAGCTCTAGTTCAGACCTTGTTCACTGTCTCTGTGAATTTCCTTTTTTCTCCTTACAAATTTCTAATTTATGTTTTCCTGCTATATTTTGGTAAGTTACCCTAAATTCATTCTTAAAAAAATAAAGGTATAATTAAGTATGTAAAAACTTTCCATGGTTGTTACATATGTAACTAGCAGTAATTCTGTGTCATTTGTGTGAGGGTATGTGTGTGTTTTAATGGTGAGAGTTAACAAATTATGTAAGAAACGCTGACATTGGAAAACTGATTTTTAAAAACAACTTGCAAAATTTCATCAAATGAGTCTCGTTTCTTGCATTGAATCAATTATAGAAGCAATTCATAAAAAGGCAAATATAGTGATTCTTATATCTCCCATTTAAAGTATCCCAAATGCTATAGCATAAGGAAGTACATGTGCTAGGCAGACTTGAAGTTAATGAACTGATGTTGATGTTAAAACTGGTGCACTCTTTTCTCCTGGAGGTATGGCTGAATCTATGCCACAGCCAGGCACTCTTTCATCAGATTCCATTTGAAAGTCAATTGATGAATCAGCCCTGATGCCTCATTGAACATAATGTCGAGCAGCAAAGATTTCTGTACTCTATTGATGTGTTTAAGCAGCATCAAACAAGCACACACATCAGTGGAAATATCGGTGAAATCATTTGTCAACAATTTTATAAGGAACACAGTTGACTTCCTAATTTCTCCACTGTTTGGGTTGCTATAGTCTAATAAAACACGCTTCTGCATGGAGACATACTGATACTTCATGGAAAAGTAATCAGAAGTCTTCACTGAAATAAAATTATTTGTCCCTGTTTAAAGATATTCAAACACTACTTCAGTTCACAGACTTAGAAGTGAATAACTTCTTTTTGACCTTATTAAATGAGGATGTGATTAATGTAACTAAAGTCACACTTATGTTGGATGGGGGACTGACCATGCTGTGAGATCTTTAGCAAGAAAATTAAGATCTCTTCTGGTTAGCTTCGAATGGCTATACTTTGTGCTAGCCATCACTGACTTGCACCTAAAAAGATAAACTGTAGGTGTACGCAGCAAATATCAAGCCCTCTTAGGGTATATTCTTCCATTCCTTTTTTTTTTTTTTTTGAGTTGGAGTCTTGCTCTGTTGCCCAGGCTGGAGTGCAGTGGTGCGATCTGGGCTCACTGCAAGCTCTGCTTTCCAGGTTCATGCCATTCTCCTGCCTCAGCCTCCCGAGTAGCTGGGACTACAGGCTCCCGCCACCACGCCCGACTAATTTTTTGTATTTTTAGTAGAGACAGGGTTTCACTGTGTCAGCCAGGATGGTCTCGATCTCCTGACCTTATGATCTGCCCGCCTCGGCCTCCCCAAGTGCTGGGATTACAGGTGTGGGCCAACGTGCCCGTCCCCATTCCTTCTTTTTCTTAATATTTTTCCATTTCAAGGTCACAACTGCAATACCTTATATATCCAATATTAGTAATGAGAACATCTGTTTTGCACTGATATTGTTAAATTGGCATTCGGTAAAATCAAACCATTCCTTGCATTAATGGGTGAGAACTTGCCTTTCACCTAGAGCCAAGTTCATTACAAATTCATGCTCACAGCCCAGAGAAAAACAAGTTTTTATGAGGTTTCAACAAGTAATATATCTGCATGATGGGTTGTTCCAAGAAACTAAGCAAATGAAAATGTCAGTTTGCAGAAACTGTCAAAACGAACATAACCTAATTTAGAATTGCTGCTTATTTAATAAACCACCAGTGGCCCTTCCGGATAGAGTCCTGCCAATCTTGCAAAGTACTCATTCATCTTGCATTTAAGTTTGTAGATACCCTAGGCTCTGCCAATGGGAAAAGGACATTAATTAGATACCGCAGTCAATCATTAAACAGCTGCAAGCATAGTTAGTGCCATTAGCTATGAAATGCTGTAAGCCTTCATATGAATATACATTGATAGGTCAGCATGGGACCCCAGTGTGTATGCAGTTATAAAACAGTGTGCATCGCTGTATGCTTTGCACATGGCACATCCTCACAACATACATATCGATAAGTAGTTTTAATGTATATTCTGTGTGTTTGAATTGCATGTTACCCACTTAAGGTAGGTTCTTATTTGAGGACCTTAGTGTTTGCATAGTAAGGGCCCTGAATGCTACTACTTTGCACAGTAACGTGTCTTTACAGACATTACCTCTGACTTCATGTTTTATGGTTGTTAGTTATTGTGAAACAAATATGTCTGACTGCCACTGGGCAATGCTGCTTCAATAGAGTACACACATTAAGTGTATGACATTTGAAACTAGCAGAGGAGGAACTCTGAAGGAGGTAGGGCAGGGGATGACAAGAGTGTGGGAGGAGGAGAGGTGTAAGGATAGGTATTATGAATGAAAAAAATAATCATGCATTTTTAATTGTATAGAATAATTTGATTGCAAGTTTCAAAGACAAACTAAAAAAGAATGTAATCAATTCTCTGCATGTTGGCACAACAGAAATTTATGGGGAGACTGTGGAGGAAACGAAATGAGAACAGCTGAATGAAGTCAATCGCTGTGATGTGGAGCCTTCCTTATTGTTGAGAATGGAAAAGAGTGCAAACGCACAGTGCAATGGATTTGGCAGCAAGCTGTGTTTTCTCAGTATGGTAGATCTGTATTGCTCATGAGTATTGAGAAAGACCTACACACCTGCTTCTGTTATTCTCAAGCTGAATAATGATGACAGAGTTTATAAATGGCCTTTCTTTCCTCACTGTTAATGTTTCCTCATATGTGGGAGAAGGTAGATTATCTGGCTATCTACATATCACCTGGAATTGTTATACCACGCAGTGAATGTTTTAGAAATGAGAGTGGATGGTTTTGGTTGATGGTTTTAGTTAGCTACAATGTTTTCAACATCTTTAATCATATTATCCAGACTTCTTGTTCGTTCTTCCTTTATTACCTATTGATTATTGTAATTTTGGCTCCATATGCCTGTTAACCTGGAGTCACATTGATACATTTTTGTCATCATGTGACATTGCTTTCCCTCAATCTCGTATACCATTTCTAAATCTCATTCTTGCTTTACTATTTACTCGATCACGTCCGAATCTGGGAATCACTCTCTCATCCAACGTAATAGCAGCCCCTCACATGGATCCTTTTCTTCTAACTTGCCTCGATTTATTTCTAGCCATTAGAGATCACCAAGACCCAATTTGGTCATCCATTATGTTTGGGAGGGCAGAAATATTATTTTAATTATATATTCAGTGACTTACAATTGTTTATCACAAACTTAAAGTTCCCTGTAGTAAGCACTGGACCTGTTTCAGGTACATTGTCAATTGTAGAAGGTAGTTGTGGGCATGAACAAAATGTTAGAGATGTCAGAGGCTGATGTGGCTGTCTTTAGAGGTAGAGTCTTATTGGAATATGACCTAGAACTTTATTTTCAAAGCAAAACAAAGAAATGGATAATCACTTCTTTTCCTTATCAGTGATCTCTTATTATCTACTGAATTAGTATTGCAAATTGTCATTGAAAGCGGGTTTCAAGAAATGTGGTTTTAAACTATCTTTTTCATTTTTCTCTAGCTTTTAAAAAGCTTTCTTTAAAAAGATGACAACCTTTAAAAATAACTTTTAGATACCATATATGCCTTCCAATCTAAAAAAATGAAAATATTGATATTAAAACATTTTTCTCCATGGTCTGTGTTAAAATTTCCAGTCTGACTCATTCAATACTAATCTATGTGGAATTTACTTTGGGTAGTCTAATCGTTGTTGCAAAAGGTGCAATATATGTCTTCGTCACCATAAGTACTGCTTTCTTATGTGATAGAAAACTGTTACAACTAAATTACATTACTTTAGAAAATATTTTTTAAATGGAGGTCTTTTTGAATACCATACCACATTCAATTTCCAGTTAATCAAATGGCAATTTGAAAATAAGTAGTGTGCATTAGATTTGTATTGCTGCAGTCACAAATTACCGAAGGCTTAGTTGCTTAAAACAAGATAATTTTATTATCATACTGACACAGGTCTTACTGATCAAGGTCTCAGCAGGACTGTGTTTTGTTCTGGAGGCTCTAGGAGAGAATCAATTTCCTTGCCTCTTTGCATCTTCTAGAGTAAGTTTGTGCAACCTGCGGCCTGTGGGCTGCGTGCAGCCCAGGATGGCTTTGAATACGGCTCAACACAAATTTGTAAACTTTCTTTAAAACATTGTGAGATTTTTTTGTTTTGCAATTTTTTATTAGCTCATCAGCTGTCATTAGTGTTAGTGTATTTTATGTGTGGCCCAAGACAATTCTTCTTCCATTGTGACCAAGGGAAGCCAAAAGATTGGACACCTGTGTTCTAGAGGCTTACCACATTCTCATGACTTATGGCACCTTTCTTCAATCATTAAAGTCAGTAACATTACATCTTTCTGATCCTTCTTCAGTAGCCATATTTGCCTCTCTGATTCTTCTACTTCCTTCTTTCACTTAAAGATAGTTATTATTAAATTGGATCCACCTGGATAATCTATGCTTCTCTTCCTTTAAGGTCAGTTGATTAACAACATTAATTCCGTCTGAAACCTTATTGCCCCTTTACTGTGTAGCCTAAAATATTCACAGGTTTTGGGGATTAGGACATGGATCTCTTTGTAGGGGGAGGCATTACTCTGCATAATCTCACTCTGTCGTCCAGGCTGGAGTGCAGTGGCATGATCTCCGCCCACTGCAACCTCCGTCTCTCAAGTTCAAGCGATTTTCCTGCTTCAGCCTCCCTAGTAGCTGTGATTATAGGCGCACACCACCATGCCTGGCTTATTTTTGTATTTTTAGTAGAGACGAGGGTTCATCATGTTGACCAGGCTGGTCTTGAACTCCTGACCTCAGGTGATCTGCCCTTCTCGGCCTCCCAAAGTGCTGGGATTACAGGCATGAGCCACCTCACCTGGCCTTATAAATATACTTATACCTAGGTTTGCACATGAAAACAAGCACCACTATTTTAGTTTATGGACGTTTTAATTTTCAACTTTGGCACTAGGTTTTTACTTATAAAATGAAAGGAAATCAACCTGATTACATGCTGTGTACTTTGAATCCATTTGAGGCCTACAAAGTGTTTGTAAAAACAATTGCTTTTGTCCAACTGCTTTTTTTTTTTTTTCCAACTGCATATATGATTTATGGAATTTGATTATAAGATCATGGAATTTTTCTCAACCAAAAGTGATGCTTTCTGACATTAATACATGAAGCACATTCCAGAATGATACTCCTGATTTTAAAAAGACTAAAGGCAATTAATTGCTAACATCTCCACACATTTTCCTGTGAGCCACTAACTATTGCTAATGTTTCCTTGACAAGTGAAGAAAGCAATTATTTTCTTAAATATTCTGTCAAATGGTACTATTTTCTTCAGGGCGAATTCTAAATTCCGAAATTCAGGGATTAAGAGCAAGCTCTCAATAACTCTCATTCAGAACTTATAGTGTCCATGAAACTTTATGTGCAGTACAGGAACATTTTACATTTTGGGGTTAAGAGTTGCAAGAGTTTGGATGATTCCCCTGCAAACTGAAACTAATAGAGTCATACAATACAGGACCATATTCTTAAGGCAAATATACCATATAATAAATGAAAGAAATGGATTTTGGTAACTCCCTTTCAGGCTGAACTAAGTAAGCAGTTCTTCACACAAAGGCACCATGATATAGTGATAAAAATGGTGAGTTAGGATACAAGAAACTTGCTTTCTAGTCCTAGCTCTATCTCTAATTATTGCATCCTTTTAAACAAGTTAAAGGCTACCTTTTTGCCTCATTTCTCTCATTTAAAAAATGAGTTTAAGAGGAATTATCGCTGAAGTCCCGGATCATTCACAGCTTCTGTGATGTTATAATCCCAGTTTTACATGGCCACCACATGCCTCACATTATCTGTGGTGGCTCCTGGAAAAAAAGAGGGGGTGTGAGCAAAAAAAGGAAATACAGCAGGGAGATGTGATATGACAAAGATCTTGCTACCACAATTGTTGGAAACAGAAAGATTACTCAATCGCTGAGAGCTAAAAAGGGCTCTTTTGCACATCTCCTTGCTACTTTACTGTTTTCTGAGTTCAATTCCAATGGAAATGGTAAATGTGAAGGGGCCTTAAAAAGAAATAGCATCAGGATGTTTTACTATAGTTCTGCCTTATTGTATGTGGAATAGACTTGATACTAGAAAGTTGACAGCAAAGTGAAATTCTCTATGTAACATTTTTTTTCCCAACTGCTTTTTTAAAACTGAAACTGCACTCCCAGGGGAATATAAATAATCCCACAAGGTGCAGTAAAAGTCAGAGAATGCTATTGCAGTAGGGACAAGATGGTCCAGAGGCACTATCTACCCCAAACCCACATTTAACTGATGCAGACCTGCAAACAGAGAGGCTTCATGATTCACTCAAGGTCAAGAAGCCAGTTAGTTACAGAGTCAGAGTTGAGGCTGTGTTTACTGTTTCCCACCGGCAAGGTTCAACTTTTCCTACTTGAATTGCATATGATTACATACAGTGTTAAAAAGGATTTTTTCTGTTAACTGTTGACTATATTAACATCAGTCACTAATTTTAATAATAGTACTTAATTGATGCTTTGTATGTGCTAAACACTCTTATAGGTGTTTTACTCAATATAGTTTTATTAACTCATCTAATCATTCCAAGAATTCTGTGAGATAATTCTACACATACTCCTACTTTACAGGAGGGACACCCATGCCCCATTTAAAGATGACATTTGAACTTAGACACTTTGGCTCCAAATCCAGTGTTCCCAATTGTGCTATAATGCCTCTGAACTTAAATGGTATGAGAAAAATCAAACTACCAGGTTAGACCTCAATTATTTTATGATTACAGTCATATGAGATGAGCCACTTATTGTATGCATCTTTAGATATATAACATTTTATAACTTGAGGCTCATTCATTCAACATGTAGTGATTAAGCATCTATTATATGTACAGGGATTTACCAGGTATTATAAGGGCTACCAAGGATAATGTAATTGAGAATGCTAGTATGCATGAAAAAAATGGTATAATTCAAAGTAGAATGAATAGCATTAATAACAGTTGTTAGATATTACATATTTAATATGGGCCAGGCTTTGTGCTAGACACCTTGCATATATTATCTCATAATTTTCACTTCAGTCATTAAGCCAAGTCATATTTTTCCATTTTATAAATGATGAAACAAATGTGAATAGATAAGCGACTTACCCATACTTACAAAGGAAGTGACAGAATTGGTATTGAAATCTAGGTCTGTGTGAATAACAACCTCATTTTATTTCTACTACTCTGCTTTAAATTGAAAACTCCAGTCCTATCAAAAGAACACGCAAGGCTCCTCTCCAGGACCAGCTGGGAGGCTTACTGCTGAATGCATGGCCAGAATCCATTGTGGCTTCTTTTGGCACAGATCTTACATATTCCTGGGTGGGGGGAGGGTATCATCTCTCCATATATGGTAATGAGGAGAAATCCTGGAGTTCATCTCCAGTCTTTCTGTTTAGACTTTGCCCACCGGTGGAATTTAAGAGCAAAGTATTGCAAAGTATTTTAGGAATATGTTAAGAACCCTTCATTTTGAGTTCATGGTTTGATGCTTCAACATCCTTCTCATTGACCTAATTTTGAGTCCACATTCAAAACCGGCTGAAACCCCTTGAAAATAAATCCAACAGCTAGTATCTGGCTCCACAACCACTCACCTTGCTTGGCTTGCTTTCAAATTGCCCGGTAAAATTCACTGGCGCCAATCGCAAGTCCTCATGCTTTCTCTGTTCGTCACCTATTTGTTCAAGCACTCACGGGTCCTGCCGTGGTATGGCCCTGCGTGGCATACTGTCACCCTCTCTCTGGGACCTGTGAGAATGAGAAATTTCATCCTGTCAAATCACTGTCTCTTTTTCTCGTGTGACTGGACCAACTTTCCCATACCTTAACCAACACCTACATTCTTAGAACAGATGGAATGAATGGAAGCGAAGATATGCAACTTCCTAAACTTGTGATTCTAACTTCAAAAGTAATGATTACTTTTTTCTCTTTCCTGCTGCTTTTCTATTTTATCTCTCATTTTTCTTACATCTTCTCTCTCATCTACCTCTGAGGATCCACTCTACGTAGGATTTGGAGCCTTACCTAATTCAGTCACTCATTTAGGGACTGTACTGAGTTTCTCCCCTTTCACCAAATAATGATGTAATTTCAGCTCTATGCCTTTTGAGTGACACTCACAGAAAGAGAAGGATTGTATCTCTACCTCTAAAGTGTCTTGAATTGTGAGTTTCCCTCCTCTCTTCTCTTCTGCTCTCCTCCCTTCCCTTTCCTCCCCTCCCGTTCCCTCTCCCCGCAACATGTAAACATTTTGTAATTCCATGCGTGTCCCTGTTATCTATTTGTTTCTAGTGTTAAGGTGACTTACAGCTTAGGGGTAGAACTGTATATGTATTATATTCAGATGGAGACTTGTCAAGACAAATACAGTCTTCCTGACACTGATGCATGCAGTCAACACTGGAACAGAAAGTTGATAGCTGCATTAAAATTTTTGCAAATGGCTGCCATAGAAACCCATGCAAGAGTGACTTTGCGCTGAAATATGACATCTCAGGGATCTGTCTGGTGAATCTTTGACACAGAAAGAGAAATAAATTAGAAAGCAATTTCCACAGAGCCTTTTAGATCCTTAAAACTTGAGTCTCAAAGAACTTGAACAAAGTAACTATTTAGAAAAAGAAAAGGCATTGGTTCTTGGCATTTTTAAATTCATTGAATAGATTCTCCTTAAATGTTAATAGCATTTTGATGGGAGAATTACTCTAATCAGAGCATTCAGCTCACCTCAGAAATGATTTAAAAATTTTATGTTATGCCTGTTAAATATTAAGCCTCTCATTTTCCATTCCCATATCAAAACTGGCATCACATTTCAGAAGTCAAGGTTTAACAGTCAGCAAATAAACATATTTGCAACACTGTTAAATGATAATTATTTTTGCATTTGATATGCAATTTTGTCGACAATTTATGTATTGAGGAATATGTATTTTATTGACTGAATATATGCAAGCAATAAAATTTCACTAACCAGACTCCACGGCAAATGAGTTATCTGAGTGTTCCAATTTCAGAGGTTCCTCTAACCACTAGAACTTTCATCTTTTTTTTTCAGTCTTTTTTTTTTATTATTATACTTTAAGTCTGGAATACATGTACAGAACATGCAGGTTTGTTACATAGGTATGCACGTGTCATGGTGGTTTCCTGCACCCATCCATCCGTCATCTATGTTAGGTATTTCTCCTAATGCTGTCTCTCCCCTAGCCCCCCATCCCCCAACAGGCCCTGATGTGTGATGTTCCCCTCCCTGTGTCCATGTATTCTCATACTTCACCTCCCACTTATAAGTGAGAACATGCGGTGTTTGGTTTTCTGTTCCTGTGTTAGTTTGCTGTAAATGATCATTTCCAGTTTCTTCCATGTCCCTGTAAAGAACATGATCTCATCCTTTTTTATGCCTGCATAGTATTTCATGGTGTATATGTGCCACATTTTCTTTATCAGGTCTATCATTGATGGGCATTTGGGCTGGTTCCATGTCTTTGCTATTGTGTACAGTGCTGCAGTAAACATACATGTGCATGTGTCTTTATAGTAGTATGATTTATAATTCTTTGGGTATATACCCAGTAGTGGGATTGCTGCGTCAAATGATATTTCTGGTTGTAGATCCTTGAGGAATCACCACACTATCTTCCACAATGGTTGAACTAATTTGCACTCCCACCAACAATGTAAAGGCCTTCCTATTTCTCCACATCCTCTCCAGCATCTGTTGTTTCCTGACTTTTTTTTTTTTTTTTTTTTTTTATTATACTTTAAGTTCTAGGGTACATGTGCATAACGTGCAGGTTTGTTACATATGTATACTTATGCCATGTTGGTGTGCTGCACCCATCAACTCGTCAGCACCCATCAATTCATCATTTATATCTTGTATAACTCCCCAATGCAAGCCCTCCCTCCTCCCCCCTCCCCCCTCCCCATGATAGGCCCCAGTGCGTGATGTTCCCCTTCCCGAGTCCAAGTGATCTCATTGTTCAGTTCCCACCTATGAGTGAGAACATGCGGTGTTTGGTTTTCTCTTCTTGTGATAGTTTGCTAAGAATGATGGTTTCCAGCTGCATCCATGTCCCTACAAAGGACGCAAACTCATCCTTTTTTATGGCTGCATAGTATTCCATGGTGTATATGTGCCACATTTTCTTAATCCAGTCTGTCACAGATGGACATTTGGGTTGATTCCAAGTCTTTGCTATTGTGAATAGTGCCGCAATAAACATATGTGTACATGTGTCTTTGTAGTAGAATAATTTGTAATCCTTTGGGTATATACCCAGTAGTGGGATGGCTGGGTCATATGGTACATCTAGTTCTAGATCCTTGAGGAATTGCCATACTGTTTTCCATAATGGTTGAACTAGTTTACAATCCCACCAACAGTGTAAAAGTGTTCCTATTTCTCCACATCCTCTCCAACACCTGTTGTTTCCTGACTTCTTAATGATTGCCATTCTAACTGGTGTGAGATGGTATCTCATTGTGGTTGTTTCCTGACTTTTTAATGATCGCCATTCTAACTGGCGTGAGATAGTATCTCATTGTGGTTTTGATTTGCATTTCTCTAATGACCAGTGATGATAAGCTTTTTTTTTCATATGTTTGTTGGCTGCATAAATGTCTTCTTTTGAGAAGTGTCTGTTCATATTCTTCACCCACTTTTTGATGAGGTTGTTTGTTTTTCTCTTGTAAATTTTTTTAAGTTCTTCGTAGATTCTGGATATTAGCCCTTTGTCAGATGGATAGATTGCAAAATTTTTCTTCCATCCTGTATGTTGCCTTTCACTTTGATGATAGTTTCTTTTGCTGTGCAGAAGCTCTTTAGTTTAATTAGATCCCATTTGTCAATTTTGGCTTTTGTTGCCATTGCTTTTGGTGTTTTAATCATGAAGTCTTTGCCCGTGCCTATGTCCTGAATGGTATTGCCTAGGTTAGGGAACTTTCGTCTTTACTAGATGAATCAAACCTGGTTATCCTCAGATACCAAAATAAAAACACCTTCATATTCATTTTAGCCCTCATAGAATTCTTCAAAGTCATACTTTCTGTCTTAAAGTATAAAATAATTCAAATATAAATTTTCTTTTCTCCTGATGATTCTGCACTGTAGTACTTTTGGGTGTTATTGTAATCTACTGGTGCTTTTGTGTAGATACAAGATACAAGTCGAGAATCAGACTTATTGTCATCTCTTTCTTTCTTTTTTTTTTTCCAAAGGTAACCTTGTGCAAGATGACTTTATCAATCAATGCCTCAAGAAAAAAAGAGATGATTGCCAAGTGTCTAATTAGCCTTCTGCCAGGTCTCCCCCACCTCAGCAACCTATTTACCAACACGCAAACTTGATGCCCACTAACAGTGGAAAAATCTTAGGCCTTTAGGGGTCACAGTGATGAGGTACAGGTGACTTTTACCCACCCCAGCCCTGATAGCTGATCTACCTCTCATCACCCTTCTAGTCGTGACTTTGAATTACCACCATGCTGCCTGGACAGCTGATGAGGGCATTTTCATAACAGCCAGTATGGCTACTCTGAAGGATTTCCATGGAATTTTTTCCCTCTTCTTTCAGTTTCCCTCCCTTTTACTTACTTCTATCTCCTGTTGCTACTACAAATTTTCTGTAAAAAGCTAGTTTATGTATAGATTACCAACCCGTCAGAGAATACTTTTGCTTTCAACCGAGAAACCAAATCATCATAGTGTACTGGGTACTATTTTTTATGGGTTCTCTCTTCTATGTTGTTAGTTTATTACTTGGATTCATGGGGATGCTTCATTCTCCCCAATAAGGTAAGGTTTCCAGCCCTCCTTTTGTAACCACAATTGTTTTGAAGTCTAGAGCTGTTCCCAAAGATTGAGAGTTCTGAAAGTTTGGCCTTGGGAAGTGGGTGTGGTGGGGGAGCGTAGTAGCTAAACTGGTGTGTGTATATTTGTACTTATTGTTTGCTCAGCAGTAAACATATACTTAATTAATCTGACAAACTGTTTACTTTTAATGTAAGGTGAAACACAGGAAAAGACTCCTATCCCAAAGATGTGAAAAAATAATTTGTTAGGGGAAACAGGAAAGAGTAACTCTACAACCAATGATATATTCATATCTAATTTGAAATCATATATTCTGTTTTATGTGGAGCACACAAATTAGCTTTGCAAGTTGGTCAGCTATGCCTAGATATTTACTGTAACATATATTTTTTAAAAAGCATATATGGCTGCCTTAAAATTAAAATCTGTACCACCAGGAACATTGGATATTAGAAATTATGAAACAATAGGGCTTATACAAAAGAGTTACATTTATTCATTTACTTACTGTTTTTTATTGGCTACATATGAGTAAAAGAAAAATTTTAATATAATCCTATTATCTCAAACACAAATGATTCTGTGCTCATCTGGGCATGGGACATGTAACACAGACATTAAAGACACTACAGAGGCATACTGAAATCACACGGATAGACAAATTAAAAAAAATTAAAAATAGGGTCAATAGTGGCAAAAAATAAGCTTGTTAAAAAACAGAATTGGCCTGGTGTGGTGGCTCATGCTTGAAATCCCAGCACTTTGGGAGGCTGAAGTGGACAGATCATGATATCAGGAGTTCGAGACCAGCCTGGCCAGCAGTGAAACCCCGTCTCTAATAAAATTTCAAAAATTAGCTGGGTGTGGTGGCGGACACCTATAATCCCAGCTACTACGGAGGCTGAGAGGCAGGAGAATTGCTTGAACCCAGAAGGAAGAGGTTGCAGTGAGCCAAGATCGTGCCACTCCACTCCAGCCTGGGTGACAGAGCTAGACTCTGTCTCAAAAATAAATAAATAAATTAATTAATTAAAGTGAAGGCATGGAAAATATCCTCTTTGGAGTCTAATTTTGACATCATGGAAGGATAATTATTTGGTGATGGGGATGGCATGGAGATTAAAAACAGGAGAAGGAAAGCCCTATGCGGTTTGGCATTTTAGACATTTAGTGGAACATACTAGGTTTCTTGACACTTTCTCTCCAACTTGGGGAGGATACTTTTATATTGTAGATAACGTTGTGGAGAGGTAGAAGAACTATTGTGGAGTCTGAAGAAGTAACAAAGTTCTAGATGTTTCCAATTTGCTCTAAGTTAGCAAAAAAAAAAAAAAAAGACAAACAGAAATAGGAAGTATTGGCCGTGCATGGTGGCTCTCACTAGTAATCCCAGCACTTTGGGAGGCTGAAGCAGGCAGGTCGCTTGAGGTCCGTAGTTTGAGACCAGCCTGGCCAACATAGCAAAACCCCCTCCCTACTAAAAATACAACAAATTTGCTGAGTGTGGTGGCGCACGCCTGTAGTCCCAGCTACTTGGAAGGCTGAGGCACGAGAATCACTTGAACCTGGGAGGCAGAGGCAGAGGCTGCAGTGAACCAAGATCATGCCACTGCACTACATCCTGGGCAACAGAGCGAGACACCATTTCAAAAACAAGAAAAAAGAAAGTGTTAATGCAAGTTATATCACAAACAAGATAATATAGAAAGCTATTGCATGTCGGTAAGAAAAGTTCGGGAACTTTCCAGAATGCTCGGTGAGAGGTGGAGGAGCGGTAACTGCCTGAGCTGCGCACAGCTCCGTGCTCCTTTCCACTCCCTCACACAGCGGCCTCAGCCAGCACCGGCAGTAGAAGATGGTGAAAGAAATAACTTACTACGATTTACTACGATGTTTTGGGGGTCAAACCCAATGCTACTCAGAAAGAATTGAAAAAGGCTTATAGGAAACTGGCCTTGAAGTACCATCCTGATAAGAATCCAAATGAAGGAGAGAAGTTCAAACAGATTTCTCAAGCTTATGAAGTTCTCTCTGATGCAAAGAAAAGGGAATTATATGACAAAGCAGGAGAACTGGCAATCAAAGAGGGTGGAGCAGGTGGCGGTTTTGGCTCCCCCATGGACATCTTTGATATGTTTTTTGGAGGAGGAGGAAGGATGCAGAGAGAAAGGAGAGGCAAAAATGTTGTACATCACCTCTCGGTAACCCTAGAAGACTTATATAATGGTGCAACAAGAAAACTGGCTCTGCAAAAGAATGTGATTTGTGACAAATGTGAAGGTAGAGAAGGTAAGAAAGGAGCAGTAGAGGGCTGTCCCAATTGCCGAGGTACTGGAATGCAAGTAAGGATTCTTAAGATAGGACTTGGAATGGTTCAGCAAATTCAGTCTGTGTGCATGGAGTGCCAGGACCATGGGGAGTGGAGCAGTGCTAAAGATAGATGTAAAAGCTGCAACGGAAGGAAATAGTTCGAGAGAAGAAGATTCTAGAGGTTCATATTGAAAAAGTCATGAAAGATGGCCAGAAGATAACTTTCCATGGTGAAGGAGACCAAGAACCAGGACTGGAGCCAGGCAGTATTATCATTATGTTAGATCAGAAGGACCATGCTGTTTTTACTGGATGAGGAGAAGACCTTTTCATGTGTATGGACATACAGCTGGTTGAAGCATTGTGTGACTTCCAGAAGCCAATATCCACTCTTGACAACCGAACCATAGTCATCACCTCTCATCCAGGTCAGATTGTCAAGCATGGAGATATCAAGTGTGTACTAAATGAAGGCATGTCAATTTATCGTAGACCACATGAAAAGGGTCGCCTAATCATTGAATTTAAGGAGAACTTTCCTGAGAATGGCTTTCTGTCTCTTGATAAACTGTCTTTTTCTGGAAAAACTCCTACCCGAGAGGAAGGAAGTGGAAGAGACTGATGAGATGGATGAAGTAGAACTGGTGGACTTTGATCCAAATCAGGAAAGATGGCGCCGTTACAATGGAGAAGTATATGAGGATGATGAACATCATCGCAGAGGTGGTGTTCAGTGGCAGACCTCTTCGTGGGCCAGTGAATAACACTCACTGCTGGCATTTATTGTGTTATAGTGAATAAGTGAAGGACTGTAATCATGATATGCTCACTACTTGCTCTTGTTTTTAATATTCAACTGTAGTAGTGTTTTTAAAAGTTCAATGAAGAATAAACGCAAATATAAAAGCTCTGACTTTGCGCTGTATGTACGATGACTTCAGTGTGCAAGATGAAGTTTATTACCTGTAAAAACTACAAAGAAGTTCCCCTAGCATTTCTAGGCCAAACCTTGTAATTGACTTCAGGTATGTACGTGGACAAGCTTAGACTGAAATGCTAGGTATATGTATTGGCTTCCGTGTAGGACCCTTCATTGTTAATCTATGAAAGTAAAACTCTGTATTTAACTGGCAATGAGGAAAAAACAAATTGTAGAGAAGTATTGGTCTGTATAGTTCTTTGTATTAAGTGGGATTCATTGTAATGCCTTTTGCATTCATTCTATTGCCTCAACTGTTACTTGAAGATGGTGTAATATATAATTTATCCTGTGGTATCAGTGATAAAAATGATACCTTTCTGTGGGAGGGTTTTATCATAATATACTGCTTCTTGAAGGCTTGCACTTCCAGAATTGTGTTTCCTTCTGCTGTGCCATTCATATATATATGTATATATCCATATATATCTTGACGAGTCCTGGTCATTTGCCCCCCTCCTTGTCTGTGTATCATGATAAGCCCGAGTAGTGACTTCAGAACTGGGTAATGTAGAAAGTAAAGTGAAAAGACCTTTACGTGTAGAAGTAATTTGCATGAATAATATAGGAAGATGTTCTTTAGGTATGTTACAGGATTACTTTAAACCATTTGACTTACGCTCCAAAGTAATGTTGGTAGTATAGCAAATTATGATGAATAGCTTTAATTGTATGTTTAAAAGTCTCATATGTTCACATGCTTAAATCGGTATCAGAATTTAAGCAATTCTTGAAAAAAATAAAAAATAAGAAAAGTTCAACTCAATGCAAAAACGCACATATGATATGAATAGACAGCTCATAGGAAAGGAAATTCAATTAACTTTGAAATATATGAAAATATATTCAACTTCATTTGTAATAAAATAAACATAAATTAACATTAAATATTTTACTCATCGGATTAGCAAAGTTAAAAAATGGTGTAGAGAATTAGGTGTTCGTACACTGCTGATGGGAGTTTAATTATTAGAGATTCTAAATTCAGGTAAGTCAGCAATACCTATCAAGAACAAAATGATGTATACTCTTTAGGCAATTCTCAAATTTATCTTGCAAACGTACTCATTCATGCCATCTCATACTCATTCATACACATTCATGTCATTGTGTGTCTGTGTGTATGCAGCCATTGTGTTCTGAATTGCATAAGATTGGAAATATACATCAATGGAGGACTAGTCAAGAAAGTTATAGGTCATTCACACAAGAAAGAGACTATTCTATATTTATTAGTATGGAAAGAACTTAAAAAGGTATCATTAAATGAAATAGTAGAGGATTCGAAACAACGGGTATAGTATGTTATTTCTTGGGGGAAAGAATACACATATTTAGAATCTCTGGCCTGTTTATACTTGGGTTAGGCTAAGGGATTGTCTCTAGGGAGGGGAACTCCCTAGAGTCTGCTGGGGAAATTGCAGTGGGACAAAAATTTTAGTTTTCAATTTACACAATTTTAGAGCTTTTACATTTTATATCTTATTTTATGGCCAACTCACAAGAATACTTAAAACTAAAGGGATTCGAGGGAATTATGAATTCTAATAATTTATTTTGTCTGTGACTATAACTGTGTATTGAGCTAGAATTATTTTTGTTGTATTAAGAATCTGGTAATAGTGAACATGAAACAGGAGAAAAAAAGTTTTCACAGATATTTTGACATCTAACTGAGTTCATTTGATAGTTTTTCCCTCATCAGTATTCTCAAATGATTATGGAGAGGGTGTTGTGATGGAGAAATACAATAACCCATTACAGTATCTCGTTTACACCCCATTAACACCGACGGCACTCTATGTTACTTTATTTTCAATTTTTTTTTCCTTCAGAGTCTCAGTTATGTAACCATTTTCCAATTACTAAGCGATATATGAATCTGACTCACATTCTGTATTCGGAACAATGAAGATCGAAATATGTATTTCTTATAGCAATTATAGATTACAGTAGTGAAAAATGGGCTTCAGAGTATGAAAAAGTGGAGAGCAAGTCAAAATCTTATATGAATATGAGAGAACATTTTAGTTATAATTAGAAAGCCCCAGTGGCCTAATTTTCCTCATTAATGCTGAGGTATATTTTTGAAAAGTATGTAGAAGTTAAGGTACCAGTTGCCGAAACAGTGAAATAAAGAAACGGCGTAAGAAAGAAAGATAAATGAAATTCCCATGTATTACACAATTTCCATCAAAGTGTTTTTCTTTTTTTTTTTCTTTTTTTTCTTTTTTTTTTTATTATACTTTAAGTTCTAGGGTACATGTGCATAACGTGCAGGTTTGTTACATATGTATACTTGTGCCATGTTGGTGTGCTGCACCCATCGACTCGTCAGCACCCATCAAGTCATCATTTATATCATGTATAACTCCCCAATGCAGTTCCTCCCCCCTCCCCCCTCCCCATGATAGGCCCCAGTGTATGATGTTCCCCTTCCCGAGTCCAAGTTTCCTCATTGTTCAGTTCCCACCAATGGGTATTGTAAAATTTTATATAGGAAATTTTACGCATCATCTTATATATCTCTTTACTTGAAGTGTTAAAGTGATTTCCCATATAATAATTCAGAAAATTACGTATAACCTGACAAAACTTACTCTAGTTTTATGTAGAAACTGCCAATAACTGCTAATTTATTCTCTTCAATGTACCCCAATCTATATCTTGTTTACTGGGAATAGCACATTCTTCTCTTTCTTTGGACTTTATTTCACTGGAAAAATAAGTCCTAAAGGGAATAACAAAGAAAACTACAATTCAGAAATAGAAACAACAACAACAAAAAGTTTAGCGAAATAATTAAAGATATTTGATGAGCATCCTGGGGATATGAAAGTTAATGAATTTGAGTGAGTAGGATGGGCATTCATCTCTGATTCCCACCTTTCAGAAGAACGAAGATAGTGTTAAACCATGAAACTGTGGCTTTTGAAGAGTTCCGAGGGCCAGTTTACTGAATGCTGAGAATGTCCGTTTTTTAAGGCTTCTCATTACCTTTTAGCATTTGGAACCCAAAGTAGAGAATGATTGCTTCTGAAATAACAAGAGGTAATTTCCTCTTCCTTCAGATCTCTTCGCAAGTGTCTCTCATTCCTTATGCTGCATGATATGTAAGATAAGATTTATTTTTCTTCATTGTATCATTAAAAATAAGAAGCTTTCTGCAAGGAAAAAGAAGGGTATTCAGATAAAAACAGGAGTTTACTTTGATACTTCCATGTAAACTCCTGTTTGTATCAGCAATGGTATCTTGGCTGTTGTCCAGCGGTTTAATTGGCTCTTGTTTGCCTAATCTCCTATAACAGATAATGTTATTACAGAATCGTAGGACTCCAAAATTTCCCATCAGACAAAGCAATCCTTTTAATGAGAATCACTTTGTTTTACCTGGCATTTGGCTTGGTTTGAGCCACCTCAGTCCCATCTCACTTGTGAGCAATGCATTATTTTTCCTAACAACCATGCTAATTCTAAGCCAGGAAACATTTTTTTGGATCATTTCTTTTCTGGAATGATTCAAAGTTCAGGAAAGTAAAATTGGGAAGGAATTTAAATTAACCTGAGATGGGAAGGAGACATAATTAAATTGGACTTTATTACCTCTGTTTTGCAACTAGGTTGATGTTAATTGGTATCTCGAAAGACAGAGCACTATAACATTTGCTGTTTTTGAATTTACATTAATTTATTCTGCAATAATATGTCAGTGTATGTAATTTGTCTAAATTCTGTATCTTTTATTTATCCATTTAGTAGTTCTTACATTCAACCAATATTTGGTGAGTGTATTTTGTGTTTAAGGCACTGTTCTAGGCACTGCTAATAGAGTAAATCAAAACAAACCAACAAACTCAAAATAAAGTCCTAACTGTAATGGAGCTTATCGTTCAGGTCGTGAAAGCTGTTTTAAGAAAAATAATATATGGGGATAGCAGTAGACAGTGTATGCAGGGGTAGGTCAGTTATATTTATACATCTATACACACAAATACATATATGTATTCACATCCATATATATCTACATAGATATAGATTATAATGTTTTAGGATGTCAAAAAAGAATCTTTTTGATAGGCTGACTTTTGAGAGAATTAAAAGGAAGAGAAGGGACGAGACATGTAGCCATATGGACAAAAGGAAATGACAGGCAGCCCACAGAAAGTTGCAAAAGCCTGAAGTAAAAGCATGTTGTGTGTTTAAGGGGCAACAAAGAGTGATGTGAGCTGGGGGAATATGCTAGAAGAGGAGATGAGAGAGACAAAGTGGGAGTGGAAAAAGTTCAGTAGGACTTCAGTGACAGATATTTAGGAATGGATTTTGTTAAACAACATGTATACATTATCGTGGTTAAAGATGGAAGCAAATATAGTGTAGAGAAAGCTAACATGTTTCTGTGGTTGATCAATAGATTTCTCTATCAGTTTCCTACTTGCCAGGGCATAAAGGGTGATAAAGATGTTGTATGTCTGGTTAAATACACTTTTTAAAGCAAACAAGTATACCAATTATTTAGGGAAATTGAAACAGAATTACAAAACTATTGTTGCTCTTCCGTGTCTTCTTTGTTAGCCACACAAATGCCTCCTCTCTATTTTTATCTGTTGTTGTTTTGGTTCTTCAGTTTTTATTAAATAAATTTCCACACTTGAGACATTGTGTAATTTCATCTAGTTTTATACAAGGTTGTAGATGATACAATCTTATGTCATTTTTAAATTTTCCACTACAATACTGAAATTTTTATCACTTGCCTTCATATATGAGTATGTTTTTATTTCAATCCCAAGATTCAAGTATACAAATCCAGTGCTTTTTTAATGGAAAGAACATATTAAAGTCTTCATATACCAAGAGAAAACTTACTTCTCATAGAATACTGATTGTCTCTTATAACCACTCTTTTATAAGTAATTTTATAAACTCTTACATTGGGAATAATGTAGTTTATTATTGATTGAGTAAATGTTTTCTCATGTCTATAACAATTCAAGGTAAAATACACTACAATCCCCAGAAATAAACTATATTTTCTAGTATGAAAATCATTATTCTAGTAATTTTTAAAAATAATGTTTATTATTGTCTATTATCTGAGAGATACCTCTCATTACCTCTCTCAAAAATGACAAGAAAATGAAATAACATGTCTAAGATTATTATTACCTAATGTTTATAGAAATAGATAAACCCAAGAAACATATTGGAAAGTGTTAATTTTTTCAAAAGATGGATAAGAGAAAAATATCCCTTATAATAAAAATCAGTGATGCTAGATGATAAAGTGGTGAGATTTGATTTAAACAATTTTCTGGGCATTGTATTCTCAAATGGATAGTGAGTTAAGCAAATAGATTAAAAATAGTATAAAGTAATGGAATAGTAATATAAGCATGCTGAGTAGGAATAGTTAAGTTTTAGATAACAAAAGGCAGAAGACAAATTAAATCAAAATAATGTAGAGGCATGACAATGAAAGTTAAGTAGTCTATGGAAAATTGTTAAGAGGCCTGAATTGATTAATGATAATAATAGTAATAACTAACGTATATATGTTGTGACAGGAATCGATCAAAGTATTTTACACAAGCTCCTCATTTAATTGGCACCACAACTCCTTTAGGTTGGTATTATTATCATTCCCATTTTACACATGATGAAACTGAGAGCACCTAGAGGATTAACGGGTTCCTACTACTCAAAGGCTTTGGGATATAAAGTGTTCAGTGATTAATGTGTTTGATAAAGTTGAGGATTTGGGGTACATCATTTTATATCAACTGTAGTAGGTGGACCCTGTCAGGAGACCAGGGAAGAGATTATTAGAAAACCCTTGTAAGAAACTAGGACCTTTATCAGGAACTAAAGGTGGAACTATAGATTTAGGTGGTGTCAATGCCTTAGGGGACCTGAAAAATGGCAAGCATTTAGGTGAAAGAGAAATAGGTGAGTAGCCCCAGTTGAATGTATAGTATCAATGAAAGTCACATTTAAAGATGTTTAGAGATAAAGCAAATGGACTTGTTATTTAGTGAGATTTAAAAGGTAAATCGGTAAGTTGAGAAAATCTCATCTAAAATGGGAAAATATAATTGAGCTTAGATTGGATATAAAAGGGCAGAAGTGGAGAGCTAGATCTATGTGTATTTATCCAGGGTTTGTTATGAGCACAGAGAAAATGTAGGAAAAGAAATTTAACAACTGAAAAAGCAAATATTTAAATGAATCTAAACAAAGAAAGGTGCTTATATGAGATATCTTTTCTGGAGAAAGATATAGGTGTCCTCTCTTAGTAAAATAGGAACTAGAACAAATGCCACCATCTTTCAAATTTTAATATTTTCTTGCTACAATTTATGTTTATGATTTATACTTATGGATATGATTCTCTATTAAGAGGCATCTTGTATGAAACAATTATATACATTGCAAAACAGAATACATATAAATGTTTCTGTGCATATGTTTAAATGGGTTTGTGTGTATGTGAGAGAGAGCAAAGAGGGGGAGGGAGAGAGAGGTAGGAGAGGAGAAGGGAGAGAGAGAGGCAGCAATTTCTAAGTATTTTTCAACATGGGGGATTATAAGATGATATTCATGGAGAAAAAGTCATGTTGCAGTTCAAGCTGCATGCATTCATACAGTGGACTACTACTATGATGAAACTGGCGAACAAGTCAAAACACTTGAGTGGAAGCAGAATAATCACACACAAGACAGATGAAATATTCCAAAGTTACCTTGAAATAAATATAAAATTGATGTTGGCAGTTTGACAGTGACAGGAGTCAGGAAATGATGCTGCTGTGAAACCACAAAAGAGGCAATTGATATTTTAATCTCAAATACCATGTCTGAGGAGAAAGCCTGAAACTAGGAATTGTTTGTAAAAGTGCATCTGTTGATAGATTTCTGATTTTGCTGGTGCTTTTCATTTTTATCCTCTTATGGAGAATAATAATGAAAGTAGTCATATTTTTAGTTTATATTGCTCTTTAATTTTTTCTTAAAATGAATTTGAATTTTTTAAAGACAAGAACATAATACGCTCTGAAATTGTGTCATTAGATTAAAAAAAATTATTGCAGATGTTTTTCTTGTTAGACCACTGCTTTTCTTAAGATGTGAAGTTGACCTTTTGAGCTTTTAGTAACTAAGGTATTTGTGTGTGTGTGTGTGTGTGTGTGTGTGTGTGTGTGTGTGAAATAACATTCATTATATTTGTTCTTCTAAAACTATTTTCTTCAGTTCTAGTTTTCCTAGTTTGGAGCAGAATTCTATCTTTTTCTTGTTTTATAACCTAGGAAGGGCATAACATTATTTTGAATATTTTTTCCCTCTTCTCCCTGACCCATGTAATTACCTAGCTGAATCAGGCCTCCCCAGAAACTGATTCCTGGTCGTTGAAGTATCTCATATGACCCCCATCCCACCTATTCCAATATTAACCCTATCAGATTTCTCAAATAAACTCTTACTTATTTTCATGGCCTCTAATCTCCTTAATTTTTTAATTTGAGATTCAGAGTGTGCATGTACAACTTAGTTACATGGGTATATCGCATGATACTGAAGTTTGGACTTCTAGTGATCCTGCTGCCCAAGTACTGAACATAGTACACAAATAGGTAGCTTTCTAACTTTTGCTTCCCTCCTATCTTTCCCCCTTTTGGAATCCTCAGTGTTTATTGTTCCTCTCTTTGTGTTCATGTGTACCCAATGCTTAGCCCCCACTTATAAGTGAGAACATGTGGTAATTGGTTTTCTATTCCTGCATTAATTCACTAGGATGATGGCCCCCAGCTGCATCCAGGTTGTTGCAAAGGACATGATTTTGTTATTTTTGTGTGTGTGTGGCGATGTAGTATTCCATGGTGTATATGTACCACATTTTCTTTATCCAGTCCACTGTTGATGGGCACCTGGGCTGATTCCATGTCTGCTATCATGAACAGTGCTGCAATAAACATATGAGTGTAGGTGTATTTTTACTAGAATAATTTATTTTCCTTTGGGTATATACCCAGTAATGGGATTGCTGGGTTGAATAGTAGTTTTGTTTTTGGTTAATTGAGGTATCTCCAAACTGTTTTCACATCAGCTAAACTAATTTCCATTCCCAACAACAGTGTATAAGCATTCCCTTTTCTCTGCAACCTCGCCAACATTTGTTATTTTTTGACTTTTTAAAAATAGACATTCTGACTGACGTGAGATGATATCTCGTTGTAGTTTTGATTTGCATCTCTCTGATGATCTAATCTCCTTTAAAAACTTCCTGCATCTTCCTGAAAATATCTATTGCTTGATTAATTAATTAGTTTATTTTTCCCTTCCTCTTTTCACAAAGGATTGCTGGCTGCTTATACTAAAACCACATATGATTACATAACGACAACATCAAGGACACAAATGATGCAAATTAATCATATAAAAGGGACAACAATGTTACTGTGACTATTTTTCTTACCATCATTTGAGCTTCCTAGCAGGGAATATAAAAGGCAAGACACAGTCTCCAATAAAGGACTCAACATAAGATAGAAAGATATGTCAGTTGCTGATTTTGTTAAATTTTATCCAGTCGGTTTATTCTAATGCCTCTGTTTTTTCAACTGTACAGTGAGGATCATGCCTACCTTGTAGAGCTAGTATAAGTAGTCTGATAGTTCAGTCACACATATTTCAGTGTGCTCTTCACATTTATCCACGGGTAGCTTCCTAGATCATGGTCAGTTTCACAGGACCTTATCTATATAAATGATGATGATGGTGATGATAATTGCGGTGATTACAGTTAACACTTACTGGTAACTTGTCAATGGGAAGTATGGGAAGTATTTTCTTGGTTTACCTCATTTAATCCTGAAAACAGCTCTATACAGTGGGTACTTTTAAAATTCTCATTTTGCATTGAGGAAACCTTAGGCTGAGTGACATGATGTCCACACATGTAATATGAATCTGCTATATGTTTATATATGGTATGTTTGAATTCATAATGATAAATATGGGAGAATTACCCTGTTTTCTTACCTCTTCTCACTACTGCAACTTATTAATTGAATAAAATATGAAAGTAATAAATTCAGAAGAGACAGAGAGTTACATTTTTCAATGCTCATTATTTCAGTAAAATGTAAACAGCTCACAGAAATATTTGAAAAATAGTGAGCCAAACACATTCATTTCATTTTTCTTTGTTCTTCTTTTACAATAACAAGCTTAGTATGTCTCTGAAACTTTTTGCAATCTATCTGGTTATAATGTTAGCACCAATGTAGCCGTAAGTAATTTTTTTTTGCAGTGTTTGCTCTGATGCACTACATCATTTGAGTGCATGGGAAGATATTAGCACCAATAAAAATATTAGTGAAACTGCTTTCAGTTCAAGAACCTGTACGTTGAAGTTGTTGCATTTATCTGTTTACATCTCTCTGTTCTGTACAAAAGCAGCATCTTAAACGATGTAGATAAATAATAGTGACATTTTATCTCCCTTTCTAAAGTTGAATTCCAGAAGGTAGGAAACATCCTTTCATGCTTACATTACCATGACAAACTGAAAGAGAGAAATCCCCAATGGATGGGACGAGATGTGGGAGTTAGGGGATTAATGCTTTGATGCCTCCTCCAATTTATTTCTCCTATTGTATGTGTTAAAAATATATACCATATGTCTTGCAGCATGTTTTAATCCCATCAAAATGTCTCACACAATTCCTTACGGGATATGCTTTTTGCTGCCAAGTTTTCACTGCTAGAATGCTGACTTACTATTCCTTTGCAGAGAGCTTCATGGTTTATTTTATGATAACATGTTGTTATAACTTCTCTGGTTGTAATTTTTATAAGGAGAATTAGTCCTGGGAGAATGTATTTTGAGAGTCATATACTTAATGGTGACAGAAAATGAGAGAAATATTTCCAAAAAGCAATGTAGCCTTCAGTTGTTTTAATAGAACAGAAATTCCTTTGACAACATTTGTGAAAGCCTTTATTATACCCAGCATTTAAATTCAGTCCTTGAACTGGGGTTTTCCCAGATCATTTGAAGGTCAATTTTGGAATAGTTCTTGTGTCCTATGACACTTTTCAGTGATAGCACTTTACAGAGAGAAACAAATTTAAGGCAAAAAGTCTCTTTTAGTAATACTAAGTATACATGACTTACAGCAGGTGACAAAAAAAGCTGCATGTAATTGCCCTAGGGAGAATTTTCTTTGTGCCACATTGTTGCTTTCAAAAAAAAAAAAAAAAAATGCAAGAAACAAAATTTCACATGTACCCCATAAATATACACAAATATAACGTATCAAACAATTTAAAAAATAGTGAATAACAAGGTGAACGATTAGGCAAAGAGGACAACTTGAACTAGTTTTCACTTCACATAAAAACAAGGTTAAAACTTTACACCAGGAATTAAGAACATGTTACGTTCAGGTTCCTCTGTGTGATGTTTTAGTTTGAAATCTCAATATCCATAAAGTTACCTTTTGTTTTATACAACATTGTTCAGCTAAGTCACATAGGGTAGTACCCACTCTGGTCCCCAGGTATTTGATTTTCACCAATCAGGGATTACAACAAGATTTACTTAAGTACTGAAATATAATAAAACCAAAGTTATTTTTTTTTTTAAGAAATTAAGTTGCTCCTAAATGTATGCACCCTGTTTCCAATCAAGCCTTCTAATTGTAATAACATTCCGCCACAGAGACTCTATTAGCATTTATGGGCTATATTAAGAAGAAATAATATACACACATGAGCACAATTCCAGAGATGCACTTTGGGTTTTGCTTTACTTATTGGAAGATATAACCTAAATAGATGTCAGGTGTGCAAATAGAATGTATTTTTTTGTTCCATAAAATCTGCTGGGCATGGTACAAATGCTGTCTTTTAAGCCCTTTAATGGGACTTAATAAATGCAAGGATGCAAACTGAGGAGTTACTTGACATCGTAACACCGTTGGCAGTATATTGATGGTAAATACGAAATAATTTGTTTCTCCCCTCCCCAAAACTCTAACCTCCTAAGTTTCACACATATCAGACCTTAGCTTGTCTTTGTCAGACTCAAATTGGATTTCCTTTTCTATCATCTCTAGACTCAGACTTCTATGGCCCTAATTTGGCAGCTCTTCAAGGGGTTTATCGTGTAAGCCTTTTCTATTTCTAACGAAAAACACAGCTCAAATCCTCTTCACATTAGTCAATACTGTTGGACGTTTCATTTTCCAAAAGATACCATACTTTCTTAACTCAATTTTTAGAATTATTTTTACTTTTCTATACAGAATAGCTAGTAAGTTTTAATTTTGAGTGAAAATAAATTGGTTTGAATAAAAAGTATGCATTAAAATTCTCCGTAACTGGACTTCATAGTCAAATATAGGAGAAAAATAATATAAACTATTTGATATACTATTAAATAAATTGGGCGTATCTTTAAGCCACTGTTATGTATAATTTAGGTGCTACTTCTACATTTAGGTATTTAGTATATACTCCTGTTGGACAGATTTGAACGGAGTTCAAATTTCTTCGGTGGTGTTCTGTTTAGCTTAAAGAACTGTGTGTCACAAAAATCTGAAAAAAATATATAAGATTAATCATGATTTTTAAATTTAATTGATGCTGGATAAATATAATTAGAAACAAAATTTCAAAATTGTATTACTACTAGAAATTCTCATCTGATCTATATATGAAAATATAGTCAAATATTTAAGGTTGCCTATATTACAGAAGGAAATGGTAAACTGAGGTTGCAGCTTATGACATATAACCTACACATGGTATCATGGGTCATTTTGCTTGTTTCATTTCCCATTAGAGGAATTTTAATGAAGGAGGCCAGTAAAATATAAGTGTTGACGTGAAATACACTTACTGGGCCATATAAAGGTGACAAGCTTACGTAGACTACCCCCCACCATTATTATATTTTTTAATTCTGTGAGTATGGAACTCCAGAAGACTGGAAACCATGGCCTTTATCTTTTTCCCATGACAGTTACTTATCCAGCATTTTCTTCAATAATTCTACAAGATGTAACTCTTGAGACATAAATCCTACTAGTTTGGTAGACGGTTATTATAGCAGTGGTTTTCCTTATTTTTCACCTCTTTGTCCCAATTCATTCTTATTAAGATTTAAATGTTGGGGATAATTTATTTTACCAAATGTTATAGAACACAGAGAAATTAAAAGCAAATGGCTAAAGCTGACATAAGGTGTCAAGAGCTAACCGAGGATAAAACTCTAGTCGTGCAGACTTTAGTCGCTGTATTAGTCTGTTCTCATGGTGCAAAGACATACCCAAGACAGGGTAATTTATAAAGGAAAGAAGTTGAACAGACTCACAGTTCCACATGGCTAGGGAGGCCTCACAATCATAGCACAAGGCGAATGTGGAGCAAAGTCATGTCTTACATGGTGGCACACAAAGCAGCTTGTGCTGGGGAACACCCATTTATAAAACCATCAGATCTCCCGAGACTTATTCACTACCATGAAAACAGTATGGGGGAAACCACCCCCATGATTCAGTTATTTCCACCTGGTCCCGCCCTTGATATGTGGGGATTGTTACAATTCAAGGTGAGATTTGGGTGGGGACACAGCCAAACCACACCAATCGCTTAGGTAAGCGTAAGTCAAATGGCTGGTGTTCCCTCAAAAGTGAGTGTGCTGCAAGAGGATATGTGTGATACATGTATGTGTGCATAAGCATAATCACAAGATTAATGGATTTTAATAAAAGATGAAAAAATAGTACCCAGAATACTCTATCACCCCAGTTTGCTTGATTGATCAATTGGCTTCCGGTGTCATAACTTTCATTCTCATCCCACTTATATAGTTAATTTTTATATTTGTAAAAAAATGTATAGACAGTAAAAATAATATAGTAAATATAATAAATATAGTATAACTAACTGAATAAATAAAATAATATTTTTATTTCCTTGCTTTTATAGATATTATCTCTAAGAAAATCATAGGGGAAAACTTTAAACTATTATTGTTAGTCAGTCCCTTAATCATTAAAATACCCTAAACTTTTTTTCCAATTTGAAGTCGACTTTCCTAGGTGTGATTTAATGGCTGCAACACATGTCACTGCATGATTCTCCACTGTTGCCTTTCAGATTGCTGTGATTTTTTTTTTTAAACTATAACCATGTACATGCAGATAACATCTTCAATGTTATCTGATAAATGAGATAAATTGTAGGCAAAAAAGTAAATAACCCTTGAAGGGTTATAAAGAGCTTGAAGCTCTTTATAAATGTTTTAAATCTAAGTTTCCAAGAGACTTGGAATCAATTCCATGCCCTGGGCTAAATTCTTAATCTTCCTTGGAGGCATGTTCTTCCTCCAGACCTCCTCAATTTAGTGAGTGGCACCAAAACCCACCCTCTTGCTCAACTCAAAAACCTGGCTGCCTCTTTCTCCCTCTCCCTTACCCCTGTTTTTTGCCATTCTACGCTATCATTATGTTTCGTTCCTTCTACTTCTTTGCAGTGGTTTCTATCACATTTAGAATAAAATCTACGTTTTAAAAAAATATATAATCTGCATGCTGCCCACCCCTCTAACAGATCACTAACTCCCAGGCACACAGAGCAGACAAACTCTCCTTGACATGCTGTTCATCTGTTTGGAATGTTCTTCTCGTACTTTCCGTGTCTGGTTTCTTTTTGTTCTTCAGGGGTCAATTTTTTTTTTTTTTTTTTTTTATTATACTTTAAGTTCTAGGGTACATGTGCATAACGTGCAGGTTTGTTACATATGTATACTTATGCCATGTTGGTGTGCTGCACCCATCAACTCGTCAGCACCCATCAATTCATCATTTATATCATGTATAACTCCCCAATGCAATCCCTCCCTCCTCCCCCCTCCCCCCTCCCCATGATAGGCCCCAGTGCGTGATGTTCCCCTTTCCGAGTCCAAGTGATCTCATTGTTCAGTTCCCACCTATGAGTGAGAACATGCGGTGTTTGGTTTTCTCTTCTTGTGATAGTTTGCTAAGAATGATGGTTTCCAGCTGCATCCATGTCCCCACAAAGGACGCAAACTCATCCTTTTTTATGGCTGCATAGTATTCCATGGTGTATATGTGCCACATTTTCTTAATCCAGTCTGTCACAGATGGACATTTGGGTTGATTCCAAGTCTTTGCTATTGTGAATAGTGCCGCAATAAACATACGTGTGCATGTGTCTTTGTAGTAGAATAATTTATAATCCTTTGGGTATATACCCAGTAGTGGGATGGCTGGGTCATATGGTACATCTAGTTCTAGATCCTTGAGGAATTGCCATACTGTTTTCCATAATGGTTGAACTACAGGGGTCAATTTTAATGTTCCATTTGCAAGGCCTTCCTGGATGACCTCAGTCTGAAGTGGCTATCCTTCACTTGCATAATAACTTTCCTTTCTTTGGTGCCTTTTTTTGCAATGTATAATATTATTTAATATGTTTATTGGCTTACTTGTTTAAATATCTCTCTTTACAACTAGATACACCCATGAAGGTTGCTACTACGTCTGTTTTGTTTACCAGCATATATGCCATGCTAGTCATGTTGCCTGACACATTGGGTTATAGTGGATTGGATTGCTTGGGTTTTTGTCCTGGCTCTGAAATGTATTAACTGCTCTCCTTGGGTACAAATGTAAGACGAGCATAATGATAATACCTACCATATAGGGTTTTTTAAAGAATAAATCAAATTATTCATATACAGTTATTAGCCTAGTGCTTGGCACAATATATGTTCTCAATACTTTGTAGTTACTGTTATTTTGTTCTAGTAGGCATTCTTGAAATATTTTTTGAATGAGTGAAATAATGAGTTTATTTTGTGATATAAATAAGGTAATTATTTTGTGTATGAGTATCTTTGGTGTATGAGTATGCCATTTTTACCCCAATCTTTATTGCTTTGAGTATCATCCTTTAAGTTACTAATAGGCGGCTGGGCATGGTGGCTCACACCTATAATCCCAGCACTTTGGGAGACCGAGGTTGGCAGATGACCTGAGACTGGGAGTTTGAGACCAGCCTGACCAACATGGAGAAACCAAGTCTCTACTAAAAATACAAAATTAGCCGGGCATGGTGGTGCATGCCTGTAATCCCAGCTACTTGGGAGGCTGAAGCAGGAGAATCTCTTGAACCCGGGAGACGGAGGTTGTAGTGAGCTGAGATCGCTCCGCTGAACTCCAGCCTGGGCAACAAGAGCAAAACTCCGTCTCAAAAAAAAAAAAAAAAAAAAAAAAAAAAGAAAAGAAAGGAAAAGTTACTAATCGGCTAAAAATAAGAATAATGCTCATGTTTTTACTTCCATTCAGTTGGTTGTTAGAGGTGAAACCTTTTCCCATCTGCACAAATTTCTGGAAGACTAGAAATGTTTCTTCTTTCACTAATATTTTAACTGTGGAGGTATCTATTTCAAAATGTAAAATCCAATAGATAATCAGTGAGGAATATAACCTAGATTAACTTTTTTTTTTTTCAAAATAACCAAAGCACACTCAGTTTAAGTTTTATGTTAAAGTGAGCCAAATGCTAGTTACCAAAATATTGGATGGCTATGCATATAATCCTTTGCTGATGAGTAATTTATCATCAATTTAGAAATGTTATTTTTTTCTTCCAGAGGCTCAAAAGCATTATGGCAAGATTAGAGGTCGTTGTCCCTTCTTCTGTTATCAGTGGTCCCAAAATATGTGTTTATGTCACCATTAGAAACAAATTGTACCGTCTTTTAGTTATTGATTTGTTTGTACCTCCTATTAGAGAGTGAGTTCACTAAGGGCAGACATTATGTTTTATACTTTATTGATTTGGAAAGCAGGCAATAAAGAAAGAATGAAGGACTGATTATTGGGCATTTGTTATTAATGATCTTAACTTATTATTTTCCTCCAAATGAAAATGGTTTAGTGAACATAAACTGGGACAACAGCAAGAGCAATTCAGTTAATACTCAGTTAGCTTGAAGAGGTTGAAACAGAAAGTGTTTGTGTCAGTTGTTTTAACATAATTCCTAGTAAAGATACTGAAAGTATCCCTCATGATAATGAGAAAAATCCAGAACAAAAAGCTTGATTACTTCTACAATATTTGCCTGCTTTGTCTCTGACTGTGCTTAAGTATATCCAGGCATGCTGTGCAAAGTACAGAACTGTAATAAAATAATCCCTAGTCCAATCATGGGCTTATGTTACTAGGATAAGTCTAGTTTGTGGTTTCACCTGAAGTAAGAAAGCATTAAGGATTCTTATCACACCCAATCATCCATATTAGGCTTGGGATAGAAAAGGCACTAGAGAAGGAAAGGATAAGATTTAGTCAAGGGAGTAAGTACTTGGTTTTATTAAAACTATGCTAGAATTGGCTCACCAGTATTAATTAAGGGCTTTTTTATTTGTAATCTCATTCATCATTCTCTCTGTTTCTCTCTCCCTCTCTTTCTGTCTCATAGAGCAATGTTAAACAATGTATTCTTCTTTTTTTATAGTTCTAGATTTCTAAATTTAAAATATTCTGATATAGTGTAGCTCTCCAATTAGGGAGAAGTAGAAACATATGCTGCTCAGCTTTTCTAAAATCTTTTAAAGTAATCAATTAGCATATGGGTTAAGTTTACTTTAGATGGATACACACATGCACTATATATATTTTTTCTTTAGACATATTCAGGCAGTGGATAAAATTTCCTTTTTCTATCATTTTCTCATGGTATATTAATGCTGATAGTATTTTATGCTATTTTGTGTTGATGCTCTCAGCACAAATTGGCCCCAAAATAGTCTGTATTCAAGAGCATGTATTTTTTTCCTAAGCATACTATGATTTGAATAGAAGCAGAAATGAGTGTTGCCTTCTTTTGTGAATTTCTGGGAGGACGTGCTTCCCTGCAGTCTCTGGAATGTGTGTTGACATTTTTTGTTCCATGATTTCCCATACATAACACACCCTTTTGATAGTGAAGCAGTGAGGGAAAGTTGCTAAGTTCCATCTGCAAAAAAGCATTATCAGAAGTGGAAGAAGGGAAGTGAAAAGAAAAGATTCAAAGTGTTTTGTTTTAGCTTCAGTAGATATTTTATAACAAGATTCCTAAAAGAGTGTGAATATAATATAGTTAACATAAAATTTATTTTATGTTAACTATATTAATTTATAATTTTCAAATATAAATTTGTTTTTACTATATAAGCAATATAACATTGACCTAAAAATTGAAAAAATATAAACTCTCTTCTCAGAAACTGGGTTCTCAATTACTCTACATGTAACTGTTTATAAAATACAAACCATCTAGATAATCACTGCACCACTATTTGTATCAAACTCTGTTTCTCAGCCATCCTAGAGTGCAATCAATATCATTGATCTTTTCGAAAAACCAGCTTTTAGTTTCATTACTTTTCTTTATTGTTTAGTTCTGTTTCTTTGATTTTTTTGGTATTATTTTTGAGACCGAGTTTCGCTCTTGTTGCCCAGGCTGGAGTGCAGTGGTGCTATGTGGGCTCACCGCAACCTCCGCCTCCCAGGTTCAAGTGATTCTCATGCCCCAACTTCCTGAGTAGCTGGGATTACAGGCATGTCCCACCACATCCAGCTAATTTTTTGTATTTTAGAAAATACAGGATTTCACCATGTTGGTCAGGCTTGTCTCAACTCCTGGCCTCTGGTGATCCAGCTTCCTGGGCCTCCCAAAGTGCTGGGATTACAGTCATGAGTCACCCGCCCTGTTTCTTTAATTTTTAGATAAAGATCTACTTTTAACTTATGAATATAATATATATGAATTTATGAATATTATGAATATAATATATATGAATTTATGAATATTATGAATATAATATGAATGTCATTGTTGTAGTGTGATAACTATTTTAATTCACCTTCTTGAAATAGATAACATTTGACTTTTGGTTAGATTTTAGATTTATCTGTTATTTTGAAATGTTCAGAAAAAGATAAAAGATAAATCATGGAATCTTTTTTTAAAATTTTTTATTCCTGTGTTAATGTGTAGTTTTAGATATTTGTTTAACAGTGTGTACTAATGAAACATAATAGATACCAAAATGTTTTCATTAGGGACAAATGTTAATTATGCTGGAAGGAATCACCAATTATGACCTGAGAGGTTGAGATAATCCAGGCAGAGTAAGACAATACATGAGTAAGCTGGTCCCCCTCCCAACAGTAATCGTCATTAATAGGAACTCACTGCATTTAGGGATATGAAATATATGATGGGTTTGAAAATTACCAAAGTGGAACCCAAATGGATATGTAGATTTCAGTATCATTATATACTTGGAAATTGAGGAAATAGTGTAGAAAAATACAAACTGGAAAAAAATCTTATCAGGGCCACGGGTTTTGCATTTTGTTGTTGTTGTTTGTCAACTTATAAGCAGGTATGGAAAGAGTAGAATGAGCAGTGAATGGAGGAGAATGTAATAATGTAGAAATGTAATTCATATAGCTTGTTTGGTGTGAAGTGGATACTCTCATGCACTGCCTAAAGATACATACATTGGCATAAACTTTATAGAAGCAATGGGCAAAACATGATACCCTTTGACTGAGTAATCTCCCTTTTGGTATTCAAGCTGAAAACAAAATCAGAAATTCAAACAAAATGTATATAAAATGAGATTAATCATGATGCTATATATTATAATGAAAGTTAGATAATATTAGGATGCATTTATGAAGTGAATATAGATACAACTAACTTTTCCAAATAATATATAAAGAACAATATGCATTATGTCATATTAATGGAAAATGAAGAAAATGAAATCCTGCTTCTTATAATTATGAAAATATTTAATGAGGCTATTTTTCTTAGGTTCAAAGTTCAGAGCCAATTCAAATTACTTTAAAAAGTGTTTTATTATAAGGATGCACAAGGTTCTAGTTCAAAACTTAAAAAGCAGTCAAGAATTAAGTTCTAGGGACTTGCTTTGACCTCTTGTTCTTTCCTTTATGGTCTCTTAATTTCTCTACTTTTTCTAAGCTTCTCTCTGCATATATCCTCACTCCTATCTCCCTAAGACTAGCTTTCTCTACTTATTCATAGGTTCCCCCTTATCACTTTAGATTACATGCGGTCATCACAACTTCTTTGGCTCTAAGTCTACCTTAAGCCTTTTGTTTATACTCAGAAAGGAGGACTCTTATTGGCCTTGCTCATCTTTTCTTATGAAGCCAAGACATAGGTTACTTGCCTGCCTAGGAGTTGGCTGCCCTCGGTTAAGGGGCCATCATAGCAGCAATCAGTCATGTCTGGTCTGACCATGGGGATGCATAAACAAACAAATGGTCTTAACCTTTCCAACCTCTTCCTCTCTTCACTACCTACCCTAGGACCACAAACTCTTTGTTCTATCCAAGCCACTCTTTTCCAAATATACCTAATCATTTCACCATTCACAGTGTTAACCTGCCTTTTCTCATGTCTTGAAATTTCCATCACAGAATGCATGATTAATCTCAAAGCCTCATCCCTTGCATGCCCCCATGAAGGACTCTTTTACTTTCCTAGGAAAAGTTAACACTCTCATAGTGCTTTGTTTCTGATGGAATAAGTTCACTTCTGGCATTGTGTCTCCACTGTGAGAGTGATGTACATGAACTACTGAATGTAAAAAGCATGCCTTTGATACCATTTTGTTGTACAGTTTATAAAAGAAAGCTATGATGCCATAGGGTTATTAACATTATATTGCTGAAGGTAATGGTAAAAACAATACGCATATGTACACACAAAGACACACACATACACAGCACAGCCAAACTTGGCATTCTATCTTCCCCACACATGAGAACCATCAAAGTATCATTTCTGAGCTGTGTTGTTTTTCTCCTACTTGTGCCCTAATTCTAATAGTGGAATAATTTTTTTTTTTTTTTTAAGTAAAGCTGTTATCTTTTAAACACTGGAATTAAAAGAAAAATTCCATTTTCTTCATGAGTCAGTTTTTTTCAGGGAATATTTTCAGCAAATGAACAAGCTCTGCATTCAATCCATGCTTTGTTTTAGTAGTTTCCTTGGGTGGACTAGTTTCACCAAATGCCATGTATAAATCGGTCACATAGAACAAGAATTTATATTTCCACAATTTTATTTGGAACTTTGAAACTTCCATTATCTCACAGAACCCAGAAATTGAATTGAGGCTTTGTTACTAAGCCAGGTTGTAGCAACAGACTTCGGAGTCAGTAGCTCAATTTTCTACTTCTTTGCATCAAATTTTCTCTTGAAAATGATGCATGCAATACAGAGAAATGGCAGGGAGGAGCCTCTGTGAAGTGTTAAATATTTGGTTCACTGGGTCCTATCAGCAGGTGGGGCCTGTGGGGAGCTTGTTTATCCAGCAGAACAATCTCATTATGAGGAGAGTGATGTAGAATAGTTTGCTTCATACCCCAAAACCACTCAAGGAAACAACTGAGTGAATGATATTTTTCCAGGCCCTGTATTATGCTATTATGACTTGCAATAACTGGCAGCATATTAAAACAGAAATCAGGGTCTACAGTTACTCTGTTGAATGAAGTTATGAAATTTCAAAGGTGTTGATTATTCAGTATTTTCCAATTTACAGAATAAAAGAATATGTGATTGACTATTTCATGGCATAGTAATGGAAATAAAGAAAGAGAATGAACAGGCTTGATTAATTTCAGAGTAAATGCTTATTTTTCATAATTGCATAATTCTCAAGTGGGTCTCTGTGTACGCCAGGGTGGCCTTTTCTGTCAAATACAAAGATAAGAACTTGGCATTGAAAATTAAGGAACAATAAAAAATAAATATGTGTGCATGTATGTATATGTGTGCATGCACATAGCCTTGTCATCACTAAGAACAACCCACCACACAGCCTTGGTTAGCTTTGAAAATATCTATGAATACTATATTGAAAAAATAAATTAAGGTTTAGGACAAACGTCCCATCTTCCTCGTGACAATACGCTGGGAACAGCTGTAAGCTTAGAATAAAGTGGGGAACGCTGCTTAATGCGCTGTGCAGTAAGCTTCTCCAATGTCTTAGCCCAGCTAGAACAGTGCCTAGGATACAACAGGCACCTTGTAAATATCTGTTGAAATAGAGGATGAATCAGTGAACGAATCAATGAATGCTTCTGTCCAAAAGTAACACCGACTAAATGCTGTAAAATCATTCATCCTCCAAAATTTGAAATATTGTTGGTTGTATGAAAAATATTAAAGGAAAGGGACATGGTATGACCACTAAGTGTCCGAAGTCTTAACCTTCGAAGGATGTATCAAGAAACCCAACTACAGCTTTTTGGTAGAAAGTAGCTAAAGAAAGGATTCTGAATTGGATGAACCATGAAAAGCGGTAATTTCCTCTTGAAAGGTATTTATTAACCGTACAAAAAACATACTTTCACTCACTGAGAATTTAAACTTGTATTTAAATATTAGTGATTTTACTGCATTAAGTGTTATCGTGAGATAGCATCTGCTAGGCCAGAAAATTCCTCTAGTTTTGAGTTTAATCGCTGTTAATATGCAGACTATAAAGATAATCTCACTGGTAAACCAGTGATAAACCAGCACTTGATAATCTTTTAATTGCTAAGTAACACTGAGGCAGCTTACGTTTGGCTTTGGATTTAGTAGATATTTATATTAACAACTGGCCAGTACAGCTTTTCACATAAGTACTTCACCTCAAATTTATCAGTCCTTTAAAATGTACATGAATTTATCCCACTCCCATAAGCTGCACTCTCAAAGATAGGGGAAAGTAAAACCAAAAGCAACAAAGATTTAATCAATGTAATTTTCTGCTGTTTAAGCATAGGTTTCTACTTACCTTGATTATTTAAAGAATGCCTGAAATCATGCCAAAAATAAAAACTCTGGAAAGTAGAGTTTAAGTCAAGACAACCTTCTTTTTTTTTTTTTTTTTCTGTGCTGCCATCATCTCTCACCTGAACTATTACAGTGATCTTCTAATAGGTCTTCTTTTTGATGTGTTTCACCTACAATTTGTTGTCAACCAAGCAGACAGAGAGCCTATTCTTAACAGCTTTATTGAGGTATAATTGATATACAATTAATCACATATATTTAAAGTGAGCGATTTGTTATGTTTTGACATATATATAAACTCATGAAACTATCACCACAGTTAAGACTGTGAACATACCCATCGCACTAAGAGTTTCCTCATGGCCTTTTGTAATGCTCTCTCCCTTTCCTCGCTATCCCAGGCAACCACTGACTCGCTTTCTGCTACTGTAGTTTGCATTTTCTAGAGTTTTATATAGATGGAATCAAACAGTATGTACTCTGTTTTGTCTTTTTTCACTCAGTGTAATTATTTTGAGATTCATCCATGTTACATGCATAAATAATTCATTCATTTTTGTTTTTGACTAGTATTTCATTATATGACTACATTCACCATTTGTTTGTTCACCTGCTGGTAAAATTTAGATTGTTTCCAATTTGGAGCTACTTTGAATAAGGCTGCTATGAACACTTGTGTGCAAGTGTGTAGCCGTAGTGTTTTCTTTTCGTAGTCCAATACCTAGGAATGGAGCAGCTAGATGAAGTTAGTCCATTTGTTCTTTTATGAATTATGCTTTTGGTGTCTTATCCACGAAATCTTTGTCTAATCCAAAGTCACAAAGATTCTCTCCTGTCTTTTCTAAAAGATTTTATAGTTGTATGCTTTACATTTGGATCCATGATCCTTTTTAGGAAAATGTTTGTATATGGTAGAATGTGTGAATCAAAGTTTAGATTTTTTGAATATGGGTACCCAAATACTCCAGCACCATTTGTCTAAAAGAGTATCCTGTCTGCACTGAATTGCCTTTTTGCTTTGTTGAAAATCAGTGGCAAATACATGTGTGGATCTATTTCTGGACTCTCTAATTTTGTTACATTTATCTATTTGTCTATATCTTGATGACAAGACTTACTAGTTTGATTATGGTAACTTTATGATAAATCTTGAAAGCAGGTAGCATAAAACTTCAAGCTTTGTTCTTTTAAAAAGTTATTTTGAATATAGCAGGTATTTAACATTTTTATGTGAATTTTAGAATTAGTGTGTTCATTTGATTGTCATTGTATTAAATCTATATAACATTTTGGAGTGAACTGACTAATTTTTTTTAAAAAAAAAAACTTTTGTTTTACATTCAGGGTTACATGTGCAGCTTTGTTACGTAGGTAAATTGTGTGTCATCCGGGTTTGCTATACAGGTTATTTCATCACCAATGTAATAAACATAGTAGCTGATAGGTAGTTTTTCAATGTTCACACTCCTCCCACCCCCCACCCTTAAGTAGGCCCTATTATCTGTTGTTTTGTTCTTTGTATCCATGTTTGCTTCATGTTTAGCTCCCATTTTATAAGTGAGATCAGGCAGTATTTGGTTTTCTGTTCCTGCAGTAGCTTGCTTAGGGTGATGACCTCCAGCTACATTGATGTTGCTGCAAAGGACATGATCTCACCCTTCTTTATAGCTGTGTAGTATTCCATGACATATATGTATCACATTTTCTTTATCCAGTCTACCATTGGTGGTCATGTAGGTTGATTCCATGTCTTTGCTATTGTTAATTGTGCTGCGATGAACATATGCATACATGTGTCTTTATGATAGAATGATTTATATTCCTTTGGATATATACCCGATAATGGGATTGCTGGATCAAATGATAGTTCTACTTTAAATTCTTCGAGAAATCACCACACTACTTTCCACAGTACCTGAACTAATTTATCTTCCCACCAACTGTGTATAAGCATTCCCTTTTCTTTAAAACTTCGCCAGCATCTTTTATTTTTTAACTTTTAAATAATAACCATTCTGACTGGTGTGAAATAATATCTCACTGTGGTTTTGATTTGTATTTCTCTAAGGATTAGTAATGTTGAGCATTTTTCATGTGCTTGCTGACTGTGTGTATGTCTTCTTTTGAAAAGTGTCTGTTTACGTCCCTTGCCCAGTTTTGAATGGTGTGGTTTGTTTTTTGCTTTTTAATTTGTTTAAGTTCTTTATAGATTCTGGATATTAGACCTTTGTTGGATGCATAGTTTGCAAATATTTTCTCCCATTCTGTGCGTTGTCTGTTTACTCTGTTGATAGCTTAATTCTTGTTTTTTGTTTTTTACTTTATTTATTTCTTTCTTTATTTTTGTGGTTAAGAAGCTCTTTAGTTTAATTAGGTCCCATTTGTTTACTTTTGCTTTTGTTGCAATTGCTTTTGGTGTCCTTATTATGTAATCTTTGCTAGGGTCTATTTCCAGAATGGAATGTCCCAGATTGTCTTCCAGTGTTTTTATACTTTTAGGCTTTACATTTAAGTCTTTAATTCATCTTGAGTTAATTTTTGTACATGGTGTAAGGAAGGGGTCCAGTTCAGTATTCTGCATATTGAAACCTGTTATTTCAGTACCATTTATTGAATTGGGGGTCTTTTCCCCATTGCTTGTTTTTGTCAGCTTTCTCAAAGATCAGATGGTTGTAGGTATGTGGCATTATTTCTAGACTCTGTATTCAGTTCCATTGGTCTGTGTGTCTGTTTTTGTACTAGTGCCATGCTGTTTTGTTTCCTGTAGCCTTGTAGTCATGCTTTATTACTGATTCAACTTCAGAACTCACTGTTGTTCTGTTCTGTTATTGTTCTGTTCAAAAATATGGTTTCTCACTGGTTCAATCACTTATAAAGGCTTGGTTTGTCTGGATATGAAATTCTTGGTTAGAATTTTTTTTTTTTAACAGTTCTGAATATAGGCCCCCAATCTCTTCTGGCTTGTAGGATTTTTGCTGAAAGGATTGTTAGCCTCATGGGATTCCTTTGTAGGTAACCTGCCCCTTCTCTCTAGCTGCCTTTAACATTTTTCCATTTATTTCAACCTTGGAGAATCTGATAACTATGTGTTTTGGGGATGGTCATCTTGTACAGTTTGTTGCAGAGGTTCTCTGCATTTCCTGAGCTTGAATTTTGGCCTCTCTAGCAAGGTTAGGGAAACTTTCATGGATGATGTCCTCAAATATGATTTTTCTTTCTGTCTTTCAGGGATGCCAGTGAGTCATAGATTTGGTCTCTTTACATAATTTCATATTTCTTGGAGGTTTTGTTCATTCTTCTTTATTCTTTTTTCTTTATTTTTGTCTGATTGACTTGATTCAGATAACCAGTCTTCAGGCTCTTTGCTCAGCTTCGTCTATTGTGCTATTAATACTTGTGATTATATTATGAAATTCTTGAAGTGAGTTTTTTCAGCTCTATCTGATCAGTTTGGTTCTTTCTTAACATGTCCATTTTGCCTTCCAGCTCCTGTATCTGTTCATTGTATTCCTTAGATCCCTTGGTTTGGGTTTCAACTTTCTCCTGAATCTCCATAATTTTAATTCCTATTTATATTCTGAATTATATGTCTCTCATTTCAGCCTAGTTGAAAACCATTGTTGGGGAACTAGTACAGTTGTTTGGAAGTAAGAAAACAGTTTGGCTTTTTGAGTTGCCAGAGATCTTGCACTGGTTCTTTCTCATCTGTGTGGGTTGATGTTCCTTCAGTCTTTGAAGTTGCGTCCTTTGGTTGGCGCTTTTCGCTTTTATCTTCTGTGATGCCAGTGGAGTTTGTGGTATAAGGTGGGTTCAGTCAACTGGCTTCTTTTCTGGAAGATTTTAGGGGGCCACGGATCAACACAGCACTCCTGGACTGTGTGTTCTAAGTCTGAGGGACTTTTACAGGACCCCTGCCTTTGCTCTCTAGCCCCTTGAAGTTAAGAACTTGCTGTACTGGAGGGACCTAAGTGTTCCTTGGTCCACTGACCACAACACACTGATGGAGAGTGCCAGCCAAAGCGCTTTGTTGGGTGGTAGCAGTGGAATCTGTGCTCACTTGGGTGTGCCAGCAGCCACAGCAGGTGTAGTGGGGTGCACATTTTTCAGCTGAGGACGGGCACCAGTGGGGGCAGGGTTGCTGTCTTTTGTACTAGCATTTGCACTTGCAGTGGTGGGGGTGTGGCACTGGCAGAGGCAGGATTTCCCGTGCCCATGCACACATTCACACCAGTGTTAGCAGAAGCAGGATTGGTGGCATCCATGCATGCGTTCCCACTGGCAGCGGTGGCGGCTGGTAGAGGTGGGGTTGCCAGTGCCCATCAAGGGAATCTTCTATACTTGAATTTGTTAATCATTTCAGAATACATAAATATCTTAAAACAGCACACTGTATGCCTTTAATATATACAATTTTTATTTGTAAATTATACCTCAATAAATCTGGAAAAAGAAACACATGCAAAGTTACATAAATATCCCCATGATTTTTTCCTCAAGTTATCACCCCTTTTTTCTTACTTCAGTCTGAGAGTATTTATGAAAATGCTATGAAAATGAAGAAGTAGACCGGGCGCAGTGGCTCAGGCCTGTAATCCCAGCAGTTTGGGAGTCCGAGGCGGGCGGATCACAAGGTCAAGAGATCGAGATAATCCTGGCTAACACGGTAAAACCCCCGACTCTACTAAAAAAATAGAAAAATTAGCCGGGCATGATGGCGGGCGCCTGTAGTCTCCCAGCTACTCGGGAAGCTGAGGCAGGAGAATGGCGTGAACCCGGGAGGCGGAGCTTGCAGTGAGCCGAGATAGCGCCACTGCACTCCAGCCTGGGCGACAGAACCAGACACCGTCTCAAAAAAAAAAAAAAAAGAAAAGAAAAAAAAAAAAAAGAAAATGAAGAAGCACTAAACAGATAACATGGATGGATGTTATTATATGTATGACAAAAATGAGAAGGAAAGGTCCTGAAGAAGGTACACAGATACATTTTTGTAATACCCAGAACACAATGCAGTATGTCAACAGATACCAATCATAATAGATATGTGATTACACATATGAATGTAGATTAATACCCAAAACACTTGTATGTGAAGCTAATCTGTTTACAATATATTCTATATTTCATGAGACTTCTTCAGTGATAAAAATAGACTTGGCATCACTTAAAAATATGGTTCTAACCTTTTTAAAAGTTCTCAGATATTCACTTGGCGGAGCAGTACACAAGCTGTGTGTTTCTAGTTTTCCTCTACAATCTCTGTAAGAAGTTAATCAAACAGGCAATTAATCTGTATGATATTATTCATATGAAAGCATATGCATATTAAAATACACAACAGACTTCATTCTCATTTTCCTTAAACTTTTCTCTAATACCAGGGGCTTGAATGTCCAGCAGAGCTCACAATATGAAAAGGATACACGGCAGTGCTTTTGTTGCACATACCAGAAAGTACAAGCAATAACGTTCTGCTGTATAAACACCTGTAATGAAGGCAGAAAATGTGTAGTAAGCTAAGAAACAAGACTTTGACCCCAACAACACTAATCTCTCGCCTTGAATCTGCTTCTGCTCCTCATTTCCATTAATAGTGCCACAATCTTCTCTGTAATCCTGATTTGAAATCTCATAGTCGTTTTAGACTCCTCCTTCTCCTTCATCTCGTCCTTCTGTTCAATTTCAGCTTCCTGTTGATCAATATCAGCATCTTGTTGATTCTGACTCTACAGTTCTTCCCACATTTCCTTGTCATATCTTTTGCCACTTTCTTTTTTTACTTCTATTTTAAGAATTTTCAGAGTTGTCTCCTTACTCCTAGCTATCCTCTTCCAATCCATCCTTGATATTGTCTTGAAAGTGATATTTCTAAAATGTAGATCAGATACTAACCCTTCCTTTGCAGACATTTACCACTGTCTACATTGGTTTTAGCAGTGGTTTTCAAAGTGTCATCCCTGGACCAGCAGCATCACCTGCTTTGTAGTAACTACTTCGTAGTAACGCAGATTCTTAGGGGCCCATTCCAGACCGTCTGAATCTGAAACTCTGACAGGCGAGCACAAAACTCTGTGTTTTAAAAAGTCCTCCGGGTGATTCTGATACACACTAAAACTTGAAAACTACGGGGCTACAGAATTAAGTTCAAGTTTCTTGGCATGGTGGCACCAAACCTGTCTTTTCTGCACTTATTTTCACCTCCTTAAACTCTTCTGTACTCCTCACTGCTCCACTATTTCAGAATCTTACCATATACTGTCCTATTAACTGAGATATCCCATTCGCTTGCAATTTTCTCTTCCAAATTATCAGGTTTTGAACTAAGGCACATTTTGAATTTCATCTCTTTCTTAATTCCTTTTTGATCTTCCTAGTCATATTTCCTGCTCCATTAGTTCATCTGTGAAGTGGAAAATAGTTCTGGGTTTAGAGGTAAAACAAACTTCTTGCTTTGTGTTTCCTCAATAATGTTATCTTTGCTCTCAGAATGTATTCGTTCTTTCTTGTGCTATACATGGTTTTTGACAAGTCTGTTCCCACTTATAGATGGTGTCTTCAAGGGTGGTGCTAGTCTCAGTAATCTTTGTCATAGAAGAGTGAGTTGCACATCATATGTGCTCTATAACATTTGGACTCACACCAATATATGACTTGAACTTTATTGCATGATTGTTTTATGTGTTCATTGCTGAAAACAATCCATTAGTCCATTTGGGATTGTTATAAAATTTAAAGACCTTTTGTAACTTACTATCTTGAAAAGGGTAATTGTGTTCTTCTGTCTGCTCTAAAACAAAAACAAAATAAAAACAAATCTGTGCCTTGAACCCTGTTACTTTCTCTTTAAAGGATCAATTTGCCAGCTGGGTGTCTTGCCATCTAACAGGCCTTCCCTGTGAGGCTCCTGTAAATTGCGAAAAGGATTAAATTTGATCAGTGTTTGTTTGGTCTGTTACTCATCATGTTGATATTTAATCCAGTGTCCAACAAGTGTCCCAAAGGAACAAAATGCCTGAAGCTGGCAATATTTTCTGACCTATCTGTCTGCACATATTCTTATCAGTTTTTACCCAAATGGAGGGTTTTCCGGGAGACATACATGAGCTAAATAAATATTATAATAGTATGCCTAATTTATGTAAAACAGCAAACTATGTTTAATGTATCAACAAGGATTTGAGTCCTGACGTACACTCAGTTTTGTGAAATCAAATTATTCTGAGTTACAAAATTGTATCACGTTGCAATATTATAAAGGAAAAATGCATACTGCTATATTTTAATTATTAGGGTTAAACATACCTACAAACAATAGTTGTAAGTGATTGTGTTAACACCAAAGGTGTACATTTTCAATACTCCTTTAAGTGAACAGTTATTTAGTTAATTACTAATTTATTCAAGACACATTTGTTGATTGCCTCTTATGCCCCAAATAGATACAGGTATGGAAATAGCTCTAGATTTATAATTAGAGATAAATGAGTTTTTTCTTTTCTTTTTTAGAGATGGAGTCTTGCTATGTTGCCCAGACTAGACTAGAACTCCTGGGCTCAAGCAATCCTCCCATATCAGCCTTTTGATTAGCTGGGACTATAGGCGCATGCTGCTGGGTCCTGTTTGAGATTTAGATACATAAATGATAGATACATAGATAGATAAACAGATAGCTAGGCAGAGATAGAAATAGAGATAAAAATAGAGAAAGATAGAGATAGACATAGAGATAGTGATAGAGATATGGTAAAGTCCCACTTTTCAGAGTCCCCACACTTCAGTGATCAATGAAATACATGTAAGCAAATAATGATTTAATATGATACATGCTAATGAAAGTATGTATTAACTAAAGAACATAGGGTAACTACATAATCAAAAGAGTGAAAAAAATCTTTAAAGTCAAAGATGGACCATATGTACCAAGATGTTACCTATCTGAATCAATTTCTTATGCCAAGACTAATAAAAGAAAATAAGAATCCAGATTTTCTTGTAGCATGACGTGGATCTGTTTGTGTTTGCTCAAATAGCAGGGCTTTTTCTGCTTCTGTTCAGTGTGTGAATGGAAAGCAGAATATCCCCTGTGTTCCATGTACTGTGTGAGGTCCTTTCTCATGTCACTTCTAAACACTAAGAAAATTAAGAAACGAAGATCCAAACACAAGTCTGAAATTAAATTTACTTAATGCAAGGCAGGAATAACATGATCCCACACAGATGCATGGGACCTTCAGATTAATGGTTAAAGAATTGTTCAGGGCTGGGCGCGGTGGCTCAAGCCTGTAATCCCAGCACTTTGGGAGGCCGAGATGGGCGGATCACGAGGTCAGGAGATGGAGACCATCCTGGCTAACACAGTGAAACCCCGTCTCTACTAAAAAATACAAAAAACTAGCCGGGTGAGGTGGCGGGCACCTGTAGTCCCAGCTACTCGGGAGGCTGAGGCAGGAGAATGTCGTAAACCTGTGAGGTGGAGCTTGCAGTGAGCTGAGATCCGGCCACTGCACTCCAGTCTGGGCGACAGAGCCAGACTACGCCTCAAAAAAAAAAAAAAAAAAAAAAAAAAAAAAAAAAAAAAAAGAATTGTTCAGAGAAAATTAACCTAAAACATTCAGGATTTGTTCACATATAGACACATACAAGGAAGAGAAACCCTTATGAAGACTTTTTCTCAGGCCAAAGTCAAGTGTAGAGCTTTAAAAAGGCAAACTTAGAAGTTTGGGTTGGTTTGTTTGTCTCTCCAACAACAAGAGTTGCTGCTGCAAAGTGAAAGTCGTTCTCCCTAGTTTTTAGTTATTATTCCAAGATATCTACCCAAGTAGACACAGGCTGAGTATCCTTTTTTTTCTGAAATGCTTGGGACCAGAAGTGTTTTAGATATCAGATCTTTTTCAAATTTTAGAATACTTGCATATACAGTATATAATGAGATATCTTGGGAATGGAACCCAAGTCTGAACATCAAATTGATTTATGTTTCATATATGCACATAGCCTGAAGGTAATTTTATAGTTTCCTTGGTGATGCTAAATAAATTGTGTTCTGTGAACCTACATTTTGACTGTAACCCATCAAGTGAGGTCAGGTGTAGAGTTTTCCATTTGTGGCATCATGTTTGCCGGCACTCAAAAAGTTTTGAATTTTGGAGCATTTGGGCTTTCAGATTTTCTGATTAGGGATGTCCAACTTTACTTTAAAGTAACATAATTTATCCTTCTATAAATATAGTATTTCACTTTCATATTAGTATGCAACATGTTTATATTATTAGACTTTTTTGAAAGAATTCAAACTTCAAGTTTGTGACGATGAAAGTATTTTTAGCTCTTACATAGGTAGTAATAGTGACTTAATTTAAAATACTTTCTCTACTCTTATTTGAATATATTGACAATAGCCAATGTAGGTAGCTTTTCTTCATAGTACGTCGGTTGTGAAGGAATTACTTCTGAATCTCAATTCCATTACTGTCTTCATATAAGCTCCCAGAACTTTATGGGCAGTAACAAAAATGAATGAACATGGTACTTCTTACTCCCACTCCCCAATGTAACTTCATGGCTTCCTTCATAAACTCCCACTGGCTGTGAAAGAACGTGTACTGCAGAGATATGTTGAACTGGAGTATTTCCATAGAATCCTCCCATCAGGGAAGGAGAGTACCAATAGCAAACTTTCTGAGAGAGACTTATGGAAGGGTATTTTATTCCAAAAGGGAGAAAAACAGATTAAATACTACCAGTGTCTACAATTACCTGATGATAATTTTAAAAAACAGTAATAATAAAAGTTAGATAAATTACATACAATTAATGTGCAATGAAATCAACAGTGTCTAGAAATATGGTTTTGGAATGATTGTTCCCAAGCCAACAAAGCTTGTGTGCTGAAGTAAGAAAAAACTGAATGGATCAACAGCAATTCTGTTCATCAAGAGTTAGATTGTAAGTTATCAAATATCCTTCTAAGATTTGAAATGTGTCACTACACAAGGTTAACAAATATACTTTGTGGGTATATTTTTAAAGTGTTTATTCAGAAGGAGATACATACTGAAGTATTTGGGGATGAAATATCATTAGGTCTCTAATTTATTTTCAACTGGTTTAGAAACAATAATATAACATACAAGGTGTGAGAGAGAACACGTGTGGAAATAAGGCAAAACGTTAACAAAGGAAAAAAGTGTATCTCCTTCATCACTTCTTTCATTTAGTGAAATGTTTTATTGTAACTGTTGAAGAGAGACATATGTCCGTCGTTTGTTTAAATGATTTTATGCAGACTAGGCACGGTGGCTCACGCCTGTAATCCCAGCACTTCGGGAGGCCAAGGCGGACAGATCACGAGGTCAGGAGTTTGAGACCAGTCTGACCAACATGGTGAAAACGCGTATCTACTAAAAATACAAAAATTATCTGGGCGTGGTGACATGCACTGTAGTCCCAGCTATTCAGGAGGCTGAGGCAGGAGAATCGCGTGAACCTGGGAGGCGGAGGTTGCAGTGAGCTGAGATCTTGCCATTGCACTCCAGCCTGGGTAACAGACCAAGACTCCGTCTGTGGAAAAAAAAAAAACAGCCGAAATCCTGCTATTGCACTCCAGCCTGGGCGACAGAGCAAGACTCCGTCTCTGGGGGGGAGAAAAAATTATTCAAATAATTTGAGTATGCCTTGAATTGTTCTTTATAGTGTTTGCCATCTTTTCCCAGGAATTATTGAACCATTTTAACTTGTTTATTTTTGAACAGCATGCATTTAGTTTTATGGTAGTAAAACCTCCTAAGCCATAGATCCTCCATCTGTTTCCATATTGAAATGAACACCAAGTAATGCCATTTCTTCATTTTGCCTCTAACTTTTCTTTGGCACATGACATTGAACCGTATGAAACTTTTTTCCTGACTAATATTTAAGTATGGAATAAGAGTAATTTTCAGTAATATTTGTGATTTTCTTCCAACGTTTTCTCAGAAAGCATATTCTGAAAGTGTGTATTAATGTCTGTATGCATTCTCAGCACAACTCTCTCTCTAGTCTCTTGATCTAATTTGTTACTAACTTTTTAAAACTTTCTAGACTAAATCTTTTTGCTTACCTTCAAGCGTTTTGCTTTATACTACAAATCTTCTGAGACTCGAATAATTTTATCATCCGGTTTATAGACTCCAAACTTGAAGGTATTTCAACCTTTTTCAATAGCAGTGATACCCTCCATGACAGATAGTCAGTTATATTAACTTGATTCTATTGTAATTTACATAGTGGTAAAACAAAATATTTTTAAACTTACAATCAAAATTATAACTGTTTAAAAAATTACCACCTAGGATTCATTTTATGTAATGGGAAAATATACAAAACTGTTTCGATAAATATCATATGCAATTATATAACTTGGACATCTCTATGTAGTTTTTTCATCCTGTTTAACATGGTATGTCAGCTCTACAGTAGTCATTGACAGGTATTATGACAATGACTCAGACATTGATGATGCCCACCAAGCTTGCAGCATATTTACTCTAGATAGTACCTCCATACAGCCCTTTTGTAAAAATTTTAAACCCAAATTTGGTAATTGAAATTAACTAAATCAAAGAAGGCTATGAAATTGACACATTTATTAATAAACAATATGTGACAGTAGGGAGAATTAATTCTAGGTTCAGATAAATCTGGGTGAGAACCCAGCACTCACCCTTATTAGCTGACATGGAGTTTCTTCAGCTGTATAACTTGGTAATTCAAGTGTTTATTTTGCTTATTTATTCAAGCATTCATTCATTTATTCATTTAGTAAATGTATCCTAAGCCGGTTAGCAGGCACAGTTCTAGGCACTGTGGCTAAAAAGGGAAGTGAAAAGGACAACATCCCTGCTCTCAAGGGATTTACATTCAACTGGGGAGACAGAAAGCAAGGTAGATATATAATATAACATCAAATAGCAGTAGGTCTCGTGAAAAAAATATCAAGGCATACTCTGGATCAAGTGACCAGGATGGAAAGGCGAAAGGCCTCTCTGAGGAGGTGATATGTGGCAAGAAAGAAAGAGAAAGCCATGCTGTTGGTTGGCGAAAAATGTTCCAGGCCGAGGGAAGAGCAAGTTCAAACGCCTCAGTTGATATTTCTGTGAATAGTAAATGAAAGTTTATAAACTCCTGACACATCGTTAAGTGTTTATTAGATGTTAGATATAATTTAAAGATAATAAATTGGATAATTAATTCCACATGTTATTATGTGTCTTCCTTGCTGTAATATACATCCTCCTTTTCATCTCGATCATTTTTCTTCTCTTGAATACTGTATTATTTATCCTTTTCTCAGAGCTGTTAGATTGCCCTCTTTTTAATTTGTAGTGAGTTTAACCCTGCTTGCAGTACTCAAATGTTATTGCTGTCAGAGGTCCTGTTTTCTCAGTCTTTGCCCTTTTGCTCAACATTTATATACTCTGAGTAATGCCCAATTGATTTTCTTGCTAAGTGTTGGGCAACTGCCCTCTTCTAAACAGTAAATTCACAACTTCTCCGTGATGATGATAGTGTTGATGCCCTGTGGGAACCTGTTGTTTTGTATGTGTGTGCAGGGAGAGGGGTGATCTAAAAATGGTGTCAAGATGTCATTTGGAAGATAGTACCTACAGAAAACACAGAAAACCCAATCACACCTCACCCCCATCCTCCCCATTTCCCAACATGGTTTCTTGTGTACACTTCTCCGATTCTCCCAGAAGTCAGAGCAAAGTGACTGTTTACCTCTGTCTCTGGCTGTGAAAAAAACACTACCAGAGCTCAACTCACTTTTATTGATTTCTATATTGTTTGGCTGTAAAATGTTTATTCTCAATTGTATGAGTTTGGGTCCAGTCAGAGAAAAAACACAGTCATTTGAACAGTGAAAGTTTATAAAAATAATTATTAAATGTAACAGGGTATTATAGTAATGAAGGGATTGGCTATCGTAAAAGAAAGATGTATTAGTTTGCTCCGGCTGCCATAACAAAATACTATAAGCTGAGTAGCTTAAACAAAAGATTTTTATTTCTCATGGTTCTGGTGACTGGGAAGTCCATGATCAAGGTACAGCCAATTTGGTTTCTGGCTTTCAAATGGCTACGTTCTTGCAGTGTGCTCACATGATCTCTTTTTTTGTAATCACGATGGAGTGAAAGAGAAAGCTCTCTGGTGTCTCTTCTTATAAGGGCACTAATCCCATCAAGAGTCTCCTTCTCATGACGCTCCCCATCTAACCCTAATTACCTCCCAAAGAAAGGCCTCATCTCCACTTAGTGTCATATTGAGGGTTAAGGCTTCAGCACATGGATTTTCAGAGGAGGGCACAAACATTCAGTCTATAGCAAAAGAGAACCCTAAAGAATAGAGGAATGGCTACATTTAGCCCTGGGGCTGAGATAGCACACCTAAGAAAAAGTCCCTATGTTTTCATCCCCAGAGCAGAGATCCGCACTTTATTCGGAAGGTACAACCATAGCTTACCAAATGGCAGAAATCGCTAAGTTGCTATACTAGCAGAACTTGTCAGAAATCTGTCGTCTGCAAGTTAACAGAGACCCTTCCTCTAAGGTACCTGGGAAACATCGCCAAGCTGCTGGTTGCCAAGCACTGTCGGAGCCAGGTGCTGAAGAAGCCTTGCACACTGCAAGAGCTTGCCAAGTGAGCACACTGAAAATAGGAAGCAAATCCCTTTCTTCCTGAAATGTCTCACCAGTGCCCTCTCTCCACCAAGCTTCAGTGCCAGCTAGTAAAGAAAAACATATCTCAAAGGCCCAGATCTATTTTTACCGAGCAGGCAGAAAGGTACGTTTAGAACTAAGAGGCAATAAATCAATAACCAGCACACTGGTATAAACTAATAATAAATAACAGCAGAAGCAGAGTAAGTGAAGAATACATTGTTTTTTAGCAGAATCTACTACTTTGCAGGGCCATTCTCAGTTTGATTCATTGCTATGTGCTGTGTGCCTAGAATTAAACCTGACGCAATATGGATGCTCAGTAAATATTTGTTGGATGAATGAATAATCTAATTGCTTATTTTTTTCCCTCTAATGTTTTTCCTCTCTTTCTCTCTCTCTTTTTTTTACTATAGCTGATGGATGCACTGATTGGTCTATCGATATCAAGAAATATCAAGTTTTGGTGGGAGAGCCTGTTCGAATCAAATGTGCACTCTTTTATGGTTATATCAGAGCAAATTACTCCCTTGCCCAAAGTGCTGGACTCAGTTTGATGTGGTACAAAAGTTCTGGTCCTGGAGACTTTGAAGAGCCAATAGCCTTTGATGGAAGTAGAATGAGCAAAGAAGAAGACTCCATTTGGTTCCGGCCAACATTGCTACAGGACAGCGGTCTCTATGCCTGTGTCATCAGGTATCCCTTTAATTATATTACTGCTGAATCAATGAAATCACAGGCTGCTTTCTCATACTTAAATTTTGCTGCTATCTCTTTTGCCTAAAGCCGTTGTCTCAATATTTGCATGTGTTGCTGCTTTCTAAAATTTAGAATCAAAATCATAAAAAGATGGGATTGGAATTTATATTAGACATTATTTCTAGCTTATGGAGAAAAGAGATACCATCTGGGTAGCTACTTATGTTACCAGGAATTACTAAAAACTATGAAATAAAATTTATAGAGGAAGTAAAATGGTGCAAATAAAATGTAAGCAAAGACTTGCAGAATGGATGCATAGTTTCTTGCTAAATGAGTTGTAACATTTTGTTATTGCCCTTCACAGACAGATAGAGCATGGATACTTCTGGTTCACACACATTTGCAAAGATGATTTAGGTAACGTGTGTATGTGCACAGGGAGAGGAAGAAAGCATTACCATGTTAGAGAATATGAAGATTGTGTTCCAGATTGTTTTGCTAACCAAAACTTTTAGATCAATACAAAAATGTTCCCAAGTCTTTCAGGGCCTATACCAAAGTTAATAACATTCAGTTCCAAGGATACTCACCATACATCTACACATCTTTGTCAGCTTCTAGAAGAGGCATATGCACTTTGTTTAGTGATAATGCATTGAAGCAGTGTCCATGTAACACATTAGCAGTTAAAAACCTCAGTTTAAGCATTTAGCCCCCCATGGATTGTGTATCACACCCTTCGTGAATGGTCGTGTATGTCATTGGACTATTAGAACATTAGCAAAGCTGGGTATAGTCATATAGAAGGTGTGTTTAAATTTATTTGGTTTTCTGTATTTGGGCTTATTCAGAGAAATAAAGAAGAATCTAAAGTAGCTGATTCCCAAACTCAGAGAAAGTCTCAGAATCACCTAGTATCTTTTTCAAATAAAAATTTACCACTTCTGAAATCCTGATCAGCAGCTGACACTCCTCTGTCATGAATATCATGCCTCCCTCTCACTGTCATCTGTAAGAATTACCTGTAAGCTGAGTCATGGCTACAGGTGTGCTAGGACATTGAAATAGGTCAAGTTGCATAAAAGTTAAACAGAAATGTATCTTTCTAACACTGACAATATATTTTATGTTAATGTTGGAAAATATAAATGAATATCAGTAAAGAGTTGTGTTTCGGGAAAATGCCTAATGGATTTTAAAAGAACAAATACATCTGGCCAGGCGCGGTGGCTCATGCCTGTAATTCCAGAACTTTGGGAGGCAAAGTAGGGCAGATCACTTGAGACCAGGAGTTAGAGACCAGCCTGGCCAACATAGCAAAAACCCATCTCTACTAAAAATCCAAAAAATTAGTGAGCCAAGATCACACCACTGTACTCTAGCCTGGGCTACATTGTGAGACTCCATCTCAAAAATAAATAAACAAACAAATGCATCATTCCTTTGGCAACTCTTCTTCTTTCTCTTAGGGTTTACTAATCCTTTTATGATTAAACATAACTCTTAATAAAAGTAGAGGTTTTGTAGGGGTACAGGTCAATAATTGTCATACTAGTACAGTTAAAGAATCCTGTTTGGACTAGCTGTTCCCATTTGACCAATAGTTATTAGATTGTAATTTCATATCTGCTATGTTTCTTTTAAATAATCATTATTTCTGATTGTTCATGCATGTGGTAAGGTGATTCTTCAAGATAAGCAAATGCGTGTCCTCATTTATCTGACATTAGAATTGAGTTGGATGTCCATAGTACAACACTACATTTCGTCACTCATTATTGATGGAAAAATAACGATGTTTTCACATAGTAATCTGAATTTTGCAAACACTGAGGTTGCAATTGTCTGATGTATTTAAATATACACTGTGATCCAGTACTCTGAGAAATTACATTAAAATGCCTCTGGAAGGGCCGGGTATGGTGGGTCGTGCCTGTAATCGCAGCACTTTGGGAGGCCGAGGTGGGTGGATCACCTGAGGTCAGGAGTTTGAGACCAGCCTGACCAACATGGAGACACCCCGTCTCTCCTAAAAATACAAAATTAGCCGGGTGTGGTGGCGCATGCCTGTAATCCCACCTACGCGGGAGGCTGAGGCAGGAGAATCACTTGAACCTGCGAGGCAGAAGTTGCAGTAAGCCGAGATCGCGCCATTGCACTGGTAACAAGAGCAAAACTCTGTCTAAAAAAAAAAAAAAAATCCTCTGAATTTCCAGTTGCAATAATGAATGAAAGATTGAAAAGTTTCCAAAATGTTGACATTTGCCATATGTTCATATGTCTACATTTTAATAAAAGGTGAAACTAAAAGACAAATACTTTAAACTTTATGTGTGTCAAGTGGCCATCTAGAGAAAGGGATAAACTGCGGGAAGAGATACTTTTGTCAGTGAAATTCAAATATGCCAATCGATTTGAAGCGAGTGTTGTTGCATCTTCCTTGTCCAGTTTGGAAAGGGGTACTCAAAAGTCTTTACAAACGGCATTTGAAATAGCGTGGCTTGGTGTTGATGTGAGAGGAGCTCAGGGGCTGTCAGTTGAGTCACTGACATTTTGGCATATTGCTAGCTATCAGGCCACTAAACTGTCACCATTAGTTTTTAAATAATTCACTTGAAAAGAATTTTAGAGCCTTGAAAATGTTAGCATCCATTCTAAGTTCTAGTGTTTCTGATCAATATTCTGTGTATTAACTTGTCAATGAAATTTTTTATCAAGCTTTTCATATAAAACTAATTTCCATTTACACTTGAATATATGCAATGAAATGGCATACATAATGGAAACACGTAAGTATACTATCATTATAATGAACAAGAACTTTATTATTTCCTTCTCTTAATATCTATTTTGGACAGAATAATACCACACAGTTCTTTACTCCATACTTCTTGACTCTTTACTCAGTTTACTCAAATTTATATTTTTCCTTTTTACATGAAAAAGTGAATGAAGGAAAGCTATGTAACAATTTATTTTGTCTTCTTTTATGGCCACTTATAAAAACAAGCTTACTTTTAAAATAATAAAAATTTGGTGGCCAGATGTGGTGGCTCATACCTGTAACCCCAGCACTTGGGGAGGCCGAGGCAGGTGAATTGTTCGAGGCCAGGAGTTCGAGACCAGCCTGCATAACATAGACCTCGTGTCTACAAAAATAAAACTTTTTAAAAATTAGCCTGGTGTGGTGGTGTGCACCTGTAGTCCTAGCTACTCAGGAGGATAAGGTGGGAGGATTTCTTGAGCCCAGGAATTTGAGGCTGCAGTGAGCTATGATCACACCACTGCACTTCTGCCTGGGCAACAGAGCAAGGCCTTGTCTCTTAAAAATAAAATAAAATAAAAGAATAGTTCCATATTCTTGACCTCCAACTTTTTAATTCCCCTTTTCATAGTTATGCACTATTAGCAGTTTCATATGCAAAGCTAGCTGGTACATGTGGAAGCATTCCAGTGCCCCCCAAATGGTAGCATGCTTAGTTATTTAGCACCCTATTTTTAATTAAAATTTTATTTTTGAGATAATTGCAGGTTCATATTCAGTTGCAAGACATAACATAGAGAGATCCCATACCCAGATTTACTCGGTGGTAGCATTTTGTGAAACTGTGGTACAGTATCATAATCGGGATATTGACATTGATACAGTCAAGACACAGAGCAATGCCATCACCTCAAGGGCCCCTCCTATTGTTCTTTTATAGCTACATCCATCTCTACCCAACTCCAATCCCAAACCCCTGTCACCCACTAATCTATCCTTTATATTTATAGTTTTGTTAATTTATTAATGCAATATTAATGAAATCATACAGTATAGAACCTTATGGAATTGGATTTTTCACTCAGCATAATTCCTTTGAAATCCATCCAAGTGTTGTACATATCCATAGTTCATGCCTTTTTTTTTTTTTTTTGCTGTGTAGTATTCCATGGTATGAACTACCACAATATTTATTCACTTGTTGAAAGGCATCTCTATTACTTCCAGTTTGGGGATATTAAAAAGGAAACTTCTATGAACATTCGTATTCAATTTTTGGTGAATATAAGTTTATGTCTCTGGACTAAATGTACAAGAGTGAATATGGATTGAATGGTAGTTTTATGCTTAGTTTTATAAGAACGTATCAAACTATTTTTCAAAGTAGCTGTACCATCTGATGTTCCCACCAGCAGTGTATGATCTCTCCACATCCTTGCAGCGTTCGCAGTTGTCACTACTTTTAATTGTAGCCATTCTGGTACGCATATTGTGATAACTCACTGTGATCTTAATTTGCATTTTCCTAATGGCTAATCATGTGTTGATTTGCCATCTCTCTTCTCATCAGTAAAATGTCCATATTTTTGTACATTTTATAATGTAATTATTTATGTTCTCTTCATTGAAGTTTGAGAATTATTTGTATGTTCTAAATATTAATTCTTTTTGGAGATGTAGTTTGCCAATATTTTCTGATGGCCTGCAGGTTATCTTTTCATCCTTCTAACAGGGTCTTTTGCAAAGCAGAAGTTTTTAATTATGATAAGGTTCAATTTGTGAATTTTTCCAGTTATGGACCATGCTTTTGGTGTGAAGTCGAAAAATTCTGCCAAGTGCTAAGTCCTGAAGATTTTTCCTTGTTTTATTTTTTATTTTTAAGATTTAAAAATGTGTTTAAAAATTCAGTTGCTTTACATTTTACATTTAAGTCTGTAATTAATTTTGAATTAATATTTTTTTTGAAAAAATGCTTATTTTCTTTTTATTTGTATGTATGCATTTATTTATTTTAAGTCTCGGGGTACCTGTGCAGGATGTGTAGATTTGTTACATAGGTAAACGTGTGCCATGGTGGTTTGCTGCCCCTAGCAACCCACCAACTAGGTATTAAGTCCAGCACGCATCGGCTATTTTTCCTGATGCTATCCCTCCCCCAGCCCACCTGCCCAGTGCCAGCAGGCCCCAGTATGTGTTGTTCCCCTCCTGTGTTGATGTGTTCTCATCGTTCAGTTCCTACTTATAAGTGAGAATATGTGGAATTTGGTTTTCGGTTCCTGCATTACTTTACTGAGGATACTGGCTTCCAGCTCTATCCATGTCCCTGCAAAGGACATGAGCTCATTCTTCTTTATGGCAGCGTAGTATTCCATGGTGTATATGTACCACATTTTCTTTATCCAGTCTATCATTGATGGGCATTTGGGTTGATTCCATGTTTTTGCTATTGTGACTAGTGCTGCAATGAACATATTCATGCATTTATGTTTATAATAGAATGGTTTATATTCATTTGGGAATATGCCCAGTAATGGGATTGCTGCATCGAATGATGTTTCTGTTTCTTTATCTTTGAGGAATTGCCACACTGTCTGCCACAATGGTTGAACTAATTTACATTCCTACCCACAGTGTAAAAGCATTCCTTTTTTTCTGCAACCTCGCCAGCATCTGTTGTTTCTTGACTTTTTAATAATCGCCATTCTGACTGGTGTGAGATGGTATCTCACTGTGGTTTTGATTTGCATTTCTCTAACGATCAGTAATGTTGAACCTTTTTTCCTATGTTTCTTGGGCACTTAAATGTCTTCTTTTGAGAAGTGTCTATTCATATCTTTTGACCACTTTTTAATGGAGTTTTTTTTCCTCATACGTTTGTTTAAGTTCCTTGTAGACTCGATATTAGACCTTTGTCAAATGGATAGATTGCAAAAATTTTCTCCCATTCCTTAGGTTGTCTGTTCGCTCTGATGATAGTTTCTTTCACTGTGCAAAATCTCTTTAGATCCCATTTGTCAATTTTTGCTTTTGTTGCAATTGCTTTTGGCATTTTCATCATGAAGTCTTAATTTTGAATTAATATTTATTTCAGGACTGATGTTTACTTAGGTTAAGGCTTAGTTTTATGGGGATGGATGTCCAATTGTCCCAGCACTGTTTATTGAAAAGGCTATGCTTCCTCCATTGAATTACTTTTGCATCTTTATTCAAAATCCATTGAGCATATTTTTGTGGGTTAATTTCTATGTTATTTATTCCATACCTTTTTCTATCCCTCGGCCAATACCAATCTGTATTGATTAGTATAGCTATCTGGTGGCAAAAATATCAACTAGAGTGAGTTCTCCTACTTTATATGTCTTTTTAAAGATTGTGTTTAGCTATTGTAGTGCCTATTATTTTCCATGTAAATTTTAGCATAACTTTATCTATGTCCACAAAAATCCTTACTAGAATTTTTGATGGCAATTTCATTAAGCCTATGGATCAATTTGAGGATACCATTTTGGGTCTCACTATCTGTGAATACAATATGTGCCTCCATTTATTTAGGATTTCCTCCTTTGGTTTCTTTCATCAGCATACAAATCCTGCAAACATTTTGTTAAAATTTTAGCTAAGTACTTCATTTTCTTTGGAATGTTTGTAAATGATATCTTCTGTTTAATTTTGGTTTCAACATGTACATTGTTACTATGTGAAAATGTGATTGATTTTTGTGTGTTACCATTTTAAAAACATGTTTTTTTCAAATGACATATTTGTAATGTGTTATATCTAGTATGTAGTTCATTTGCCCAAGTCTTGATTTTTCCTTTCAGGACTATGTAACTCTTTTTTCTCATTGAAAGAACATATTAAGTAAGCATCTATCAAAAAGTACTTAAAGAAAATCCATTTATTCACTCATTCTATACTAATGCTGGGTTTAATAAGATTTAAAGAAAAGCTTTTACTTTCAAGTAGTTTACCTAAGAGAAAATAAATGTGTAATAAATTGCTATAGATACTATGAAAATAGTTTAGAATTCAGTGGAATTCTGCCAAGATAGAGTAGCCCCGTTACTCTTAAGTCTTCCTTCTGACAACTAAAAAGTCTGTATGTAACGGCAAACAAGCACAAGAAGTCTCTGAAAGATGGAAGAAATACCTCTGAGAAAGACCTCAGAACTTGAAGAATGGCATGGCAACATGTCGTGTTCTCACTATCCCGTCTGCTCTTCACAGATTAAGGCATGAATTCTTATCATTTTTTCACTTTGTTCCTTCATTTGAAATTCAATATTTTCGTTGCCTACCTGAATAATACATATTTATTTCTTGAAGAAAATCCAGTTTATGTTTACTTTCTATCTTTCCTGTAATTGCTTCAAAAACAATTGTTTCTTCTACCTATTCTGGAGGGAAAGCATTCTAAAACTCAGTGCCTTGAAACAATAACCATTTTATTTGCACATGATTCTGCAATGTGGGCTGGACTCAGCTAGGTGGTTCTTCCTGTGATCTTGCCTGTGGTCACTTGTGGCTGGAGTCCACTGCAATACAGGGTTTGCTGAGCCTGTTTCTCTATTATTTCTGAGGGCCTTTCTCTCCATGTACTTTTTCCATTTATCTTTCTATCAAGTGATTTTTTCATGGCAACTCAGAACGTATAACTACTTATCAAGCATCTCCTTGAGTCATGCTTACTGAGCCAAGTTTTGAGATAATATAGGAGAAGACTTTACAAGGACTTTGAGTTGTGGTTCATTGGTAGGGCCACCAAAGTAACAGTCTTAAGAGTCAGCCTTTTGACCCTTAATACTGTAATTCATGTCCTTATAAATGCAAAATATTGTGACCCCATTCCTAAAACATCCAAAGTCATATCTTTCTGTGGCATCAGGATTAGGTTAGAAGTCAATGATCTTACTATCCAAGTCAGCTCTGAGTGTGAATGAGGTTCTTCATGCTTAGTTCCCTGAATACAACTGCTCAGGTGTGGCTGCTCTTCATCCAAAACTCTGTGAACTAAAAAGTTATATAATTTGGCCCTCGCATAGCCAACATAAATCGTGAGACAGGGATAGCATAACTAAACTAAATATCCCCATTTGAAATGGGGGCTGGGGATAGGAGATACAGAGCAGTCACTGGCCCATGACAATTCTAAAATTCAGCTGGATATATTGCACCAGTTTCTCTTTTATTTCCCCAAGGTGAGTAAATATACTTTAATTTTATTTTTTTATTATACTTTAAGTTCTGGGATACATGTGTAGAATATTCAGGTTTGTTACATAGGTATACATGTGCCACGGTGGTTTGCTGCACCCATCAACTTGTCATCTACATTAGGTATTTCTCCTAATGCTATCCCTCCCCTAGCCCCCTACCCCCCAACAGACCCCGGTGTGTGATGTTCCCCTCCATGTGTCCAGGTGCTCTTATTGTTCAACTCCCACTTCTTAATTAGGGCTCAGTTCTGCTTACTGGAAATGGTTCTCTGAGATTCTTGGGTCTCTGCTCTTCCTTTCCATATAAAATTAATGGCCCTAGCCTCTTTGCAATTTGAACTTTATCCCTTTTAGTGTAAGGTAGTATGGTTCCTTAAAATGTTATGAAGCTTCCATGTGTAAAGTTGTAATCTACTTCATGAAGCAGAAGCCATACCCATAAATATCTTCAGGAAAGATGCCCCTCTACTTTGCTGTTCAAGTCAGGATGCTGGAGGACAATGTACCAAAGATTCTTAAATGAGTTTTGCCCTCCCAGCTAAGAATCTTAGAGTCTGCCTCATAGACTTTCTTAGCTTCTTTCTCTGGATGGTGGAGTATGCATTGTATTCCAAACATATTACCACAGACGTTTTTTCCCCTAAGGATCAATATGAGGTGTTTGTCAACAAGAAAGCACTCAATACATATTTATTGAAAAAAATATTGAGTGACTGAGGTTAGTGTTCCTTAGAATACCTTGTGGAAAACACTGCTATAGACAAAATTACACAATTTTCTGATTCCTATCATTTTCCATGAGAAAATAAAATAATCATTTTTCTTATGACATCTCTTGTCTGAAACTAACACAAATTATGAATGGCTTGTCCTAAATCATAATTTCTGGTATTTCAGATGACAATTATCTGTCTTTGGACAGAATATACCTTTACTGTCACCTGGTGGAAATAAAAACTAGATCTGATAGACCCACACAAGTAACTGCTACAACTGTAGTATAAACAATTTAAGTAATTTAAAAAAATCTGTATAATATAGTATACTTTTAATATTTATGATTTTTATGTAATTATTATCTAAAAATCAAGTCATTCTTGAATCAAAGGATATATAATGTCAGCATTATTTTAGAAAGCCTTAAACATTTATGCCCTAAGGAGGCTTCATAATTTGTTCAGAGCAATCAAAGTCCATATAAATGTTTTATATCCTACCCAGTAATTTCAATGATCATGTGCATATGTGTTCCAAGGATCTAGTGTAGTTTCACAATCTCGGTTTCCTAATTTTTAAACTCTCTGTCTTAATTGAAACCATAGTATACCCTTGAGAATATCAGCTATAATTTATAGATTATAAAAAATGCAATTAAACCTACATAATCCAGTCCTAAAAAAATAAAATAAAAGTCATATACAAGTGAAAGTCTTTAAAATAAGATTTCAAGTCCAGATGCAGAGTCTCTTATGGATAATATATTTAAATCATAAAACTGCACATCAGGTACTTTCTGTAGTTCTTTTGGTAGAGACAAGTTTCTTGCCATAATAGGTTTCAACGAGATTTTTCAGTTGAATAACTCTGATGATTCTTGGAGATGGCATTGAAGTTTAAGCCATATTTCCATGTCTGAGACATGAAGGCATTTTCTAATGGATCAAACTATTTTTAACAGAGCAATAATTAGCCAAATTGCTATATTTCTGGGTTGTACTCTTTTCGAAAACAACAAATTCAATTGATGGAATTAAAAGCCAAGAACTGTGTGAATTGTCTATTTGATTTACCGATTTTTTTAACCATCTAGGAGATACATGTCTTCAACAAAACAGCCTTTTTTTTTTTTTTTTTTTTTTAAACTAAGAAGGTGAAATAAATTCTGCTGGAGTGATGATAGGGTAGTTTCTTAGATCACTGGATTATGAAAAACTTTGTCTAATCTTACCAAGTCCTATAGGAAAGACAGGTTTGAGAACACTTTGAAATCAATTGTGTCATGTTCAAGGCAGACAGAGACTTATGAATTTTCTTCAAAAAGTATCAAATTAATGTGGAGTAGATAGGCTACTGAAAAAGATACATTTGTAAAGCAATTAGGTACATAACGTCCAATTTGAGATTTTATTTAGTCTTTTTATTTTTTCCATTTTAGGTCAAATGATTCACTATAGGCCCTTTTCAACCATTAATATAACATGTATATTTATCATATTTCACGAACATTACTAAAAATCTAGGACATGACATAGTTGGTAATTATAATAAGGGAATTTTAAAAATTACAAACAACATATGCCAGGCAAACAAGTCACTTATAACCCAATAGGACTTTATTGGTGGCTATATGGGTTTATTACTGTAATTATTACTATTTGTTCTTTATTTGTAAAAAAAAAAAAAAACTATTCTCCAAAAAAATAAAATGTTAACTGCTAATATTGATGCATTTAGTGAAGAGAAATTGAATAGGCTTCATAAAGTAGTAGCTGCTGATCAGCAAAATTTGGGATAAGTGATAAAGTAATCACTTATTTGAGATCAGTGAAACAGAATAGGAAGTTAAGATTATTCAAGGGTCTTTCTAAATCTAATTTTGTGTATGGTCATAAAGTAAAAAAATGAGTAAAAATCTCATTGAATGTAGAGAAGACAAAAAGGGGCTGGTTAAAGAGCCTGTGAAGGACTTGTGATTTGAGCAGTAGTTTGAAGACTAAACTCATGGGTAAGGAAATTGTAATTGGGAAAGATTTCTGTTAGAAAGCTTTCAGGGGGACTACAACAAGAAAAATTAAATAGTGAATGAAAACAGGAATTGGCAGACTTTTTCTATAAACAGTAATATTGTACACTTTGGGAGTCCGAGGTGGGCGGATCACGAGGTCAGAAGATCGAGACCATCATGGCGAACAGGGTAAAACCCCGTCTCTACTAAAAATATAAAAAATTAACTGGGCGTGGTGGCATGTGCCTGTTGTCCCAGCTACTCAGGAGGCTGAGGCTTAGGAGAATGGCGTGAACCTGGGAGTCAGAGCTTGCAGTGAGCGAGATCGCACCACTGCACTCCAGCCTGGGCAACAGAGTGAGACTCCATCTCAAAAAATAAATAAATAAAATAAAGTAAAATTGTAAAAAATTTTAGATTTTTCAAGCCATGTAGTCTCTATTACAACTACTCAACTATGTTGTAATAGCCAGGCAATATCCATACACAAGATATAAATGAGTGGACATGGCTGTGTTTCAATAAAACTTTATTTACAAAAACAGGTGGTGGGACAGATTTGGGCTGTGGGTCATAGTTTGCTGACCCCTGAACTAGAAAATGCCTTGCAAATGGCAAACAGCAATGCCAACAGTAGCAAGTGTTGTTATTAACAAAGAAAAAGCCACGATATATTCCTGATAAAGAAAGTAGATCAGTGTTGTTAGACAATTGGCTTTCTGTAGTTGATAGAAGGATGACTGTAAATAATGGTAAAAAATGCTAACCGCCAAGAAATATCTGGCAGGGAATGGAAAACTGAAAGCAGTTTTCCTGGAAGTACCTTAACAGCAATTCTATGAAACTAGAGAAATTGGAAAATGGAAAACAGACAAGTAGTTTTTACAATAAATGAGGCATAAGGCAACGGGGGCCCTACGTTTAGAGTATTAATGGTAGAAATGGCAAAGAAAATAAAACAGATTCAAGGTCATTTTTGGAAGAAAAAATCATGAGAGATGACACTTGATTGGATATATTTTGAGCTTCATTGGATGTTGCTATGGGAAATAAGTAAAAGAGACAGCAAGAAGCCTATCTTAATGCTTTTCAATACAAACCTAAACATTTTTACCAAAACAACTCAAGCTCTGAGAAATAAAATTGCCTATACTTTAAGCTATTAGATGCGGAAACATGTAAATAAAGTTACCCCATCACTGGTCTCCCATAGAGCATTTCAATAAATAAAGGAAGGAGTTTGGCGGAACTTTCTAGGTTCTCTGATGGTCTGCTTATTAGTCTTTCCCTTAGATCATCTTAAGGGCAAAGGTGTAACTTTGCATCTTTGCATCCCTTGTTATATATATATGATCACTGAGATCTGAACAGAGTAAAATCTTTTGATTAGTTGTCACAGTTTGGGAGTGGCTTTGTGCATAACAAGAATCTTAGAAATAACAGTGGCTTAAACACGAGAGAACTTTGTCAAGAAAAAGTCCAAATGCAAGCATTTCAGAGCGGATATATTGGCCGCCTAATTATCTAGGCCTCAGGATTCTGCCCTCTATAGGGTATAGTCTTCATCCTTATTTTCCCAAGATGAAACTCCGTCCATCATATCTATCCTATTATAAGCTCACAAAGCACATGATCCTTCCCACCTTTAACAACAAGTCCCAGAGATTACTTATGTCACTTCTACTTACATTCATAGGCCAGAACTTGTTCACTTAATTACACCAAGCTGCAGTGATGGCTTGGGTATGTAGTTTTTGTTAGTAATACCCATGTGCCTGATAAAAATACTACTATTTTTAAGGATTTTAAATTGATTTTCCTAAGAGAAAAGCCTAAGACAGGGATTCTTGTGCAAGTGAGCTATGAAGAGAGTGTTCTCAGAAAAAAACCTGCAGGGAAGAAGCCATGCAGAGATGTGTTTTCAAGTCTAGCTTCAGCCTGTTCCCACAGGGAGCTGTGGTGCATAAATTGCATCAGAGTTTAATCCCACATTGAAGCAAGCCTGGAAGTCACAGGTATCTCTATCCAAGTGGTTCTTATCATACCAAGGTGATTATCAAGAAAAGGGTGCAGGTATGAGCCTTGACCAGCTAGTACCCACAGCAGCTAGAGGATGAGTACAACTGGTGAAGAAATTCTGGGTGGGATGCCAAAAGCATTTGCTACACTGAAGGAGGAGGACAGATATTGAGGGTAAATTAGTAGCCATTTTTGTAAGAGCCAAAAGTATCCCTTCACACATACTGAGATGACTCAATATCCTATTTTTGTTTTGTACATGGTAAGTATTCTATCAGTATTTGTAGAATGAGTAATGTATATTTTTGGACAACTTTGTATTTTTTTTTTAATTTCCATAGCCATCCTTTACCATTTTTGAAAGTATTAAGACGTGTTAATACTCTAAATACCACCATACCTACCCCCAATACATACACAAGCATCCTGCCCTCAACAGCTATTTCCTCTACTCAGATTCTAAGTCACACTCACAACCAATTGTAGGATTACCTCACTGGCATTCTGAAGAATAAGTTGGCAAATTTCCTGCATTTTCAAATATTTTAAGTTGTGGTTTCCAGAAAAATTCTCATTGCCCTGGAAATAATAGCCAGCCAGCTATGATTAGAATACATATAACCTGCTTATATTCACCTTCTTTAAATCTTTGGTGAATATTTATGGCTTTTCTCATCAGTTGACTCTGGCCTATATTTATGTTGATTTTACAGTGACATTTCTGACTTTCAGGCAAGTATCCATTGAGTAACTGTTTTATTATACGGAATCTGAAGTTATAAAATAAAGACTTAAATGAGCATTTCACTAATTTCATTATATCTCACAATTATAGATCTGGATCTATCAATTTTCTCTCATGAAGGTCATAAAAGACTGTTCTGTAAGAGCCATGACTATGGAGTGAACAAGTCAAATTTGAAGTGTGGTCCAATGGTTTCAGGAAAATGTTTTATATTGTTCCAAACCCAAAAAATAAAGAAAGAATAAAGCATGATTTCAAAGCAATATCACATCAGGTTGGATTAGACTTCATATTACAGAAAAGTAGCTTAAGATAGTTTATTCTCTCACGTAAAGTAGTTATAAGGTAGGCATTCCTGGACTTTTATGATAATTTCAACGTTTTGCATGACTTAGGCTCCAAAGTGTTATGCTCTGCTATTCTCAGCATGTGGCTTCCGTTCCCAGTGTCACTACGTGCTCCTAATACAACTGAAGAACTGAATTTTTAATGTTATTTAATTTTAAATAGCCACATGTGGATCTTAGTCTGTGTTTTGAGATAGTCATTACTAGCTGTTTGTGGCCACTGTTTTAGAATAGAAACTCTTCTGGATAGCTCTTTTTTAGCCTGGAATCATGTAACGTAAACATGGAAAAGATTTTAGATTTCACTGTAGGGGTTGCTTAGTTTTACAGATAAACAACGGAGGAGGTCCAAAGAAGTTAAGTATTGACTTTCTAGAAATTCAAAGCGAATGTTTAGAAATACTGAAAATCAAGCTGGATCTTTTGATTCCTTAATCAGTGCATTCATAAAAAATAACTTATTAAAAAGTATTTTGTAATTGAATTTGTTAATAATTCAGGTAGATCTTCCTTTATTGACTTCAAAAAAGTAAGATTTTAACACAATTATTTTTTCGATCCATTCATTTCCAATCTGTAATTCATTTGAAGAATGATTGCAGCAATCTGACTACAAATTTTTACCCCATCTACTCTAGATATTGAGGCTTAGGCTGTGTTTCTGTTCTTGACTCTATAAACCAATCTATTAAATGATAATCTAACAATTAATTTACATTAAAACAAGACTACTATTTCTGTTACTGTAGAAGTTTTAGAATTACTTGCATGTAAGTTAATGTGATTAAATTGGCTAGGAATATTTGATGTTGTATCTATTTACTTTATTCTATTAGATTATTAAGTACTTATTCTATAGCAGCCATTAGGCTAGCTGTTGGGAGCACAGCAGTGAATTAAACCACAGTAGAATTAAGCTAGAATAGAACACGTCTCTTCTGGAAGTTTATTCTAGAAAAGAGCCTTTCAAACAGTAATTACTTTTATCCTAACTTTTATGAAGTTCTGTCCCTCTAGAGAACCCTGACTAATACATTTGTTTTCTTTAATATTTGATGTGCATTGTCCAAAAAAACACACGTAAAGCCTATTTCATTAAATCATGTTATGTACTATGTATTCCACTTCGTTAATTCTCATCATATTCCATTTATACAATGTATAATATTTTCTCTCTCCTATTAACAAATAACTAAAATTATTTAAATACACAAAAATAGATGTCACCTTTAAATAATAGGTTTTTATGAGTCATATAAGGTAAATGTGACACAAAAAAGCTGGGAAACCCCTTTTCAGGGTTTCTCAAATTATAATCATATGTCTAATTAGATTTAAAAAGGTCACTAAGGTGCTAGTGAATAAAACAAACAGATTCCTATATCCTATCACTTACTATTGAATCAGAAATCTGCTGCATCAGCATGCATACCGATGATTCTTATCCACATTAAGTTTGTGAATTTATATCCAAGTGATAACGGTTACTATGATTTGGATGTTTGTTTACCCAAACCTCATGTTGAAATTTGATCCCAGAGTTGGAGGTCAGTTGTTAGTAATGTGAGTTTGAGTAATTCCGGTGTATCCTTCATGAAAAGATTAATAGCCTACGTCAGCAGTGAATGAGTTCTTGCTCTCTTAGTTTCCTGGAGAGCTGGTGCTTTGAAAGAGCCCTGCACATCCACCTTTTTTCTCTTACTTCTGCTCTCATCATGTGATCTCTGCTCTCATTTGCCTTCCAGTATAAGTGGAAGCAGCCTGAGTTCCTCAACAAAAGCAGATACTGGTGCCATGCTTTTTGTATAGCCTTGAAAACTGTAAAGTAAATAAACATCATTTCTTTACAAACTAGCTAACCTCAAGTAGTTCTTTATAGCAACATGAAAAAATGGACTAAGACAATGATCCTTTTAAGAGAGTTATAGCCCATACTAATTCAAAGTCAACATGGTGTTTTATATAATCTTGTTGTAATAGTCTCTTGATGGTGGTCATCCAGCACCTAACACAGTGTCTAGCACATGTTGGAGTGTCAAGAGTTAATGATTGAAAGTGAATGGAAAAAAGGTATGTATCTCTTCCCAAAACATCAGGAGATTGAATATAAAGGACACATGTTCCTTCTAAAAATGTGACAGATGCACTCTACAGTTAAAGTTTGAGGGCTTTTTAAATGCAGACTATTAACCTCTTAGGTTAAATTGAATTTACTAATGGAATTATTGGTAGTGAAGTTATAGCAGGGTGCCTTCCAGATTCCTCTGCTCTGATCTTCAAATGAATAAGCACTGCAGATTAGCCAACCTTCTGAAAAGTTCTTAATTACGGAAACCAATATTGTGCAGAATAACAGCCTGTGTGTTAACCTTGTTGACACAGTGTATAAATCTCATGTAGATAGCTTGTACAAAAGAATAAAAGTGTTGTTCTAGTTTCTAAACTGGTGTTTCCAAGAAGTTATACTTCTAATGAAAATTGCTGCCATTGGATGTCTGTTCAGAGGCTTTGGCTTACAAAGTAGAGATTTGAAAATATCAAACTTGCTTGATCTCTGAATGTTGTTTTCATTAATTAGGTGAATATGACAGTTCTCTCTTTACCCTAATCGGCCCCCTGGAGGAAATAACATTTTTGTTTGTCTAAACAGTACTTAATGACTACTCTAAAATTAGAGTCTCAGACCTTTAACTCTAGAGTGCAAAGCTCTGCGTCCTTGACTCTGACGTTTATCATGAATATTAATTTCTGATCTTAAAGTCAAGCCATGAAATTTTTATATGTTATCATACATTTCCCTTGACAATTTTTGTAATTGCCACAATTTCCTCATCAGTAAGAGTTGTTTGTGGCTCCCATGGTCTAAGGAGGCTATAAATTTGGCAGCTTTGAATTCTCTCTTTTGTTTCAATGTGGAACCATCTACTTGTTTACTCTGAGCAGTAACTAGATCTCAGATCTTAAAAGAACTATTGTTTTTATTGGTGCCTTTACACAACAGAAGACTCAATATATTTTTTGTCATTACATGTTTTCATTGTTACCTTTGGGTTGACTTTCCTGTTAGGGGAGATTTATGTCCATCTTCAGGTACTTTTCCTGCTAGTCACATAAAAATGTTATTTTCTGCCACATAGCTACCGTTTTCTTTAAAATTGATTAATTAGTAGTGTTTGATTATCAAATATCAGACTGTAAATATTCACATTGTGTATAAGTATCCAGCATTAACATTATTTAGACAATATTCATGGAGATATATATATATATAAACACACATACTTTTTAATAAATGTAATTCAACTGAAATGTTGTCTTCCGTTTGTACTTTCAACAAAGATTTATTGAACATCGACTACACATCAGGCCTGGATGTTTTTCTGCACACAGGAGTAAAAATAGACAAGACACAAATTGGCCTGAAGATGCCACAGTCAACCAGGAAAACAGACAGATTCATAAAAAATTATCTGTATGGCAAATGCTATTAGAAATATGGTGACAAAGAGCTATTGCAACCAGAGAGACTCAGGGATGGATACACAGAAGATAGGTCTCTGAGGCTACACGAGATAGATCTTTCTTCACAGAGAAATTGAAAGGGCATTTTATTTTATACAATAGGAGTGGCCAGCCATGGTGATTTAGGAAAAGAGCTTCAGAAGGGAAAAGCAATAGATACATGTGGCTGGAGTGAAAAGTACAAAGTGGTGCATGGGAAGAAACAGAAGGTAGAAAGGAAACTTTTGGATAGATTTGGGAAGTACCCAAGAATAGAATCTCAGTTTCAGGTGTTTGATTTTTTTTTTTTTTTTCTTAGGACCTGAAGACAGTGATCCAGGACGGCCTAAATGTCATAAAGAAAATTATTCTAGATATTCAGTCATTCAGACAATTATCTAATGATTCCTTTATGAGAGTTCTTTTTGGCCAGGTGATGACCAAGAGTCAAAGTCTCTGTTCTTAGGAATCTTACAGTCTTTCAAGAGAGAAAGCTAAGTCACTCAACATTTAATGTCTGATATGACAGAGGTTACAATAGAGAAAAGAACAGAGTGTAATGGGCACATAGATGTGATGTGTGAATCAGAAGAAAAATCAGTTAAGGCTTTTTGGAGATTTAAATATTGAGTTCTGATACAGAAGTAAAACTTAGTTCGATGAAACAAGGAGATGAAAAAGGAGATTTGGAGGAGTTCCTAGGTGGTAAGATTTTATATGACTACAATCATTATATATCCTTCTAATTGTCCATGACTAAAGTAAAGTTTCCATGACTTGGGTCATTTTCGGAGAAGTTGGAAAGGATCAGTTCATGGTCTTATGTACAAAACAAAAGAGCTGAAACTTTACACAAAAAGGTTCAGGGAGACAATGAAGAACTTTAATCAGATGGATGACAAAAATTGGATTTGAGTTTTGGGGAGGTCATTTAGCAGCAGTGTGTGGGGTTGTTGAATGGAGGGCTTGGAGAGCAGCATGTAACTACAGAGTTGTCTTCGATTGGACTCCTCTAGAATCAAACCCCAAGGAAACATCACTAGAGGAATGGGGAAGTAAGATGTAGCAGAGAAGGGAAGCCAATAAAGTATGTATTATAAAGCTGTTTTATCCCTTTCGGCAACTGGAAAAGGTTCACTGGAAAACTCTGTGAGACAACGTAGACATACTCTCAGAGTTATACCCAAAGTGAGAGGAAACTGGGTTGTTTTTCTACCAGCTCCCTATCTGTTCCTCATTGAGGGTTTCTTCTACTAGGAATCTTAGTTCTCTAGCATTTCTGGCTTGCCCTTCATGCAGACCAAGGTTGGTCTCAGGGCCAGACAAAAGCCATCAGACTGAGGGTGTCAAGTATTTGTAAGAAGCAGCCTTCATACAGTAGGCGTTTGTGGGGGGGGCACTGACATAATCAGCTGAAGAACTAACTAGGTGGGAGGTGTTGAGGGTCTGGACTTAGGTCATGATAGTGGTAATCCAGGGAATTTCAGGAGTGCTACTAGGCCATTGTTTTAATAAGATTTGACCATGTATTAAATGTTAGGGGTAAATTATGATTGATGACTTTCCAGAGAGTAGACAGATGTTGATGATGTAAAATGTGTGTGTTTAACAATGTAAAAGTTTTAGTATAAATGTGAAACCTATATTAAAGTCTCTTTATAATTGTATCTATTATAGAAAAGTATTATAATACAGCAGTATAAAAACTCTCTAACCAGAAGACCTGGAGTACTTCCTAGATCTAGATTTCTAACTGCATGAATCTTGGATGATACTCTTAATCTCTCAGAGTATCCCATGAAAAAAATGGGAGTAAACATGAAAGAAGCTTTGCATATGTTACACAAACCAAAGTGTCAGTAAGCCTTGTACAAAATTTTAACTTTTAAATAGAAATTACATAAAGTATTTGGACCCTAAGACCTACCAAGTTGATTATTATTAATGAATGAGTAAATCTAGTCAATCAAAGACCTTTCATTTTCCCCACACCTATATTTGAACAGATGCCAGTTAGTGAGCAACTTTGTTTCTTATTATCCGTACTTCATACTGAATGCACTAATTTTTTCTCTATCAAAAAAACTGTCTTTGTTAAAACATTACAATTAACTAAATTACTTAACTCTAATGCCTATTTTGAGGGAATAATGTACTTGGAGGGAGAATGAAATGTGTAATTTTATTTCTGCCTCATTAAACCTCCTCTGTGTCTAGGCCAACAAGAGTTTCCTCCTCCTCTACAGGCAAACACTTATTGGACACTTCATTGTGAGAAAATCCTCAGGTCATTGGAACTTGGTAGTGAGTTACATACCTGCCCGTCCCCTCCAGTATATGTACTAATTATCTTATGGAAAATAACAATTTTCTAGTTTTTTTTTTTTCCCCTCAAGAAAGCCTTGAGTCTCATCTGGAAGTCAGATGAGTGTCAGATTTCTTACTTCTCTTTGCTTCAATGGCAACTCTTTTTTTTCTGATTCTAAATAAATAGATTGTGATACCTACATGAATATCCACAGGGCCAACACTGCCCCTTTATTACTCAGGAAGTGTTTATTTTTCAGCTTTCTCTTTCCTTTCTGGCCCTTTGAAATTCAAGCTTATTTAAGAATGAATTTTAATGAAATTGTTTTAAATATCTTTTAATCACATTAGCAAACTTCTAGCAGAGCATTGAGTTTCTTCCTCAGATAATTCAAGTTGTCTTTTCTAAAATATGTACTTAAAATGACTTTGAAAAAAGAGATGTATGATGTCCGGAATTTGTTTCAAAAGAATCAGGGTGTGGTTAGTGTGATGGGTAGGGATACAGATGAAATTAAGTAAGCACTATGTTGATAAATGCTGAAGTTGGATAATGGTATATGGGAGTTGTGTAGTGTTTTCTACTTTTGCATATGTTTGAAATTTTCCCTACACTTGAAAAGATTAGAGAAATTTCAAAATTAAAATGGTTCCCACTATTTTTGTAGCTTTTTTTTTTTTTTTTTGAGACGAAGTTTCGCTCTTCTTGCCCAGGCTGGAGTGCAGTGGCACAGTCTCGGCCCACTGAAACCTCTGCCTCCTGGGTTCAGGTGATTCTCCTGCCTTAGCCTCCCGAGTAGCTGGGATTACAGGTGCCTGCCACTATGTCTGGCTAATTTTTGTATTTTTAATAGAAACAGAGTTTCACCATGTTGGCCAGGCTGGTCTTCAACTCCTAACCTTAGGTGATCTGCCCGTCTTGGTCTCCCAAAGTGCTGGGATTACAGGCGTGAGCCACCGTGTCCCGCTCTCGTAGCATTTTATCCCTTACATGATATAGGTTAGCTTTTGCTTTATAATAAACTATTCCAAAAGCCAGTAGGTTAAGACAATAAGCAAATTTTGATCATGAGTTTATAAATCAGCTGGACTTCCTTATGCATCTACTGTTAACTATGGGTGAATAGAAAGTACTATTTATTTTGCCTGGAATCTCTCACATGTTTTGTGGCTATCTATATATAGGCTAGTCTAGTATGGCCTCACTTGGTAAAACTGGATTCTCCTCTACATGGTCTGATCTTTCACAGAGTAGCTCATGTTTTTATTTTATTTTTGTCTAGAGAGGCCATGTTCCAAGAAGAACAGTATAACGAAATATAAGGATATGAAGCTTCCTGATGTTTAGGCTCAGAACTGGCATACCATGTAAAATTCAGATGCATTCTGTTGACCAAAAAAGTCACAAACGACCCCAGCTTCAAGGGTAGGAAAACAGACTACTTACTCTTGGGAGGAGTTACAAAATCACATTGCACTGGGATCATGGATACAAGGGGATCATGAATTGTGGCCCTCGATGCAACCAGTCTATCATATAAGCATTTACTGCTTTTAAATCAATGACTACTCATATTCTGATAATTTACAAATTTGTATTTCTAAGCCACAACTCACTCTCCAGCTTTAGCCTGCCTACTGTTCACCTACTCTTAGATTTTCCACAGACATCTCACATTCAAAGGCTAGAGTGTATTACTTCTTCCCTAAAACCTTCCATTCTTCAGGGCCTGTATGTGTACAATCAATGTCCTTACCATTTATCCATTCAACTATTCGTCCCCCTACCCATTATTTAATACAAGGAGTACTTATTGAATGTCTATGCTGCTCACTGTGCTAATCGTTGAAGAACCTAGGGTGAGCAAAAACACACACGGCCATTGCCTTCATAGAACTCACAGAGACATGGGCAAGAAACCCAATGAGAAATCACACAGATAAATGTAAAATTGCAAAAATAACATCTGTTAAAGAGGAAAGATACATGATTGTATGTGAGATTATAACCAGGTGGTATTTACTTGATGATTTGAGAAATCAGGGGAGGCTTATCTGAGTTTGTGGTGATTTAATTGAGATCAAACTTTGATCTTGGTGTGTGGAGACATAAAACATAAACCTCAATTAACCCATGGTAGACATGTAGCTTGAGTGAGAAAATGAAACTTTATTATTTAAAAAGTCATGACAGTTTTGTAATCTATCCTGATGAACATTCATAGGGTTATGATGGGTTATCGTTATATATCTTGAGAACACCAAGGACAATGGCAGAGCTTGGAGTGAGAAGGAAATCCATAGACCTGACGGCAAAGCTTCCTGGAATCAGAATAGACATGAAAATGCACGAGAGGGCAAAAGAGTTATAGAACCAACTGGTATGCATTTCAAAACAGCAGGATTGTGGAGAAGAGAGTGGATGAATTATTATTTAGGAGGTATAATAGGAAGGAAGAATATCAACCCCAGTCTCTATCTCTGAAATGCAAAAAGTATGAGGAAGTAAATAAGCACCACCTGAGATAGCTGTAGAAGAAGCGATAATCACAGAGGAGAGCTAGGTTTTATTGGGTGAATACCAACAAGAGAAGGGGATGCTGAGGATTTAGAGCGGTTATATGGAAATATTGTATCAAAGGGTACAGTGAAAGAATTTGAGCTATGAGATGTGTGTGTGCGCACAGAATATGAATAAATGAATGAATGAATAACAGAGCATTATGGAAATGTCAATGCAGTAAAAGTGTATGTATATGAGTGTGTTGGAGAGGGGATACTTACAGTTTTGGCACTGATTTGTTAAACTAAGGATGACAGACATCCTGAATTCAACCTTAATATCTCTTTGACGAAGATGACTCACTTGGTTGGGGGTGATGGGAAACCTAGAGGCAATAGAATCCATATACTTTTGATGGTGGGTTGATAGTAAACCAGATCATCAGATCCTCAGTGTCCATTACTACCTACGTTGTAGTCTAATCTCTCATTAATTCTCACATGTTTAATTCCCTCCAATCCAGCTGTGAGACATTTTTATTCCTCTCTGCTTAGAAATTGATATTTGGCCGGGCGCGGTGGCTCAAGCCTGTAATCCCAGCACTTTGGGAGGCCGAGACGGGCGGATCACGAGGTCAGGAGATCAAGACCATCCTGGCTAACACGGTGAAACCCCGTCTCTACTAAAAATACAAAAAACTTGGCGGGCGCCTGTAGTCCCAGCTACTCGGGAGGCTGAGGCAGGAGAATGGCGTGAACCCGGGAGGCGGAGCTTGCAGTGAGCTGAGATCCGGCCACTGCACTCCAGCCTGGGCGACAGAGCGAGACTCCGTCTCAAAAAAAAAAAAAAAAAAAAAAAAAAAAAAGAAATTGATATTTATGGGAAGCCGGGCATGATGGCTCACACCCGTAATCCCAGCACTTTGGGAGGCCGAGGCAGGCAGATCACGAGGTCAGGAGATCGAGATCATCCTGGCCAACATGGTGAAACCCCATCTCTACTAAAAATACAAACATTAGCTGGGCGTGGTGGTGGGCGCCTGTAATCCCAGCTATTCGGGAGGCTGAGGCAGGAGAATGACTTGAACCCAGGAGTCAGAGGTTGCCCTGAGCCAAGATCATGCCACTGTGCTCCAGCCTGGTGAGAGAGCAAGACTCTGTCTCCAGAAAAAAAAAAAAAAAAAAAAGAAATCGATATTTTTGGCCAGGTGCAGTGGCTCACCCCTATAATCTCAGCACTTTGGGAGGCCGAGGTGGGTGGATCACAAGGTCAGGAGTTCGAGTCCAGCCTATCCAATATGGTAAAACCCTGTCTCTACTAAAAATACAATAATTAGCAGGGCGTTGTGGTGCATGCCTGTAGTCCCAGCTGCTTGGGAGGCTGAGGCAGAAGAATCGCTTAAACCCAGGACGCAGATATTGCAGTGAGCCAAGATCACGCCACTGCACTCCAGCCTGGGTGACAGAGTGAGACTCCGTCTCAAAAAAAAAGAAATTAATATTTATAAAATATAAATGTGAACTTGTTATCCCCTGTTTAAAAATCTTTCAATGATTTTTCTAGCTTTCCAGATAATATTTAAATTGTGTTATAGCACAAAAGCGCTTTACCGTCTCTCCTGTAGCTGCTACTTTAGTGCCCCTTCAAGGTACTTTCCCCTACTCATCTTTCATGTCAGCAAGAGAACTATTTTAATTTTTTAAAGCTTTCTTGTTTCATGCTGTTCTACTGGTGTCTGTGCTATTCAATCTATTTGGAACCTCCATCCTAACCTCTTTATCTGGTTAACTCCTCTCCAAAGGAATTAATGACTGAATTAATGATGCCGCATATGTTTTTCTAATGTTCTTTTGAAGTAACTCAATTGAGTTTGAAGGTTTCAGAAACCCCTTGTCAAGTACTGATCAAGCAGCTTATTTCACTGCATATTTTTTAAAATTATTTTTTCTGAAGTTTTGGAAGTCATAACTTTATTTCCTTTGAAAGTGTTCAATATTTATGAATAAAATTATGAAGATAATCATGTAAAAACAGCTTAATAAATTTAAATACATTTTAATAAAATGAGATGATGAAAAAAAGACAGGAGTTATGAAAAGCCATAACAGCAGAGAGAAAAGGAAACTACAGGAAGTGTGAATTGGAACTAAGATAGAACTATATATAGCATAAATGGGATATGTAAGAATGTAAAATATGTGTACTTGAAGAAACTGAACACAATTACAAAAGTTTATTTTGATAAGTGGAAAACATTGTCATCATTTGTATATTTTTTCCCTTAATAGAAAACTTCTTAAATTATATCTAGGCACTCATTGCACTGAATATAAGATACCCAATATTGTAAGAGACACAGTAAATATCTGTACTAATAAACTATGACACAATGCTTTCTTATAGCAATCGTAAAAGATATACCCAATTTTGGAGATGGTAAAATACAAGCAAAATGCTCATCTTAGAATTGATGAAATCTAGAAATTCATGAAAAAAGTCAAGTAACTTAGTTATTGCATACATGGTATTAGAAAACTGCCAAAGGAAATTTTTTAAATCTTTAGAAAGAAAATTATCAATACTGCTTATCATATTGGATTTGTCTTTTTAGGAGGACACAAATATTCAGCCCTTAACACTCTCTGAGCCTGTTTTCATCAAGATTCTTTCAGTTGCAAGTGACAGAAAACCGAGATCAAGGAGTGATTAAGCATAGAAAGGGATTTTTTTGGTTCACAAACTGAAAAGTCCAAGGATAGCCTGGCTTTTTAGGCATGTCTGGATTTAGATTAGAGGTTCACGTGATGACAACTGAAACATTCTCTTTTTTTTCCACGTCTTTCCTTGGTGTTGGCTTTCTTCTTTAGGTAGGCAAAGATGACCCCTGTCTTCTCTAGTCTTAGATTCTACTGTCTTAGCCACTAGAGTCAGAAAAAGACATCATGCATTCCTAAATCTCCAACAAAAATCCCAAGTGTGGCTCTCATGGCCTTATATGTCCATCCCTGAACCAATCACGGTGACCAGTGTGATAGAATATTCAGATTGAACAGTTATCTGCATAAGAACCAGAGAGAATCAGTTCCACTTGAACTACAAAAGAAGGGGGAAAATGTTGGACAAGGAAACACAGTAGAGGAGAAATTGGATTAATTTCTTAAATCTGCAAAGTGGGGGAAGATACCAAACTTTTAGGACTGCTGTGAAATAGAGTTAATCAATATGTGTTAGTATACTGAATTGCACTCATGTGACTCAATTATTTATTACATACCACATACTCCTATATTGCAAACTTCTAATTTCATAAGGATCTGTCCTTGACTTCACTGCTCCCTACTGTGGCCATTATACACCCCCCTTTGTAGCCCGCAATAGAAATGATCAGTAGAAAGCATTGTCCAAGCGTCCTGGCTTTCCTCATGCAAGATATTAATTAATGAGACCTCAACAAGGATTAGTAACTCTTCCGAAGGGACATCTTCAGAGTCTCCCCAAAGGAGAAATCAATGCCCCCTAACTGATTTGAATGCAGAAGCCACTAGGGTCTCAGGAATTCCCCCCACTGAAATGCAAATGGACCTAGCAAGGGTTTTATCTTAAACACCAGCAAATGCTCAGTTATTACTTAGCACCTCAGCAGGGATTATCAAAAGTTGCAGTTTCATTGCCCCGTAGGACTTTAGTTAATATTGTATCTAACTTTGCAATCTTATTCTGTCTCTTTTGGTCAAAGCGATATTGCACCAGGCATTTGTTAAAAATGGCAAGGAAAACTTTATTTAAAGCTATTGTAATATCAGTTAAGACTATTGCAAAAGGGGCAAGAGAGTATACTCAACTTTATTGAAACAAAAGGCAGGAGAGGTTTTAAGCCTTAGGGTGAGCTGGAGGAAAAGCACTGGAAGATAGTTGGGGGAAGGTCTGTCAAGGTGATTGGGCTTATCAAAATTAGACTCCAACCCTCCCACAGAGACTGAGAATTGAGGATGTTATCTTTCTTGATGATTGGATTTTAAAAGAATGGCTTCCAGGTGCTTGAGAAAGACATTCCAGGGATGTAGAAGATTTACATCTCAAAGGGACAGAGAATACATTTAAAATGGAAAGTTTTCTAAAATAACTGCTCAGAAAAAAGGGCGGGGCTGGATTCAGTGGCTCACACCTGTAATCCCAGCACTTTGGGAGGCCAAGGCTAGTGGATCACCTGAGGTCAGGAGTTTGAGACCAGCCTGGCCAATATGGCGAAAACCCATCTCCATTGAAAATACAAAAATTAGCCGGACATGGTGACGGGCGCTTGTAACCCCAGCTACTCGGGAGGCTGAGGCAGGAGAATCACTTGAACACAGGAGGCGGAGGTTGCAATGAGCTGAGATCACGCCATTGCTCTCCAGCCTGGGCAACAGAGGGAGACTCTGTCAAAAAACAAAAAGGAAAGTCGGGGGCTTATTAAGGAAAGAATCCCAGTCTTTGGCTTTCTGTTTGGGCCAACTCTGTCATCCTTGTAATTCCCTCTAAAGCTTTGGCATGTTCTCACACTATAATCGTATGAAGTTCATGGCTTTACATTTATAAAAATTATATTTTGACTTCTTTTCTCTTATACTAGTTGGTAGAACAAGCAGAAATCAAAGAAGCTGAAACCAGAAAACACAACATAGCAAAAGAGCAAAAAAAAGACATTAAGACACAAATTTTGAAAGGGCAAAAGAATCATTTTTGGAATCTGACTAATGAGACAGTATGGGGATGGCTAATGGGGTAAGGAGAAGAATAAATGGAAATAATGGTCTTTGGAAAGTGAACATTAACATAATGGAGAGCAATGAATAAGAAGTGTGACAATGTTAAGTATTTTATGTCATTGTCCCAAGAGGTGCTCAGTTGAGAAATCACACACACACAAAATTTAATTATAAGAAAAATATGTGGTTACAAAATACTGGGAAAACTCAGAAGAGTCAGAGAATAAACCGTTTATTACCACCTCCTAAGTAGCTTTTAATCCTCTTTCTAAATTTTCTTTGTAAATTCAAAAGTTAAATTGAATTTTGCTTCAGACATAAAATGAAACTTGGAGCATTTGTTTCTGTATTGCCAGGAGAAATATTTACCTTGATCTATTTAAATTCTTCTAGCCATTCTTATTTATTCAATTTTATAAACATCCTCTTCTTTGATGTTACTCTAAGTTTATTGTTTCATTGTCTGAGAAAATGAACTAAAAATCTTATCTCCATTTCCTAAATTGGTATTTTTTTCCCCCCGTGAAATTTCTAGAACCATCCAAATGACTGGATTAAAATAAAGTATGGCAAATTACCTTTTAGAATGACTCTTCCCAATTAGAAATTGCCAAAAGTAGAGATCAAAGCAGTATACAATGGTTTTAAACTAGCTCATATAACATCTTCCATGAGGTAGTTATGTCAAGATTTTTGTTTTGATTACTTTTATCTTATAATTATTCTTATCAAATTCCAACCATAAAAGATATTTTGTACATAATAGGTACTCAATAAATGAACATTACATTTGAAAAGCAATGACCTGCTTTATTTTCAGTCTAAATGGAATCATTATGAATTAAGCAGTAAAGAATATGGCAGAGTTGTATTACAATTTGCAGTCCAAAAATTATTGAGTAATCTCATTAACAATGTACTCTATTAGGGCTTTCCAAAGATCGTTTTCAGGAATACTAGCCTGTCTATATGTTGCTGAAGCGAGCACAGGAATACTAGCCTGTCTAGATCAGTGCAGTTAACATAACCCAATAGATCTTTGTGCTTGATGATGAAAATATTCTATATCTCTGCTGTTCAATACAATAGGCAATAGCTATATGTGGCTATCAAGCACCTGAGATGTGACTAGTGCAACTGAATAACAATTTTTTTCATAGAAATTAATGTAAATAGCCATAAGTTGCTAGTGGCTACAGTACTGGAGATCATAGCTGCACTTTGTTCCTCAAGAACAAATAAAAAATTTTATTTCTCTTTAAAGAGCAAAATTTTGTCTAACCTAGCTTTTCCCAAATGTAGTTCATCGAGAAATTCCTCCTTCTGCTTTGAGAAGAACATTAGGGTACACTTTTCAAAAATTTTACGTCATTAATAAAAAGGAATTAGATGTTTAAGGCCATTTACACATGATTCCTTATTTTATTTGCTGATTCATTTATGTATCCACTCAAGTAACATCTCATGAGCTAGTGGCTTGGCATTGTTGAGATACAGTTTTGTTCATTGTTGAGTTATGTTCAATGGGATAGGCAGATTAATCAAGAGAGAATTGCACACAATTCGGTAAGTTCTAAGAAACACAGAGGACTGTGGGAAAAAAGAGGTGGGCACAGAATCAAAATTTGTCATGGGGAAACTTTCCAGAGGGAGAATGGAGGACAAGTAGGACATTGTCTGGTTAAAAAGAGGGCCCCAGCCAGGCGCGGTGGCTCATGCCTGTAATCCCTACACTTTGGGAGGCCGAGGAGGGTGGGTCAGCTGAGGTCAGGAGTTCGAGACCAGCCTGGCCAACATGATGAAACCCTGTCTGTACTTTAAAAAAATAATAATAATAATAATAGTTGGGCGTAGTGGTGTGTCCCTGTAATCCCAGCTACTCAGGGGGCTGAGGCAGGAGAATCACTTGAACCTGGGAGGCGGAGGTTGCAGTCAGCCGAGATCGCACCACTGCACTCCAGCCTGGGCAACAATTGCAAAACTCCGTCTTAAAAAAAAAGGGGGGCGGGGCACCTTTGCATTTTTATTTTTCTTATTCCCCTCCCCAGGGTTTGACACTTAGTCTGTCTTATTCAAGCTAAGTCCTTCCATCACAACTATGCCTAGATCCTTGTGGGTTGCTTATTTATACCTTTAAACAAAAAGAAATTCGTCTGATTTTTACAGATTGATTTGAGAATTAGATGCTGTTAATAGTCTCTGTTTCCTTTTTGCCACCCCAACCACTTTTTCGTTTCTAACTTCTTCATACTCCAATATGCACCACAGAAACAGAGGCTGATATGGTTTGGCTCTGTGTTCCCACCTAGATCTCATCTTGAATTGTACTCCCATAATACCCACGTGTCAGTGAGAGGGACCGGTGGAAGACAATGGAATCATGGGGGTGGTTTCTCCCATACTGTTCTGGTGGTAGTGATTAAGTCTGATGAGATCTGATGGTTTCATAAGGGGCTTCTGCTTTTGCTTCTTTCTTATTCTCTCTTGCCACCATGTAAGAAGTGCCTTTCACCTTCTGCCATAATTGTGAGGCCTCCCCAGCCAGGTGGAACTGTGAGTCCATTAAACCTATTTTTCTTCCCGGTCTCAGGTATGTATTTATCAGCAGCGTGAAGAAGGACTAATACAGAGGCCAATTCATGCTTTAAAGGTATGAAGGCTAATTATAGTCAAGAGATTAGAGGTCATAATATAAATATTAACCACAGAGAGCTTTAAATTTTTCTGTGTAATCTACAGTCTTCTCAAAATAGCCTTCAAAATTTTGACCTGAGAGCAGAAACAGACCTTTCATGTTTTAATCCTCAAAAAAGCGCATATAAGACTGTGTGTGTGTGCGTGCACACACGCATTCTCACACTCATAGTCTGTCTTTACTCAAGTTCAGCAACTGTCCCACTGATGTCTCTGTACGTTCCTTTCTATTTTAATCAAATCTCCGTAAAATAAATAAGTTATATTCTAAAATGTAAATCTCATTAAGCCCTCCCCAGATAATACTCTTCAAGAGTTTCCTCAATTTCCTTCAAAATACATTCTGTGGCCATTAGAGTATTTTAAAATTCCCTGTATAATCCAGTCCACGTTTATTCCTCCAACCTAAGAGCCAACAATTCTAGAACAGTGTCTAGCATGTAATAAACACCAAGTAAGTGTTGGCTATTGTTTTAGGAAATCGTTCTCTGTCCAGGAAGTCTAAAAAGGTATCAAATCATATTATTAAGGAAGCAATGCATAGTGCAGCAAATGCACAAAAGAGAAACAAGTCCCACAAATGTTACTGAAAGCTCACCATTCATGACAACACTAATCTCCTCCCCCAACTCTGCCCTCACCCTTCATGCTTTGAGGCTTCAAAGGGTAAAGTTTATCCATTCATATCAAAACCTTCCTTTTTCACATATCAATGCACATTTAAAATAATCTTGTAGACACTGTTTTCTCCTTAAGAGTCTGAGAGTTAGGAAACAATTCTGTAAATATTAAAAACACAGGTATTGTAAGACCTATTGGAATCTTACAAACTAATTTTGTTTTACTAACCAAGACAGTGTAGGATAGTTACATGAACCCAGGTCTAGAAAGGAATTCATTCGTGATTGTGGGATTGAGTGCCAATAATTAGTGTAAATTGTTACTTTCTCAAAACAACCGCCATAATAGCCTGTTGACTAAGCAAAGGTGAGTTTCTTACATAGTGCAGTAATGAATATCAACACTTGACTGGGTCTTAGGTCTCTTTGGTCTCTGAAGACAGAGGTTGAAGGTAGATTTTTTTTTTTAAATAGAGTTTTGGGGGAGTCAAGGTTCAAGTGGTTTAAAGGAGGTCTTTGAATGCAGAGATTTGATTGAAACTGGGCAAAATCCAAGATATAATAGACAAGAGTTGGTGGACCTAGTGAGTCCAGATTCTTAGAATAAGTCTTGATGAATAAATAGCTGTTGAATAAGGGAGTTCATCATGTTAACAATCCATTGTCCCATGAAAGGGAGCTTTTTCTCCAAATAAACAACTTATTGTCTTAAGATGGAGCTACTTGATCACTGTGTAGTTCAGGTAAATGCAGTTTCAGGAATTTCCCGATGCTGTATATTAGTTTACAACATTATTTCCTGGGAAAATGTTTTGTGGTACAAAATGCAAAGTTATATTGTTGTAGGGGCCTTGATAATTAAGTTGAGTGACAACCTCTCTGAGTTTCCTCAGTTGTAAAATGGGGATACTAGTGGCACCTTTTACTTTTGGTTGTTTTGAGGATTTAGTGAAATAATGTGCATAAAGTCCTCAGCAGGATACCTGGCACTTAGTAAAAGTACAATGACTGTTAAATATCTTTTTCAACTACTTTTAAAGTAGTTACTCTTAAAGTATCGACTCATTTTTTCATCCACTCATTCTAAAACATCCACCAAAATATTATATGCCATGTTCTTTGCTGTGTGTTAGGAGCACAGGGAGGAAAGAACCATGTACTCAGTAACTTGTACTTACAGACGTGTTACCCTATTACTGGAGACTGTTTTGGTAAAAATAGGAATGACATGCCAAGGCAGCTCAGGGGATGTAGGAAAGTCTAAAAACCTGTCCTAATGAAGCTGATGCTTGACCTGGGCCTTAAAGGATGAATAATAATCCATTAGTCAGCCAAGGGGCCGATCATTCCAAGCTAAGGAAAAACTATGTACAAAGGCCAGGAACTATTAATTTCCATGCTGGGTTCCAGATATAAAGGAGAAATCTGTGTGATTTCACATAAAAGGTCAGATGGATCAGCAGAAGATGAGTTTGGATGACAAAAATAATAATAGAATTCAATATATAATAAGAATATTCGGTGTTTATAACAAACGGGATAATTCCAACCAGAGGATTAAAGGTTTTTTTTCTATCAATGTGTGGAGCTGGGGTCCTATCTTACACAGTTTAGTCATTCTCAAATATTTTTATACACCAGAAAAACATGGAAAGACTTAAAATTGTCTCCATCTTGTTCAAACCTTGCAAAGATTCCAATTTAATTGATCTGGGATGGAGCCTGGGGATCTATATTTTTGATTTTTGTGTGTGTTTTATTTGTTTAATGCTCTCCTAGTAATACTAATATATAAGTGGGACAGAAAGCTGCCTGCAGTAAGCAGTCACAACTCAATACCAGTAGTTAGAAGCCCAAAATGAATCATTTAAGCAATATTCTTTTTTTTTTTTTTTTTTTTGAGACGGAGTCTCACTCTGCCCCCAGGCAGGAGTGCAGTGGTGAGATCTCGGCTCGCTGCAAGCTCCGCCTTCCGGGTTCACGCCATTCTCCTGCCTCAGCCTCCCAAGTAGCTGGGACTACAGGCGCCCGCCGCTACACCCGGCTAATTTTTTTGTATTTTTAGTAGAGATAGGGTTTCACTGTGTTAGCCAGGATGGTCTCGATCTCCTGACTTCGTGATCCGCCCACCTCGGCCTCCCAAAGTGCTGGGATTACAGGCGTGAGCCACCGCGCCCGGCTTAAGCAATATTCTTAAGTTCCACGTGCAAAATTCTGGAAACAAGGAGTCAATAGAAGTTATAGAAGGTAATGTTAGCATCAGTGAGAGGTTGAATTAGGACAGTGAGTTTTCAGTCATTTCTGCTTATCTGGGACTTGCTTTCTATGAAGAAAAGGAAAGAGCATATTCAGATATTCCCAATGATAATGGAGTCATAGTCTCAGGCTAAGATAGTGGGCATGAGATGAGATGGACTCAAAAGACAGAAGTAGATCTTGGGATAAATTAGAGTATTGGGATAGAGAAGAAGGAGAGAACTCAAAGAACAATCCAAAGGTTGTTAGCTATAGGGGCAGGAGCAGTAGGTCTAGGATTTAGATAAAGAACTAATTTGAAAGTGTTGACTATAGGCAGCTTTCCAAAAAACCTTGGCTATTACTTGAGCCATTACTTCTTTCACAGCCCCAGGCACAACTGTGCGATTCCCTCACTTTCTGAAACATTTTAACAGTCTCTTCCTTTGTGTATGACCCCAGTGCCCTCAGGCCACTCCCGGACTGCTTTCTTGGTTTCAAAATATTTCCTCTGCTTTTCTAAGTACTGGTTTTAGAGTAGACTGAATTGAGAAATGTGCTATAGCGAGCATCCCAGAATCACAGAAAATGACCGTGGTTATGAACTATCACTGATGAACATTTTAGGCAAAAGTGGTCAGTTTTGAAGATGACCTCAAGGTCAGCCAAACTTCCCTTTTTCCTCATTGCCAAAGGTCCCGAGGAACATTATGAAAAATAAAGAATAAAGGCAGGTGGAAAGCCCAAGCATACGTATTTTTGTTTGTGATATTGAATTATAAAGTGAGAATTACTAGGCTGTGTTGATGGCGAAACCAGACTCTGTAAAATATTGTAAAGATCTTTATTCTGAGCCAGTATGAATGATCGACGCCTGGGGAACACTGTTTCAAGAGGTCCTGAGAAAGTATGCCTGTGGCAGTCAGATTACAGTTTGGTTTTACACATTTTACGAAGGCAGGAGTTTTAGGCAAAGACATAAATCAATACGTGGAAGGTACATGTTGGTGAGGCCCAATAAGGTGAGTTATCTGGAAGCAGGGGCTCACAGGTCATAGGTGGATTCAGAGATTCTTTAATTTGTGATTGGTTAAAGAAGTAAAGGTTTGTCTAAAAATTTGGAGTCGGCAGGAAGGAATGTTTTAAGTTAAGATAAGGAAGGCTGTTAATCAATACACTGGGTCAGAGTAACCTGTAGGGGTGTGCGATTTACCCTTTGTCTGACATGGCCTTAGGTCCTGTTTATAATTTGGTATCTTAATGTCACAGAGTCAATTTTGTTAGTCTTTGCTCTCTATTTTACAATAACATTAATGCTGGTCAGTTGTGCCTAAACTCCAAAAGGGAGGGGGTATAAAAAAGTGTGTCTGACCTCCCTTCTTGTCATTGCCAGGAATTGAGTTTTTAAGGTTTTTCTGGGGTCTCAGTGACTAAGAGAGGGTCTGTTCCATTTGTGATGGGCGAAGGATTTTATTTTTAGTTTACAACAGGATCAATGATTGTGTTTCCTAAGGAACCTAATTCTAGAAGTCCTTCAATTCTCCCCAAATATTTTGGGCCCTTGTGTCACAATTGCTGAAACCCTGACTCCAAATTTGGGAGAAGGATAACATCGCTGCCAGCTTTTTACTGGTATCAAGAAAAATGCCAGAAAATATGCAACATATGTTGCCATTTTGTCAAAAGCAGCAATGTTAACATGACAATGAAAGCAAGTTCGTTTTGGATTTCTTTTTAATCCCTGGAAGGTCAGAGGGCCAAAGTTTTCTAGTAATTCAGCTAGGAAATTAACCATCTTTGGCTTTTCTTACTATTTTAATTTATAATTATGATTTATAGATAAACGTTGGTTGGAAAGTATTTTTACACATAATGGCTTTTTTAGAATAGCGTCTACAGATACATGACAGAAGGATAAAAATTGTAACTGTGACAGCAATTTCAATCAGAAATAAAAACCTTAAGGAGCTTCATAAAATTTACCAAAATTTATGCTTCTGATTTCATGGTATGTATTTGTTGATTTGTTTCTTCCCTGAGGGATTAGTAGTGAATATGTAAGTAAAAAAGGACATGATTACACATTAAATACAATATGTCTTCTGGGAAGGTGGAGAAATCTCTCAGCCTTAGTGGCATTCATGTTTGTGTGGCTCTGTATGTGGATGTGTGAATTTATTCGACAAAAATGATACCACTTCTATTTGCATGATATTGTAAAGATTTTTTCTTTCCCATATATTCTTTTTGGTCTCCTGATAATCCTGTGAGGTAACAATATATGTGATACACTTAATGAAACTCTTTGACAGGCAGCAACATATTTGAGAAAACAAGCTTGGGAAGTCAGCAATATTATCTTCATCTAAATATTGAGAAAAATGAATCTCAAATAGGGTAAGTGATCTACAACCAGCACCCAGCTCTCCAAGATAGAACTGATCCCCAAAACTAAGTCTTGTTAACCCAGTACTATGCTTGATTCATAGAAAATGTTCAAATATCTGAAATTTAATTCATAGTTTGTATAGGTACAGCATGCAACTCCCACAAGGAATTTTGGCTTTCTCTTTGAAATGTGGACTTTTATATGCCAAGAGAAATTTTCTTTGTGGCTGAATGTTTTTCAGGAAGAGATTACTCAACTAATTTGAACCTTATTGACATATCTGTAATTTATGGAAAAGTGCAACATAATACAGGATTATAGAGGCTAGAGTCACGCTTGCTGAATACATATGCTGTGCATTATTTTGAAAGAAAGAAAACAGTTTAATACAAACTACATGAATTTGACGAGGCACTTTCCCTTTATTTCCATTAGCATAAATCTGCCTATATCTGATAATTGTTGGTGGGCATGAAGTAAAAGGAAATTATCCCCCTTTCTGTAGGTTGTCTGTAAAGAAATAAAGCAAAAGGGAATTAGTACAAAATAATAACAGTAATCTAAGCAGACAGAGTTCAGTGTTTGTTTTATTTCACAGAAAGATGCCTATGCAACTTGTATAACAAATTGGTAGGCTAAAAGAATAACCTCATGTAAATGAAGAATGTAATTACCATTTTCACAGTTTTGGTACATGTTGGAAATGTCATTTCAATCAGGGCTAATCATAATATGACAGGAATAACTGTGATACCATAAGTGATAATGTTATGCTGCTCACTTTTTCTAAATTTGGTGGCAAAATATGCAAAGATAAAACTTTCAAAGAGCCAGTAAAACATGTTCAAGAATTTTCCCACTTTAAAAAATATTTTCAGGGAAATACTCATCATTATAGATCAACAATTATTTTGATAACTCAATTGTTTTTAAATTAACCCCGTTTTAGTATTTTGGTCATCTTTTATGGTCAATTATAAAAGAAAAGTATCCATTTTTAAGTGACAATAAATATTTGATATTTTACTTTTTCACATATACATTCCTATGTTCCATATGGCATAGATGTATATTTTACATATATTCCACATTTAATCTATATATATATTAGACACACAGATACACACATACATATTCTATCTGTCCATCTATCTATCTATCTATCTATCTATCTATCTATCTATCTATCTATCATCTATCTATCTATCTTTCTATTTATCTATAGTTGAGACAAGGTCTTACTCTGACAGCCAGGCTGGAGTGCAGTGGCAGGATCACAGCTCACAGCAGACTCCGTCTCCCAGGCTCAAATGATCCTCTCACCTCAGTCTCCCAAGTAGCTAGAACTACAGGTGTACCCCACTGCACCTAGATAATTTTTAAATTATTTTTATAGAGACAGGGTCTCACTGTGTTGCCCAAACTGTCCCCTAACTCCTGGGCTTAAGCAATCCTCCTACCTCAGCCTCCCAAAGTGCTGGGATTACAGACATAAGTCACCATGCCTGGCCACATGTGATATTTTGTATGCATCTATCTGTCTATCTATCTGTCTATCTATCTATCCATCAATCCCTCTATCGATCTAAAAATTTATAGTTTTCTAAATGTTGTCTCTCATTTTTTTCCCCCGTACATGGTCTTCTTATTAATAATAAATAAAGTCGTTAAAAACAACAAACTAAGAACTTCAGCATAAAGCTCAATGGGTGTTCCCATTCATTGTATTGTGAAGTTGATATAAATGCCATTTTGATTCTACCTCTTTATCTGGGTCCTGATGAAGAAACAGATTAATGACAAATTCCTTTCATTATTAATTTTTGTGGTTCTCATGAAGTTCATGGCATTTTAATTTAATTTTATTTTTGTGTTACTTTTCTAATGCACTTCTTTATGGACAAGTCAACAAATGGTTTCTTAGAAGTACCTTTCTACTGGGAAGTTGCAATAAATACAAATAACTAACTGTTGCTGTGTGGATACAGCCCCCAAATGGGAGACAGCTGGGGAGTCAGGAGAGTGCAGAAGAAAGGAAGACGTATGATTTGTATTTTGTTCTTGTTCATAATTTTTGGTGTTGAGTACAAAGTTTGACACAAGACATAAATAAATGCATTGATTTTGAAAACTTTAAATAAAGGTTTCTTATTCTGTGGTTCAAGAACCACTGGAAATGTAGAGGTCATCCAAATGTCCTGATATTTGATGCAAATTTTTATTTCTATGTGCATATGTAGATTTTTACGGGGCGAGGATACACAACATTATTCAGATTTTCCTCAACATATAAGACCAGCAAATAGGTTCAGGAGCACTGCCTTATCTATTAATTATATTCAGGTCCAAATGGGAAAAAGACATTTCTAAGAAACAAGAATATAAATGCCTTAATCCATGAATTTACTTTTATTTATACAAGATATTACATAAAAGAATCTTAACCAAAGCATCTTCCAAAATATTGTTATAAGAATGAATATTAGGCAGGACACGGTTACTCATGCCTGTAATCCCAGCAATTTGGGAGGTTGAGGCAGGTGAATCACCTGAGGTCAGGAGTTTGAGACCAGCCTGGCCAACATGGCAAAACCCCGTTTTTACTGAAAATACAAAAAAACTACCTGGGCGTGGTGGCATATGCCTCTAATCCCAGCTACTTGGGAGGCAGAGGCAGGAGAGTAGCTTAAAGCCGGGAGGCTGAGGTTTCAGTGAGCCAAGATCGTGCCGCTGCACTCCAGCCTGGGCGACAGAGTGAGACTCCATCTCAAAACCAAACAAAACAAAAAAGGAATGAATATTATAATATTATGTTATTTACTTAATTATAATAATTAAAAATATATTTGGGCATATTTAGAGCCTCATAATTATGCATAGAAGAAATTGATATGATCCATTTTATGTTGAGTAACTCATGATCATTATTATTATTAATATTACTGCTTATTACAAAAAATTAGGAAAATTCCTATTCTTATAAAAATTAAGAGTTGAATATGTTGTTATGCCTAAACTACATAATGTCTGCAAAGGTTATGGTCTTATGGATGATGATTTTTCTCAAATATTAGTGTGAAAATAACAAGTTTCAAAGTTTTCCAAATAACTTAATGTAAAGGCAGAGGATTTTAAAGAGGTTTTGATTATACTCAGAGAGTGGAGAACTAAGTGATGGAAGGCCAAGATGAGTGGTGATCTGCATTTCTTTAACTATTATGTGCAGTTGCTGCCACAAAATAGTTTTGTTCTTTCTAAAAGGTAGAGAGAGAATTTCACCCACAGACGGAAAGCAAATGTCTTTCAAGAAGTGGTTTCAGAGGCTGTAGAGAAGCAGATTGGTTACTTGATTACTGAGAGGGCCATTAATAGGAGCTCATTTCTAGCTAAAGTGCTGACATCACTTTGAAGCCATTTACAATTGTTAAAAGGAAGCAACCCTTTAGTATAAATAACGAGCCTGCTACAATGAAGTGCATTGGCAGATATTCATAACAGCAGATACAGGAGGAGCTGTAATTCATTATAATTACTGTTTTTCATATGTTTGAAAAATGCAAATATATGTATGTATGTGTGTGTGTCACATAGTGATATTTCCTTTTAGTACGTATAATTTAGAATTTTCAAAAGGAGATTTGCTCCATTTATGTAGGTTAGATTACATCACGTGTCTACTTTTGGAGGGAGTGATAAATTGAGGTTGAGGCAAATATTCCCTAAGTTTGGATTTAACAACCCAGAATCCTGTAGGATGTCACTCTATACTTTATTTGGCAAATTTTCTATGTGCGTATTTTAGGGACACTTGCAGAAAAGGTATGTATGGACAAGACAAGATCCTTGCCTAGAAACAGAAAGAACAAATATGAGCAGAGACATAAATAAAGACATAAGCAATACAAATCAGTGCTATTTTTTTTTCATTAAATAAGGTTTTCTGATTCATGATCTAACCTTTAAAAGTAGTTTCTGAAGTATATTCTCTGTTGTGAAACTTCATTCTTATAATAAAAAATCATATTTTATGAAAAGAACCCTAATTTTCATTTATGCTATGAAAAAATAAACTAAATAATGAGTTTTCACTATTAAAAAAAGTAGCAGAGGCCGGGCGCGGTGGCTCAAGCCTGTAATCCCAGCACTTTGGGAGGCCGAGACGGGCGGATCACGAGGTCAGGAGATCGAGACCATCCTGGCTAATACGGTGAAACCCCATCTCTACTAAAAAAAATACGAAAAAATAGCCGGGCGACCAGGCGGGCGCCTGTAGTCCCAGCTACTCGGGAGGCTGAGACAGGAGAATGGCGTGAACCCGGGAGGCGGAGCTTGCAGTGAGCTGAGATCTGGCCACTGCACTCCAGCCTGGGCGGCAGAGCAAGACTCCGTCTCAAAAAAAAAAAAAAAAAGTAGCAGAAGCCAAGTTCGTGGAGTTGCTTTTCCTACATATGTTTATTGCTTGTAGTCTTTCACCAGGATACATATATTCCAAGTTCAACATCTTTCTTTCTTTCTTTCTTCCTTTCTTTCCTTTCTTTTTTTCTCTCTCTCTCTCTCTTTTTTTTTTGATGGAGTTTCGCTCCTGTTGCCCAGGCCGGAGTGCAATGGCACCAACTCGGCTCACTGCAACCTCTGCATCCTGGGTTCAAGTGGTTCTCCTGTCTTAGCCTCCTATGTAGCTGGGATTACAGGCATGCACCACCACGCCGGCTAATTTTGTATTTTTAGTAGAGACGGGGTTTCTCCGTGTTGGTCAGGCTGGTCTTGAACTCCCGACCTCAGGTGATCTGTCCGCCTCAGCCTCCCAAAGTGCTGGGATTACAGGCATGAGCCACCATACCCGGCCAAGTTCAACATATTTCATATTCAAAATATCTGTGTCACTTAGCTTTTGCTACGTAATAAAATACTCAAACTAAATGGCTTAAGACAATTAAGTTCACTGTACTGGTAGGTGTTTCTTCTGGTCTAGGCTTGGCTCTCTCATGCATCTGTGGCTCAAGTATGGCTTTCCACAGTGTTTTTACCCTTTCAAGACTCAAGTTTTACATCCAAAACCAGAGTTCAAGAACAGGAACCTCATAACTGACTAAAAAATAAAAGTTATTCCTCAATGTTATCTGAACTCATCTCTCTTACTAACCTCCCAAAGGAGAATTCAAAACTGGCCTACTTTCCTCAAGCTCCCTATTCAATCTTTCTCAACCTTCCCCTCTCCTTAGCCAATATCCTACCTGATATGTTTTTAAACATTTTAGACCCTCAGATATGAGTGTTCTTGCCTTCCCTATACGCTAATGATAAATGTATTCATGAACCTCACGTTCTTTTCCCGGCTTTCTCAGAGAAGAGTCTCACCATCCACTTAAGAGATACCTATTTTGGCCGGGCGCGGTGGCTCAAGCCTGTAATCCCAGCACTTTGGGAGGCCAAGACGGGCGGATCACGAGGTCAGGAGATCGAGTCCCTCCTGGCTAACCCGGTGAAACCCCGTCTCTACTAAAAATACAAAAAACTAGCCGGGCGACGTGGCAGGCGCCTGTAGTCCCAGCTACTGGGGAGGCTGAGCCAGGAGAATGGCGTGAACCCGGGAGGCGGAGCTTGCAGTGAGCTGAGATCTGGCCACTGCACTCCAGCCTGGGCGACAGGGCAAGACTCCGTCTCAAAAAAAAAAAAAAAAAAAAAAAAAGAGAGAGATACCTATTTCACTTGCACCCTTGATTTTATCAATTCCTATTCTCTTTCAACTCTATGGTCATTTTCATCTTTTCTTCCCTACTGTAGAACTGCCATTTTATTTGTCTTCTTTTCTGAGCCGATCTTCTCGAGGGAGTGATCTAAATTCTCTATCTCCATGGCTTAATTTCCTACTTCATGCTAATCCACTGTAATTCAGTCTTTATTTGTCATGGTGCAAAAGGTATTATTTTTATAGTCAATGGTGACTTTTATATTGGTAAATCTAGTGAACGTGTGCTAGTTTTTTTGTTTTTTTAACTATGTCTCTCTTCTGCACTTGACACTGTTCATTACTCTGTCTTACAAAGTCTCTACACACTTGCCTCATTATAGTATTCTCTGTTCTCTTTCCTTTGTGAGCACTGTCAACATCCTTCACAAGTTTCTCTTCCTGCAGTCACCTTTTAGATAGAGGTGCCACCATGCTTCTGTCCCAGTTCCTTTACTCTTCTCATCCTGCACATCCTCTTGCTGTCTTCATTCCATCCCCAACCCTTGCATCTCCATCAGATACTTCTCTGGAGTGGTTCCATAGGGATGCCAGATGCACTAGTTACCAACACATACTGAATATATTATATTTATATATATTATATATAATATATATTATACATATATGTGTGTGAATATATATATGTATATATGTATATATGTATATATATGTATATATATGTATATATGTATATATATGTATATATATGTATATATATATGTGTATATATATATGTATATATGTATATATATATATATGTCCCCTTCTTCTTCAGCACAATATCCTGAAGAATCACATAGATTATAAACAAAGGGGTCACTCTTGTTCCCCTACTTCCTCACTTTCCCATTCAATTGGTCATCAAGACTTGCACATTTTGACAACTAAGAATTTTCTTTTGTTCCATCCCCTTTCACCGCATCACAGTCCCCTATGACCATCTCTTAGTTCAAATATTTTGTACCTCTTGTTTACTGCCACAGCACACAACAGTTTCACATAACTTCACATTACACATACACTGTCATTCAAAAAAGGATAGCATTTTTGGATTTTGAAGCACGGCATACCTTTTAACGTGTCTATAAGATTTGTTTTCTCATGAGTTCTTACACAATCACATGTACTATTCTGTATTGCTGCTTCATACACTTGTGACTTATCTCATGTAGGAGTGGAAAGAGGGTGATCCCTTTCCTTCCCATCATAAGGGTCACAGTTGACACTTCTATATAATAAGAGAGAAGCCATACAAATTTATTTTATCATAGTTTCATGTGACTTGGGAAGGAGCCTTCAGAATGATGACCCCAGGATACAGGAAAGACTACTTTTTATGCTTACGTTCCATGAAGGATGGACAGCTGTGTAGAAAAAGAGTATGATCTAATACTAATAAACCGAGTGGGAAAAGTCAGCTAAGGCCTGTCTGTCCAGATTCTTCTTGACCTCTCTGTGCAGCATTCCTTCCTCCTGGGTATGGTGCAGGAACTCTCTCTGGTATGGGGGGATCTTTGACCTATTGTCAACAGGTACATTAGAGAATTTCTTTATGGCCAGTTCTGACACATAAAGGTAGGGGGTAAGTTATGATAATATTTTTAGGGTTTTTGGCTGGCCTTGAGGAAAAACATTTCTGATTTCTATGACCAGTTTTAGGGAAGAGGGCTTTTAATTTCGGTGACTATCCTCAGGGCAGAATAAGGAGTGAAAGACAAAAGGGCAGGAGGGCAGAATTTTGCTTCTGAAATTGTCTCTGAGGACTTCACTTTGGGGTATTGCTTCCTGTGCCTCAACACAATCAATGCGATCAATTTTACGTTGTTGGTATTATTCAATGATATTTCAGATTTGTGAAATTCACTAGTTAGAACCAAGCTATTTACTCTACCTTAAAACATTTTAATAGATAGAATATCTTACCATAGCTATTGTCAAAAAATTGTTATTATTGGGTTTAACATTTTTTATATTTAGCTCTGTGTGGAATATCTTAATTTTTTCTTGACTTTCTTCTCTCTCAGGTCAAATCAGAAGTTATTCACTTGAACAGATTTTAGATTAATATATTGATATTATGATCACCATGCATGTCCATTAAATATTTTGATATTGACACTTAAAAAGAATAAAGTATACATATATGTCTCAGTCATCCAGCTGATCCTTTCCAAGAAAGGGATGTGCATTTATTAATCATGTTTTTACCCACAGCACTTACTGTGACATTTGTCACATAGTAGGCACTATATATGTTTTTAAATTAATGAAGCTATCAAAGATCACCAAGCAATATAATTTCAGAGGACAGATGAAGGCTTTCACATCTTCATTTGTTCACACTCTATATGCTTCCTTATGCAAGTATTTCAAATTAATTGGCAAGAATTACCGCTCTCCTTTTCTCATACCTGTTTTGGATTCTAAACTTTGTTATTTTATTTTGCCATCTCTATTCTTTCTACTTACTTGAAAATTTTAAAATCACACATTATCTAAAATCAGGCAGTGTTTTAGTTGGTTGATATATTTCACAAGAAACTATTCCACCATTATGTTCTTGGTGATTTAAATGCCTATTTGTCTACTTACTTGCACATTATTTGCAAGAATACCAATATCTCTTTGAAATCCTTATTTGTGAGTGTGTTAGTTCATTTGTGTTGCTCTAAAGGAATACCTGAGGCTGGATAATTTATAAGAAAAAAAGTTTATTTTGGCTCACAGTTCTGCAGGCTGTACAAGAAGCATGGTGCTGGCATCTCCTCCAAGTGAGGGCCTCAGGAAGCTTATGATAATGACAGAAGGTAAAGGGGGAGCCAGTGCATCACGTGGTAAGAGAGGAAGAAAGAGGGAGAAAGAGTGGGGAGGTGCCACACTTTTAAACTACCAGATCTCACATGAACTGAGAGTGAGGCCTCATTCATTATCCTGAGTACAGCACTTAGCTGTTCATGAGGGATCTGCTTCCATGACACAAACACCAATCACTAGGCCCCATCTCCAACATTAAAGATTATATTTCAGCATAAGATTTGGAGGGGACAAACATCCAAACTATCAGCAAGTATGTAGTTACATAGAAACACCAAAGCTGTTCTTTCTGTTTTATTTGGTAGAGGTTAAGACAAGAGAACATGACAGTTTATTTCACTCAAGGCATTGTATTAATTCATTGACATTTTTCTTTGAACAAAGAGGGTCATGTATATTCCTGCCTTATTCATGGTGAATTAGTTTGGATGTAATGGCACTTGTACAACCTGAGGTCTTACCAAGGATACTATCTCTCCAGTTCATTTGTATGTCTTTCCAAGGACTCTGAAACATTTTGTGCAAGGAGAAAGTTTCTTACTGAATTAGAACTTACATCAAATAGAGGCAAAGTACTTAGCAGCCACTCCACTTTCAGCATAGGAAAATTATATAATTTATCTTGTGCGGTGTATGCATTGTTCTATTTAGAATCTGTTTACCTTGTAAATGTACTTTTAATAATACCTGAAAAAGTAATATTGAGAATGCATTGTTCTATGTCATAGCCCTCATTATTTCAGTAAATGAAAGAGCTGAAAAAGAGATTATCATTTACGTTTTAAATATCTGTACTGACTTATTTGAAGAATAATATAGCCACCATTTTTTATACCTTGGAGGTAGTGATTTTACAAACACTTTTTTCTTATTCGCACAATGACTGTGCAAACAAGTGGCCTGTTATTTTCATTGCCCAGTTGATGATTCAACGGTTATAGAATTTATGTGACTTCCTATTGTCATATTGGAGCTGAAATCTGTACCAGTTTTGCAGAACTTGAGAATTTATGTCCTTTCCTGTATAACAGTGGTTTTTGGTGTTTCCTTCTGCTTCCATATTTCCACATGGGCAACACATTCCCACTATTTTACACAATATTTCTTCAGAAAAAAGCAAGAACAAGGTTGTATATAATCTGAATTGGCTGTCTTTTACATTCCCCTCTCAAACCCTAGAGGTTGCAATACCCATGATCCTCTTGAGAATTGCCACACTATCTAGCAGTAGTTGAATGCGGGCTCCGAATTAGAATCTCTAATACGCTGATTTAATTATTCTGGGTACTAAGATGCTGGTATTTTAAGAGCTCTCTAGGTGATTTAATATGCAGCCAGAGTTGAAAACCAAGGTTTCCCTTCTGCTGTATTTCGTGAAATGAAAAAGACAAAATAAATACATGAAATTCAATTTATATTGTTTACTGTCAATGAAACATATCACATAACCTCCCAATTCTGAAATTACACCAGTCCTTCATATTTGAAATATATATTTTTAATAAATCTTTTAACTTTCAGGGCTCTTTCCCCCTAATTCTTTTCAGTTACTTGATTAGTTCTTTGACCTTGGGCAGCTTTCTCTTAGAGCTGATTTTCTTTTCTTCATTCTAATTTATAAATTAAACTCTTAGCTAGGCAATATTATTTATTACTTTTTTCAATAGGTGACCCTTATAAAATTTCATCTATTTTATTTCTGATATTTACATATTGGCCTAGTGGCCATACTAGATACTTAATATGCTATATATATTGTATACACATAAATAAAAATGTAAATACACACTATATATAATATATTTATTTTTAGGGTAAATAAACTTTTTAAACTTCAGATTATGTAGCACTAACATACTCTCTGACGGTCCCAATATTAACATGGGTTTTAGGAGAAGGCAAACCTTTTTCTGCAAGGGACCAGAGAGTAAATATTTTAGACTTTGTAAAGCATATGGTCTCTTTTGCAACAATTCAGTATCTGTCACAACTATTTGACTCCACCACTGCAGTGCTAAAGCATCCATGGACAATATATAAACAAATAGGTATGATTATGTTGCAATAAAACTGTATTTATGAATGCCAGCTGTAGGCTATATTTGACCTGCAGTCTGTAGTTTGTTGAACCCTGCTTTTTATGATGATTGTGATCTTGATTTTGTTTTCCTTTTACATAGCAGGTGCTTCATAAGTATTGATTTGTATTAGTATGTTTCCTACTTTTTTCATGCCACGACACAGCAGTTGTTCATAGGAATTTTGTTGCTTCTCCTAGGCTTTTCCATAATTGTTTTGTATTAACCAAAGTAATCTACTATATATGGAGAAATTTGCTATGTTATTCCTTTTGTGTAGGTTATGTGATCAGCTGCTCTAGGTTGATTATTTTAGCTCTATTGAAATCAGTTTGGCAGATCTAGGCTGCAGCAACAAGGTGAAATAAAGTTAGAACAATGGAAAGAGTGGTAAATGAAAGGATCAAGACCAATGAAAAGGCTTGTATAAGAAGATATCCTAAAATATTAGAGTTATTTAATGGCTCTCCCTATTATACACACTGTACCAATTAAAATAAGTTTAAGAGGCTTTAAAAGAGTAACACAGTTTTAAGATGGGTGGATATAGACATATTCTCCAATCCTCAGGTGACTACAAGTAAGAAATCCACTACTTGGAAAGAAAAGAAAGTAGACTGTAATGTAACAGGTAACAACTTCATGATATGAGTCATCTCAATGAGTAGTTTAGACTAAAAATACAAATAAATTAAAACAGAATATATATACATATATATATATATATAGAGAGAGAGAGAGTTCATGAATGAATAATTGTTGAAAGTTGGTTTGAGATTTCAGTAATAACATCATGGAGGGCAGCTCTGTTCATTTTTCAAAATGCTCTATTCAAAGTAGTTATGTCTGTGATTCTATTTATACTGTGATGTTTTCTTAAATGTTTTGATTTCTCTTAAAGTTGTATGCTTTTCCTCTCATGCAAATTCAGATCACTGTAGTATGATTTAGTATTAAAAGGTTAATAAAATGGGCTGATATTTCTCATCATACATGAGATAGCTTCAAATTATGATATAGAAAAGCTATTACATTGATATAAAGCATTTTGTATTTTATCTGACATAGAAATTTCCAACTTAATCTGCTTAATATTTATAGATCTTATATTATCAATGATTACTGTTTCAGCTTATTTTTACTTTATTCATGTTGTGAATAGATAGCACATGCTCATGATACAAGATTCTAAACACACACACATATACACACAAACACACACACACACGCACAAATGATACAGAGAAAAAGTCATCTCTTTTTTTTTTTCTGTCCCCATATATCCTGAATTCATCTAGTACTATGAGTCTCATCTAGAAATAGTTCATATATTACAAACATATTTAAATTCTTATGTAATCCCATTTGACCCAGCAATTCCACTCTTAGGTGTATACCCAAGAGAAATGAAAATACATGTTCACATAAAATCTTATGTATAAATGTTCATATCATTATTCATAATAGTCAAAACTGGAAACAATCCAAATATTCATCAGCTGATGAATGGATAAAACAAAACGTGGCCTATCTTTACAATGGAGTACAATTAGGCAATATAAAATGAACGACTGGCTGGGTGCAGTGGCTCACCCCCTGTAATCCCAGCACTTTGGGAGGCTGAGGCGGGCAGGTTATCTGAGGTCAGGAGTTTGAGACCAGCCTGGCCAACAGGGAGAAACCCCGTCTCTACTAAAAATACAAAAATTAGCCGGGCGTGGTGGCACATGCCTGTAGACCCAGCTACTTGGGAGGCTGAGGCGGGAGAATCGCTTGAACCCAGGAGGCGAAGGTTGCAGTGAGCCAAGATCGCACCACTGCACTCCAGCCTGGGCAACAAGTGTGAAACTCCGTCTTATAAAAAAAAAGAAAAGAACTCCTGATACATGTTACAATATAGTTGACCCTTGAAAATATTATGCTGAGCTAAAGATGACAGTTATTATTAAGAGACCACATATTATTTCATTTATGTGAAATGTTCAGAACAAGCAACTCTATAGAGAGAAAAATTAGTGTTGCAGGGTCCTGCCGCTGCTGCTGCTGCTGCTGGTGGAGGGTGATGCAGGAAAGAGGAAAAGGGGAGTGACGGGTAATAGGTACGGGGTTTCTTTTGGGGAGGGTGAAATGCTCTACAATTACGTGGTAGTGGTGGTTGGGCAACCCTGTAAATACACTAAAAACACTGAATTATACACTTTAAATGGATGAATGATATGGTTTATGAATTATATCTCATTAAAACTGTTTTAAAACATGTGTATGTGTCCAAGATTTTGAACCAGCAACATCTGTAACATACTCAAATGCAACTTCATTTTAGCTTCCAAGCATGGTCACTCTACCTCATAGGTGTTAATTCAGTATTAGAATGACTAGTCCAAGGTAGTATCTAAAACTTTGAACTTAATTTAGTGTTAAATTGTGCCTCTCCTCTTCTTTAGGGCTGCTGCAGACAGGTGTATTACAACAGAAAAGACAGGCATGGCAGGCGGCATCTTTACATCCCTTCCTTGGACTTCTCTCCTACTTACACCTTGCCAGCCCATTCTGACTGTTCCAAGGTCAGAGCAGAATAAAAACAGAACGAGTTGATATAAAGTGTTTTCTAGGCCTAATGGCTGGTTAAGTGTTCTTTCTCTTTGTCTCTCCCCTCCCAGCCCCACCTACCTCCCCTACAGTTTCCTTGACCCAGACAGGCCCAGTCTCTATCTGTGTGGAGCCTTCTTACTCTTTCCTTCTCTTCTGAAGATCTAGGCTTCACCTCCAGGTTCTTGTTGCTGAGGTTCTTCTACTCCCATAGGTGGCTACTGGTCAGAACCCAAGTCAATCCACTGTTGACTCTATTTTCTGTGTACTTTGCCGTTAGGGTGACCATATAAGTTATCATCCAAACTGAAATACATTTGTGAGTGAAAGGGGGTATTACTAATAATTTTGATGATGCCGGGAGTGGTGGCTCACGCCTGTAATCCCAGCACTTTGGGAGGCTGAGGTGGGCAGATCACCTGAGCTCAGGAGGTCAAGACCAGCCTGGCCAATATGGTGAAACCCCGTCTCTACTAAACATACAAAAATTAGTTGGTGGCACACACCTGTAATCCCAGCTACTCGGAAGACTAAGGCAGGAGAATCACTTCAACCCAGAAGGCGGAGGTTGCAGTGAGCTGAGATTGCACCATTGCACTCCAGCCTGGGTGTGACAGAGCAAAACTCCATCTCAAAAATTAAAAAAAAAAAATAATTTTGATGAGACAGGCATAAAATGGGAGTGTTCTGAGCAAATGGGTCTTATAGATACCCACTGAATAGAAAATACTCACATATCCTTTGCCCCCAAAGGTTTGGAACACCACCTCAACTATTCTACTGTGGTTGTTGCTTTGCCTCTCTCAGGTGTGAGGTGAGCTCCATTCCTCCAGGTCACCCAACTGCAAAGAACACATTCAATAGATTTCAAAGGAGTCTGATAGAAGACCCCTTCACTTGGCTGGAGATAACAGATGAGAATTCTCAGCTCTTTCCCAAGGAGATAGACAAAATATCTTGTCAAAGAAATATCTGCACAAAATCCTTCCTCTGCACTTTGCTAAACCATTTAAAATCTGAAAGTCACCAAGGAGTTCAAGAGTAAGGAACAGATGCTTACCCATTTCCTTTAAAAATCTCTGTTTAGTGATTTGTAACTCACACTAGTATTTCGCATCTGTTGTAACATGGTGCCTAGTTCCAACTTCAATTTTAACATCTTATTCTGTATATATTCTTTTTTTGTCCACACAAATGTGAGAGTTATTTTTGAAATATAATGTCAAAAGAGATGATTTGTCTTAGTGGTTCAGTGTGGCACAGGCTTTGAAATCAGAAAACCAGTGTTATTAGATTTTTCACTTCAGGAAAGTAACTTGACTTCTTGAAGCCTTAACTTCATCCCCAGTAAAATGAGGATAATAATAGTACCTATTTCATGGAACTATTATCATAATGATAAGAAATCACATATGTAAAGAAATGAACATAATGCTCAACTTGTGGTTTGGTGTGCAATAAGTTAACTATTATTACTATGATTGTTATTTTTAATATCTATATGAAACTAAATAATATGAAATGTCACAAATTATTTTTCAAAATACACTTCTAAGGTCTTTAGAAGCAAACAATGGCATGGAGAATTCCCCAAAGCACTAAATCACAAAAATATTCACATAGATTTAAAGGGTAAACGTGGCTTATAGCAGGCACTCAACTAATATTGAATGAATTAAATGAAACAACTCTTTATCAGGTACCGTTACAAAGAATACACTAACATTGGCCGGGCGCGGTGGCTCAAGCCTGTAATCCCAGCACTTTGGGAGGCCGAGACGGGCGGATCACGAGGTCAGGAAATCGAGACCATCCTGGCTAACATGGTGAAACCCCGTCTCTACTAAAAATACAAAAAACTAGCCGGGCGACGTGGCGGGCGCCTGTAGTCCCAGCTACTTGGGAGGCTGAGGCAGGAGAATGGCGTGAACCTGGGAGGCGGAGCTTGCAGTGAGCTGAGATCCGGCCACTGCACTCCAGCCTGGGCGGCAGAGCGAGACTCCTTCTCAAAAAAAAAAAAAAAAGAATACACTACCATTATGTTATAATGTATTAGTCTCCTGAGTCTGTTGTAAAAAAATTACCACAAACTTGGTGACTTGAAACAACAGAAATGTATTCTGTCACGGATCTGGAGGCCACAATTCCAATATATGTTAGAACCACAGCTTATTCGAAGAAATAAGCAAGTCAGAATGCTTGACTGTATGTATCATTCTAAACTGATAGACTTGACCTGAGGCCTTTGGCCTCTTACGGAACAAAGGACAAGGACTTTGTGACAGCTATTTTTATGTTTTATTCTTTGCCTATATTTGAAAGCATATTTAAATGATTGATGTTGCATTTGTTAGAAGAGTGTCAGTCTTTAGCTTTTGAAAAAATGCCAGTTAATAAAAAGGATATATAGGTATCAAGTATCCTTGATTCTGTTGTATTTAAAAACAATTGTGTATGCAAATAGTTCCCAAAATATGTGATAACTACAGACTTTTTGGCTATTTATGGAAATATATCTCAAGTATGGCTGTTTTTTATAAGCCTGACCATCATAGCCAATCACTGGGATTAAAATAATATATATCATACATATATATTTTATATACATAAATATACATATATAATACATATATACATATATATCTATACCTTATGTACCTATAGTATTCTACTTTTTGGTAGAAAAGGTGGTGTGCATGTGTGTGTGTATATATATACACACACACAACTTTAATATATGTATATATACATATATTTTGTATATATACATGTATATATACATATATTTTGTATATATACATGTATATATACATATATTTTGTATATATACATGTATATATACATATATTTTGTATATATACATGTATATATACATATATTTTGTATATATACATGTATATATACATATATTTTGTATATATACATGTATATATACATATATTTTGTATATATACATGTATATATACATATATTTGTATATATACATGTATATATACATATATTTGTATATATACATACTTTAATATATGTATATATGCCTTTAATATATTACATATATATGCTACATATATATGCCGTTTTGGGGGGGGTGTGTGTGTGCGCGCGCGTGTGTGTATATATATATATATACCTATACCTGATATACGTGTATCATTCTGCTTTTTGACCTTATCTTTGAATAACTCTGTCTTCTTTTGTTTTTAAAGATATTCTCAAGAATGTAAATAGTTCGAAAGGTCAAATACAAACTGTTTTAGGGTAGAAAAAAAGTGTAATGCCTTTTCCTCAGGCATTGCAGGTGTTGTAGCCAGCACTCCTATGCCAAAATACATTAATAAGTTAAAAACATAACAAAATTAATCAAGGTTTCGTGTGACATGGAAGGTTTCGGAAACGAAGACCCGAAGACCCAGGGAAAACTCTGTATTTCTGTGCTTAAGTTCGATGAGGCATAGACAGGTGTGGAGAAATGTGATTAGGACCAAAGGGTATCTTCTAGTGTTAGCAGATTGAGGGGGGAAATCCAGCGAGGCATGTTTGTTCAGATTCTTCTGGCCTCTTTGTGTAGCATTCTTTCCTCCAGGTACAGGGCAAGACACCTGTCACATGTGGGTTTTCAGGGGAGAACAGAGAAGTTCAGAGAGTGGCATTACTTGGTTTTATGGCTTGCTTTGGGGAAGAGGAGTTCTAGTTTCTATGACTTACCTGAGAGGATGGGTGGGGAGGAATTCTGGTTTCTATGACACACTTTGGAGGAGAAAGGGGAGCTGGAGACTGGAGGATGGGAGAAGGTCAGATAGACCTTGCTTCTAAGGTCCCCCCAGTCTCCTCAAAGTCCAAGTACTCAGCATACAAAGGTGCCATACTTTGGGGTATCGTGTTCTGAGTTCCCACATGGCAAACATGCCCTTTTATTATAAAATGGATTTGGACATTTTACTGCATTACCTTAATAAATAACCAAGGAAATTTGCCAATGTTTATAAAATATATGTGTAAATAATTATATGCATTTTAATGTTTCTATCAAAATATAGACTAGTATAGATAGGTTTTGAGTTTATCAGTTGAACACTGTCAATCTTAAATTTTAAGCTGACTGTGGACTATTTTATCTTAAAGCGTTGTCTAAGAGATAAAAGAGTATACATTTACAAGATTACTTTTTTTTTTTTTCCCCGAGACGGAGTCTCACTCTGTTGCCCGGGCTGGAGTGCAGTGGCCGGATCTCAGCTCACTGCAAGCTCCGCCTCTCGGGTTTACGCCATTCTCCTGCCTCAGCCTCCCGAGTAGCTGGGACTACAGGCGTCCGCCACCTCGCCTGGCTAGATTTTTGTATTTTTAGTAGAGACGGGGTTTCACTGTGTTAGCCAGGATGATCTTGATCTCCTGACCTCGTGATCCGCCCGTCTCGGCCTCCCAAAGTGCTGGGATTACAGGCTTGAGCCACCGCGCCCGGCCACAAGATTCCTATTAAGCTGACTGTGGCCTATTTTATCTTAAAGCATTGTCTAAGAGATAAAAGAGTATACATTTACAAGATTACTTTCTAATTTAAAGGAAAAAAAGATTAGTATTCTCAACTTTAAATGAAAATCAATAGCAGTGAGGAAATATAGTACTAGCTAAAATAGACATCTTGCAGCTCATAACCCTTGAGTTTATGCTTATTATATATGTGACCTTAGAGAAGTACCTTTACCTCAATTAACTTCACTGTCCCCACCTGAAAAATAGGAGTTGTGATAAGATATCTGAATCATAGGATTTCTTTCTGTATTAAATAAGACACTATACACAAAGGGCTTGAAACAGTGTCTGACAAATTTATTTATTTATTTATTTTTATTTTATTTGTTTTGAGATGGATTCTCACTCTGTCACCCAGGCTGGAGTACAGTGGCTTGATCTCGGCTCACTGAAACCTCTGCCTCCTGGGTTTAAGCAATTCTCCTACCTCAGCTTCCCGAGTAGCTTGGATTACAGGAACCCGTCACCATGCCCGGCCAATTTTTGTATTTTTAGTACATAGTGCTTCACCATGTTGGCCAGGCTGGTCTCAAGCTCCTGACCTCAAGTGATCTGCCTGCCGTGGCCTCCCAAAGTGATGGGATTACAGGTGTGAGCCACTGCACCCGGCTGACAAATTTATTCTTATTATTATACAGCATATTAAAAATTAGGGTTTTTACATTTTTTGATGTGCATCATTCTCTGGACTGAGCATCTTAAGGACAGAGAAACCATATCTTAATCATTTTTTATTGTGGCTTCATCAGTTAACACTATTTTATCCTTAAATACTTGAAGAAATGATTCACTGATTGAGTAAATTATTGGCTGAGTTAGCTATAAAGTGCATGATAGGCATATAAATTTAATTACTTTAGGAAATTTTTAGTTTCAGTGTTATATGGGAAATGGCACACACACACACACACACACACACACACGCACAGTGCTGAGCCAAATGCATTTGAACATAGAATCCTGTATTTATAATGAATCTAAAAGTGTTAAATTATACGTTTGATTCTTTACATTTCTAAAATGGTTTTGTAGGTATTATTAAATCTTTGTTTACCTAGTTGTTAAATATTTGCTTTTAATTTTAGACAACAATTGGCTGAAAGAAAAGCTCATGTTATTTTTAAAAATATTGCTTTTTAGCACACATTTCCTGTATTACAACTCTCTGAGGGGCAAGTGACAGAAATCTAACTCAAAATAGTTCAAAGAAAAATACTGACTCAGTCACTGAGCACTCCAGTGGTAGGGCTGTAACTGTCCTCACATAAAGTTGAATCCGGGAGCTCATTTGATGCTATTAGTACTTTGTCTGTTTCTCTCTCTGTCACTCTCCCACATCCCCTTCTTCTCTTCCTGTCTCTGTCTGTCTGTCTATTTCTTAACTGTTGATTTCCCTGAGTTTCTGTGGTAACCTTATTATCTGCGAGGCCCTATCTTTCTGGTGACTAAAATGGCACCTGGATACCTCAGACTTACATGATTCTTGGTGCCCTCCATTTTAGAAAGCTCCACATTTTTGTTTGATCTGATTTTGATGATATGCTTTGATCACGTGCCCATGTTGGAATCAACCCTAGTGACCAAGGAAATATGTTACCCTGACTGGCCAGTCTTGAGTCATATGCCCACCACTAAGATAAAGAATATGTTCAGCCCACCTGAGCCACAAGTACTGAGAACTGTGATCTGTTCTCCAAGCTTATGCTGGGTAAATACACACACACACACACACACACACACACACACACACACACACACTCTCAAATATCATACATTACTATGTTGATGACACTGTGATAAAAATTGGACAAGTCTTTTATAAGAAAGGCAACTTGACATATTGGAAAAATGTAGGAGCCAGATCATTTTCACTCCTGTATATTTTGGCTATTTACTGTCATCAGCCAAGTTATATAACCTTTCTAAGCATCAATTACTTCACTGTAAACTTGGGACAATATACAAGATAGTGATGAAAATTAAATGATACATTATGTAAAGAACCTAACCTAGTACTTAGCACATAGTAGATAATCAATGTATATTACATGTACAATCACTCTTTGATAAAAGTACTTTAGGATTCAGAAAACGGAATTGAAAAGTGGGGAAGGGGTATGAAATTTAAAGAAATACCATCTGTTCCCTTTATAAAAATTAAGAATTTTAAAGAACTATTCTAGATATGCAGTATTATTACAGTTAGTACAGAGAGTTTCTGTATACCCTACACTTAGTTTTCCCTGTTATTAAGAACTTGCAAATGTATGGTACATTTGTCATAATTAATGAGCCAATATATGTTATTAACTAAAGTCAATATTTTATTCAGCTTCCCCCAGTTTTTCCTTAGTATTCTTCTTCTGTTCTAGGATCTCATCCAGATAACCACATTACATTTAATCATCATATACCAATAGGCTAACCTTGGCTGTGACAGTTTTTCAGATTTTCGTTATTTTTGAGGACCCTGACAGTTTTGAGGAGTACTCACTAGGTATTTTGTAGGATGTCCCTCAACTGGAATTTGTCTTTATATATATAGTTTTTCATCAGATGTTTCTGGGCAAAATATAAGGTCAGAGACTTGTCAGTCACCTTCATCCCTGTAGCTTAGCTCATTATCTGTTGTGTAGTAGGTGCTGAATACATGTTTTTCCACCAACTGAAAGAATAGATATGATGGCAGAGATTACTGTTTATCTAGTCAATATTGTTTCTTCCCGTCTGCCTTACTGACAAAAACATACTTTAAAAATATATACTCAATTATTTGTTTATTGAGGTGAAATTTGTATAATATAAAATCAGTCATTTTAAAGTGAAACATTCAGTGACATTTAGAACATTCACAGTGCTATTCAACTACCATCTCTATCTAGTTCCAAAATATTTTCATCTACCCAGAGAAAAAGCTGTACCTATTAAGCAGGTGTTCCCCATCTCGCCCACTTTCCCTACCCCCAGCTCTTGGCAATTACCAATCTACCTTCTGTTTCTATAGATTTACCTAGTCTTTATATTTAATATAAATGAATTCACACAAAAATGTGACTTTTTGTGTCTGGCTTATTTCACTTAGCATAATCGTTTTGTTGTTCATCCACATTCTGACGTGTATCAACACTTCTCACTTCTTCTGTTTTTTGTTTTTGTTTTTGTTTTTTTTGTTTTTGTTTTTTTTGTTTTTGTTTTTTTTTGAGACAGTCTTGCTCTGTCGCCCAGGCTGGAGTGCAGTGACGCAATCTCTGCTCACTGCAAGCTCTGCCTCCCAGGTTCACACCATTCTCCTGCCTCAGCCTCCCGAGTAGCTGGGACTACAGGCGCCAACCACCACGCCCGGCTAATTTTTTTTGTACTTTTAGTAGAGACGGGGTTTCACTATGTTAGCCAGGATGGTCTCGATCTCCTGACCTCATGATCCACCCGTCTCGGCCTCCCAAAGTACTGGGATTATAGGCTTGAGCCACCGTGTCCGGCCCCCTCATTTCTTTTTATAATAAAAGCGTAATTTTATTTGGAATAGCAATGACCGAATTTAAAACTACATTCCCTTTTCTTTGGTCATGTGGCGCTGATGCCACCAATGATGTCTAGGAATCCCAATAAGGTCTGTAGGCAATTTTCTTATAGAGAGCTGGTTTAGCCTGTAAGTACCCTGTTTGCTCTTTTCCCTTTTTCTTCTTCCTTTCTGAAATACAGGTATGATGAGAGCTGTAGATCTAAGCAACATAACACAAGGATGATGGAGTGAAAAGGTGAAGGAGCTGGAGTCTCCGAGGACAGCATGCAGCTGCCATACCAGCCCTGTAATCACTACTTTAGCCTTCATTCATGTGAAAGAGAAGTGAACATCTAGTGCCCTTAAAAATATTAGTATAGCAATTCAGATTTTACTATGCATTAGAAATCCAGTGAACGGCCGGGCGCGGTGGCTCAAGCCTGTAATCTCAGCACTTTGGGAGGCCGAGGCAGGCGGATCACGAGGTCAGGAGATGGAGACCATCCTGGCTAACACGGGGAAACCCCGTCTCTACTAAAAAATACAAAAAACTAGCCGGGCGACGTGGCGGGCGCCTGTAGTCCCAGCTACTCGGGAGGCTGAGGCAGGAGAATGGCGTGAACCCGGGAGGCGGAGCTTGCAGTGAGCTGAGATCTGGCCACTGCACTCCAGCCTGGGTGGCATAGCGAGACTCCGTCTCAAAAAAAAAAAAAAAGAAATCCAGTGAACGCTAGAGACATTTCCCGGCCAATGGGTTTATCATAATTCTGAATTAAACATATATGTAAGAGAATATTCAAATGTCCACTGAAATAAATGTTCTAATTATTATTGCCCTTGTCATCCTTAGCTTGCTATTCCTGTGTTCCTAGTATGGCAGAATGAAAAAGGCTAAAACATTAGGTCTGAAATTGGAGGTTGCTGACCTATAAAATGGGTTGGACAACAATATACCGTTATAACTCCATGTTAACACATGTCACCACCCCCTTCTGGAAAATAAATCCAAGATGTCTGTAGCACCTTTGGAGCCCTGACGGAAAAGTCAGGCCCTTTGTGTTGCCTGCACATTCACTTAGGAGAGAATGAAGTGTGATATTTTGTGGAGTATATAATCTATTATTTTATTTTATTTTATTTTATTTATTTATTTATTTTATTTATTTATTTATTTTTGAGGCGGAGTCTCACTCTGTCGCCCGGGCTGGAGTGCAGTGGCCGGATCTCAGCTCACTGCAAGCTCCGCCTCCCGGGTTTACGCCATTCTCCTGCCTCAGCCTCCCGAGTAGCTGGGACTACAGGCGTCCGCCACCTCACCCGGCTAGATTTTTGTATTTTTAGTAGAGAGGAGGTTTCACCGTGTTAGCCAGGATGGTCTCGATCTCCTGACCTCGTGATCCGCCCGTCTCGGCCTCCCAAAGTGCTGGGATTACAGGCTTGAGCCACCACGCCCGGCCTATTATTTTATTAAAAGTATATGACAGATGGATACAGAGATACCTACCTAGCATACTCATTTGCATATTAAAAATATAATCTTTATAGAAGACAGAATATGTACTTGAGCAAAACAGAGGGAACAACTTAATATTGGAATGGCTAATAGGTTGGAATAATGATGGCTAAACTTGAAAGTAAAGATAAAAAAGTTGAATGTGAAGAGCAATGAAAAGCCAGTGAGGATTTTAGAAATAATAGTGTAATTGGAGCAAAGGAGGAAAAACTTATTTTGGTAAAAGGAACATTTTCTATTATGTGAAGAAGGTAAACAAACGAGGAGACTGGAGCATGGAGTATGCTAATATGTGAATGAAAAAAGTGAGTACATTGAGAACAATCTTAGGATTGAAAACAAGCTTAAAAATGAATTAATAAACTGATGTACCGTGATTGCTTTGCTTTGATTTTTTTTCTTTTTTCTTTTTGAGACAGAGTCTCCCTCTGTCGCCCAGGCTGGAGTGCAGTGGGACGATCTCGGCTTACTGCAACCTCTGCCCCCCGGGGTTCAAGAGATTCTCCTACCTCAGCCTCCTGAGTAGCTGAGACTCCAGGTGTGCCTGATACCATGTACGGCTAATTTTTGTATTTTTAGTAGAGACAGGGTTTCACCATATTGGCCAGGCTGGTCTTGAACTCCTGACCTCGTGATCCACCCACCTCAGCCTCCCAAAGTGCTGGGGTTAAAGGAGTGAACCACTGCGCCCGGTCTTGTTTTCATTTTTTTTTTATTTTTTTTTTATTTTAGCTTCAGGAAAAACTTTGAGGCAAAAAAGTTAATTGAGACTTAAAACCAAGGACCAGAATAAGTCATTCATTTGAATATATTTATTGAGAATTTACTATATTCCAGGACTCTGCTAGGAATTGGAGATTAAATTGTGATTAAAAAATAAGGCTTTTACCCCCATCGATCTTAGGTTTTACTGAAGGAAAGACAGTAAACAGATAACAAGTAACTATTTAAAGGGACAGTTAATAGTGTCACATTTTTTCCAATTTTAGTTCCATTTAGCAGTAAAAACAGAATAAAATGAAGCTACATGTAATTGGAAGAGAGAGGTCAAGAATGTAACTTTTCTTGAAGATGAATCATTCAACAAGCACATTTATATCTGGTCATTAGGGATGTATTTGGGCAGCTTTGCCCTCACTGTCCTCAGTCACAAGAAAGGATGGACATGAGCAGAGGACCCTGTAGGAAAAGGGAGGCATACATGACAATATGAAGCATCACTTGGTTGATTTTCTCATTATTTATCAGTTTTTAAATTGTAAACGTGATTTAGACTTCAGGCTAGTATCACCTGAATTGTCTGATTCTGCTAACACGCAACTAAAAATTATGATGGTGATAATGTGTTTCTCTTTAAGTTCAAGTAAACATCATTAAAAGAAGCACAAAGCAAGTGAAAAATGCATGGCAGAGCAGCACTATAATAAGGGACCATTGCTAGGTCACAGGTTCCAATGTTAACAGAGAATGAAGCTGTTTTCTTTTTTTCCGGAATAGAATTTCAAGTAGATGAAGACTGAAAAATCGTTCTTGGACAGTTCAGCCTCATTACTTCTGGAGATCTCTCTCATCAGTGCCTAGTGGAGATAATAATTCCCAAACTATCTGCAACAAGTATTAATTACTTGGGTAATAAAAACAGTATAATTGTTGATTTCTTCCCTGTATTTATTATATAAAATGAAAACAACTTTAACATTTTTTTTGGCTGTTAAAATACAAGCTCCTTGGAAAAACCTGGTAAATGAATAGTCAAATTATTAATAATGGTTTTCTCCCATGGTGTGATTGTAGGTACTTTTACTTTCTTCTATTTATTTTCCATATTTTTTTTTTCCAATGAGTCTCACAGGGAGAAGCTGAGATGCTATAAGGGAAAAATTGGGGCTCATGAGCAAATAGGGCAAGGACCCAGAAGTGGTACAGGCCTGATGGTTCCCTGCTTTTTGTTTTAGCCCAGGTATCCCCCTTTCCTTGGGCTAATGTAGATGAGTCTTTTCCTTTGCCCCCAAAGAACCCTGCTTAAACTGGGTGGGGCTACATTCTACAATTGTATTTATTGGTCACCTTTCCACAGAACCAAGCACATAGTAGAAACCAAAGAAATAAAATACTTGATTTTATTAAGTGTCTTATTTCCTGAAAGTACGAAATAACATTATGTGGTGGAGATATGGTTAAAAACAGTATGATCATTTTCAGGAGAAGGAAACACTCCATAAAGTACTAGTCAACTTGATGATATTCTATGAGAAATGATTGATTTGTTTTTTGTTTACATTAGAAAGCTCATATATGTGTCTGTGTGTGTAATATTTATTTAAATAAAGGCTAAAGATTCCCAAAAACATTAGTTAGAAACTCTTCTTAATTAGGTTTTCACTTCTTGGCCCATATTAGTCTTTCTGTCTCTCACTTTCTCACACACATACACACACACCACACACAATCTAGGTAGGAGAGCAAGGGAGGAATTCTGCATTAGGACATATGGAAAGTAGGTTAATACAAATGAATAAGATGCCAAGTACAGTTTGAAAATTGACATTTATCAGCACACTCTGTATGAAGATATTTTCAAAGTTTTGCCATACATATGAAAATATTCCATTTTTATGCTCATGTTTTCATTATTCAATAGCATGCATTGCTTTCTGTTGTTTCCAAATGCAAGTTGTAAATCTCCTCAGAAAATTTCACCGATGTGAGATTTCACTTAGTCTTTTATGGTTGGGTGGATCATTTTCCTTTCAACCAGAACAGTAATTCCATGTAAAAGAGTAAGAATAAATTGAAATAGAAAGCCATGTTGCTTTGAAATTAAAAATAAAATAAAATAAATTATTAATTATAGTGGCTTTTTGGCCATACTCAAGTTCCTAGTTTCATCTGTGGAATTACATTTTAACATCATAAGCATGAAATATGTTTTATGTTCACAGAAAAGGGAAATTTTCATCTAGGTATTCATTTTACATAGATATTTGCCTTGATTCACTTTCCTTTTATAAAGTATTCATAAATTTCATATATTTTTAATTAGACAAGTAATACACAAATCCATTCCTATTATTTAAGAAAAGTAAAAAAATAAAACACACACAGGGAACATGTTAATCTCCCTTGGCCATTACTCACTCTAGTCTCCAACTCCTCCAGAGGTAACCATGTTTTTTTTATTTTTGTTTTTGTGTTTTTGAGACAGAGTCTTGCTCTGTCGCCCAGGCTGAAGTGCTGTGGTGCGATCTTTGCTCACTGCAACCTCCACCTCCCGGGTTCAAACGAGTCTTCTGCCTCAGCCTCCCAAGTAGCTGGGACTACAGGCACATGCCACCACGCCCAGCTAATTTTTGTATTTTTAGTAGAGGCGGGGTTTCCCCATATTGGCCAGGATGGTCTCGAACTCCTGTCCTCGTGATCTGCCCACCTTGGCCTCCGAAAGTGTTGGAATTACAGGCATGAGCCACCGTGCCTGGCCAACCATGTGTTAATACCGGGACACGACCAATCAGACATTTTTAATGGAAATTTGATGGATTGTTTTGTAGATCATCTTTTTAACTGACAGAGTATTTCACACTTAAACTACACAAAAATTGCATTAAATCATTTTCTTATTGGTAGATATTCAGAATTATCCAAATGTTTCACCATTACAAATAATGCTTCAGTTATAATCCATGAATATGCCTCATTGTACACCTAAGCAAGTATTTCTCTGGGATAGCCACTAAGAAGAGAAACTGAGAGTCATAGGGTACAGTCATCATTAATTTTAATAGATAGTGCCAAATTGCCCTCCAAATGTCAGTACCAATTTATTTTCTCACCAGTAGGATATGAGAGTTCACAGCCCCTCTATCTTTTGGAAGCACTGAGAAGAGAAAATGCTATTGACATGTGGTTGTAATATGCATTTCTCTGATTTCTCTCAAGCTCCGGTTTTCATATTCTTAGTGTCTATTTTGTCTTCCTTCTCTTAGAAATGCCCGTCGATAACATTTGTCCATTTTTGTATTGGTTTGTTTTGTTTTTCATTGATTTATATGTAATATTTTGTAAATTGTTCATTTTAATTTTGTTGGATTTTATATATTGCAGATATATTATAGTGTGTTATTTATCTTTTTACTTTGCTTAGGTTGTTCAAAATTCTTAAATGTTTACAGGTTAAATGTATCCATCTTTGTCTCATGTTTTTTCCCCTTGCTGTGTTATTTAAGGTCATACTCTAAACTCTGGTACATTTATAGCTTTTTAGTAAAAGCAACTTGATTTATAATCCATCTAACATTTATTTTGTGAATAGTCTATGATAGAAATTGATATATATATGAATACAAGTTTGTACAAACAGGTATAATATATGACAGTTTCTCTGAATTATTAAATCACCTTACAAATCAAACAACTATGGAATATTAACTTAATTACCTGGGTGATTAGCAAAATTTTATATTTCTTTTCCCTATACTTTTTAATATCTCCTCTAAAATAGGAAAGTTACTTTCTCTAGCTTTGAGTTATCACAAAAATATATTCCTTTTTGTTTGTTAAGGCCAGTCATTCTTCAATTTGAAGCCCAAAAGGCTCCAATGAGGAAAAGATTAATATCTTCTCTCTTTTGTGCTGATGTTAATATCCTCACTCACGTGCAGTCAGTAATATAGTAATGCCTCTCTCCCTTATAAGGACCATTATGATTACATTGGGCTGATCTGGCTAAATCTGGATAATCTTCTCATCTAAAGATCCCTAATGTAATCACATCAACAATCTCCCATTTGCCATGTAAGGTAAAACATTCACAAATACTGGGGTTTAGCATATGGACGTCTTTGGGAGGCCATTATTCTTCCCTCCACATTGTCAACCTCTGGTCCAACTCGCTTGTCATCAGTATAGGAGTGCCTGTGGAGACAGGTAGAGTGGTAGGAGTTGGGAGGATTCTTGATTGCCTTCAGCTGAGCTTGAACCTGTGCCCTTAGTGGAGCAGTTTCATTTAAAAGGGGATGTGACTAAACAGGCACCATAAAATATACTTCTAGTATCATCCCTGAATTGAAAGAGTTTACATATAAAACTACATGATAAAATTAAATGAGTTACATTTTGTGAAGCAGGTAGAACAATGCCTGAGCAGTGTAGGCATTATATACGTATTTGTGCTTGTTAAAATAAAACCCAAAAATAATTTCCACGAGGAAAGGAGTTTCAAGCAGACAATTAATTTGCGAATGTGATATATCCTCTTGATTCAGGGAGCTAATGGATTTTGTGAATTACATTCCTCAGGGTACACTAAATCCTCACTGTTGACTATCAAGAGAAAATACACCTTGACAGGTTTTTCCAGTGGTGGTGGTAATTATGTATGGATTATACACTTAATTGTCACATTTTTTTAATGAGAATAACAGCTTAAAATCAAAAGTGAAAGGTATACACTGAAAAATGGCCGTTTAATTAGCCCATTCCATATTTATTGAACAACTACACTGTACCAGATTCTACAGAGCATCAATGATAAATAACAGTCCTTGTGCTCAAGCCTTTTGAAGTATAGTAGGGTGAATTTTTCTGGGTTTGCAAATATAGTCCCCCCCGATCCCTTATTTCTAGGAGATAGGTTCTAAGACCTACCTTCCCCCGACCCTGTGGATGCCTGAAACCGTGGATAGTACTGAACCTGATTGTGTCAAACGGAACATTTTTTTATCATGCCTTCTACCCACAAATTTAATGCCTTTTCCATCTTAACTAAGAACTTATATACTGTGGCTGTAACTTTTGCAGTTTGAGCTGCAACTGCAAAACTAGCATGCATTTCTTTTTCTTTCTTCACAAGTTCTCAGATAGAAAATTTGTTCTTACTATAGATCTTAGCAAACAGTATATGGTGGTGATTTTTTTCTTTCCTTTTTTTTTTTTTTTTTTTTTTTTTTAAGAGAGAGTGTCTCTCTCTATCACCCAGGCTGGAGTGCAGAAGCATGATCATGACTCTCACTCCTGGGCTCAACCAGTCCTCCCACCTTAGCTTCCCAAAGCGTTTGGGATTACAGGCGTGAGCCACCATGTCCCGCGCTTTACTTATTAAGTCGAAAATTTTCACCTTTTCACTTAAAGGAAGCACTTTATGGCTTCTCTTTGGCATATCCAAATTGCCAGCATAACTATTCTTGCATTTTGGGGCCCTGATGAAGTAAAATAAAGGCTACTTGAACACCAGCACTGTAATACCAAGGCAGTTAATGTGATCACCATGAGGGCTACTAAGTGGCTAATGGGCAGGTAGCATGTACAGTGAGAATACACTGGATAAAGGCATGATTCGTGGTTTGGGCAGGCCAGAGCTGGGCAGCATGAGATTTCATCACAATACTCAGAACAGTGTGCAATTGAAAACTTAACAATTGCTTATTTCTTGAATTGTCCATTTAATATTGTTGGACCTCAGTTGACTGTGGGCAACTAAAACCACAGAAAGCAAAACTGCAGGTAAGGGGGACTAGTAAGCTTATAATACAAAGTGAATTACATTGTGGCCCAAAGAAAGAATTAAAACAAAGTGGTATAAAGTATTATAAATTAGAGTAATCACTCTTGTAAAGATGTCTTAGAGTAAGCAGGTAGTATTTGAAATGAGCTTTGACCATAAAGCTGAAAATGAGATGGGACACCCCAGGTAAGGGTTTAATGTTACCTACGATAGAGAGAGAGAAAATCCAAACCTTTAAAATAAAACAGCTTGGCAGAAATAGAGGATGTTGCACCTATAATTGTAGTGAGAGAGAAAATGGAAGAGTTCAATGTAGCTTTTGGATCATATCCGGGTGTATGGAGGTTGTGCTTGATTCCATGGGAGGTAATGGTTTTTGAAGAGGGAAATGTGTCACCAAACTCACTTTTGAGAAAAATTGATTCATCTGTCATATATTAGATAAACAGAATGGAGGTGAGAACAGAAGGAGGGAGAACAGTTAACAACTCGTTAACAAGTGGCCTAAGTGACAAATAGTGAAGGCTTTGACTAAGATAGTAAGAATGAACTAGAAAGGAGAGTCTGGGTATGAGAGACATTGTGTTCAAGCAGAATCCACATGATTTAGCAACTGATTTAGGAAGGGAGAGAGGGGCCCATAATGACTGCTTTCCTACTTGGATGACTAGAATAATGTGGTTTCAGAATAGAAACAGGAAATTGGACAGATGATGTATCCTTGTCTTTAACTGAATGGATTTAAGATGCTGGAAGAATTTTGAGGGTGACTGTTTCAAACAAGTATTTCAAAATGAGGTTGGACATTCCTGAGGGAGATAAAGATATTTTGGAGTTTTCGTCTAAAACAATCTCAGAATGGAAGAGGGGAGACTTTGTAGCTCATTTTGTCCTATGGACTCATCTTACTTGAGTTTCACCCCTTTCCTCGTATCTGCCAAATGTTTTTCTATCTTGATTTGAACTTTGAGTCTATGGATGCCAAACCCGTGGCCCCCTGGAGGTTACCTCTAAATCACTGACATGAGGCAAATTGATTAGTAGGATAAATGGCATACAAATGTATTTAATTTGTATATATGGGAGCCTTCAGAATGAAGACCCAAAGACACAGGGGAAATTGTCCATTTTTCTGCTTAGATTCAACGAAGTATAGACAGCCATATAGAAATATGATTGGACAAAAATGATATGATCTAGTGCTGATAGACTGAGTGGGGAAACCCAGCAAGGCCCATCTATCTAGATTCTTCTTGGTCTCTCTGTGCATGTATTTCTTCCCTGTGGGTATGGATCAGGACCCTCTCTGGAATGGGGTCTTAGGACCTATAGTCAAACAAGGTAAGTGAGATCATTTCTTTATGGCCAGTTTGTTCAGAGAGAGGACAGAGGGAAAGTTAGAGTAATATCTTTAAGTTTATGAGTGGCTTTGGGACAAAAGGGGTTCTGGCTTCTATGACCTGCCTTGGGGAAGAGAGATTCTAGTTTCTCTGGCCAGCCTCCATGGAGAATGGGATGGAGAGATAGAAGGGCGGGAGGAGGTCAAAGAAAAACTTTTGCTTCTGAAGCTGTTTTTGAGGCTTTCATTTTGAGGCATTGTTTTCTGAGCCCCAACAAGTCTATGACATCCTGAGGCAGGCATTTCTGTTTGCACCATTCAGTTTGCAATTTCTTCTTTATTCTGAGTTCTCTAAAGTTCTTTCCCTTTGAACCTAGTTCTACATCTTGGGACCCTAGAGCATTTGCAGTTCTGTCTCACAAACGCTCTTCTGATGTTTTAAGAAAGCTATAAAGTCCCTCTGTAGCCTCCTCTTCCGATAATGCAGGGAGTGTAAATGGTGCTCAGAGGCAGTATAATATTTTCATGCCCTCTTTTGCTATGCTCCCTGCTAGAGTTTCCCCAGATAGAAATAAATTCATAGAAAACTAAAAACAACTTGCAATGGTTCTAGGCTCAATTAATCTAATATTTGAAATTGAAATAAAAATCCTTCACAGAAATCAATAGGGTTTCACTGTAGATAGATGCCTGAGGGCACATGTCCACCTCTGTCACCTCTCCCACTTCCAATGCTTCTTTATTCTTTTATAGGCTAAACATCTCTACTTGGCATGATGGTTCATGTGACAGTTTCCAGTCATATCACTGTCTTTGGTCTCAGTAGCATGGAGAAAAACAAGACCAGCCCCTCCCTTGGTCTACATAATGTGATTATATATATATATATATATATATATATATATATACTAAATCAGTTGTGTGTTTGGATACACACCCCGTCTGGCTCATAGACACACTGCCACCAATGCCTGTTAATCATCTGCAGCTGGCTGTGTAACCAAGTGGAAGTTCACCCTTCATTGCTAGTATATTTCGCCTTACTATCCATCAGGTCCTCAGATAACATCGTTTTGTTCAATGTTGTTTCATTATAACACTGATGAGAAAAAAAAAAAAATCAGTCCCCAGCCAGGACCACTGTCTATGTGGAATTTGCACTTCTCTGAATGTCTGAATGAGTTTTCTCTGGGTACTCTGGTTTCCTTCCACATCCAAGATCTGTGCATGTTCAGTTCATTGATGTGTCTGAGTGGTTCCAATCTGAGTGAGTGTGTGTGTTCGTGCGCACACCCAGTGATGGGCTGGCATCTTGGCCACAGTAGTTTTCTACATGGCACCCGGAGCTGCTGGGATAGGCTCCAACCACTTGTGACTCAGAACTGGTATAAGCAGGTAAATCATGATCTACTTATTTTATGAATCTTTCTTAAATGATGTATAGCTAGTATGTATTTCAATGTTTAATATTAGAAATACGTTGGTCTTTAGAAGTTTTGTGATATTTTGTGACAAGAAGTATGTCACAAGAACTTAAATCTTGTTTATATCAATTAGCCTATGAGAAAATTGGTTGTGTATGAGGTTGTTGCACCTGAAGTCACAGTTTCCAAGAACCTATAGATGACATTAAGTGAGGACTTAACTGTATTTGAACCTTACTCTAATCTGCACTATCATTTAGATCTCAAATTGATCATGTTTATCAGCTTGCCTTTCTCTCTTGCTAAGACCTTGTTGATGATGTAGAATGTTAAGAAACTTATATTTAGGATGGTATGCTTGACAAAACAATATTTTTCCAGTTTGACATTAAGTTGTCAATGGTCTGATAAGGAATTTTGGGGGAACTTTATTGAAGTGATATAGATGTTAAAAGTGCTTTTTAAAATGAGATGACACTTGGTTTATTCTGAATTTATTTATATAAAATAACACCATCTTACGTGTTGAGAACTTAGACTTTTGATTCAAAACACCCAGCATCAAGTCCTGCTCTACCATTTATAGTTTATTTGTCTTCCCTGAATCTATTTCCTTAAGTGTTATATGAGGCTATTAATGCCTTCTTCCTAGGCTATTGTGAGGGTTTGAGGAGATGATGTGAATAAAACACTTAGTACCTTGTTTGGTATATAATAAGTGGCTGTTATTTATCTATGAAAGTCTGATTACACTTTAAAATATAACTTTATTCCTCCCTGGCGCGTTGGCTCAAGCCTGTAATCCCAGCACTTTGGGAGGCCGAGGCGGGCGGATCACCAGGTCAGGAGATCGAGATCATCCTGGCTAACATGGTGAAACCCTGTCTCTACTAAAAATACAAAAAAATTAGCCGGGTGTGGTGGCGGGTGCCTGTAGTCCCAGCTACTCGGGAGGCTGAGGCAGGAGAATGGCGTGAACCCAGGAGGCGGAGCTTGCAGTGAGTGGAGATCGCGCCACTGTCCTCCAGCCTGGGGAACAGAACAAGACTCCATCTCCAAAAAAAAAAAAAAAAAAAAAAAAAAAACTTTATTTGCTTTGTGTTCATTTTCGTGTTGCAAGGTTTTCTTTCAATATGAAATTGGTATTTAATGGTATAATGAATACTTGGGAAGAAAGATCTAATGTATATGGTAAGCCTTCTGATGTTTTTTGCAAGAGTGGGTTTTGATTTGCCATACATTCTTTTCATTCATTACATAAGCAGCAATACTTATTGATTTTGAAGGTGATAAAGGCCAAGGATGTAGTCTAGAAATCCATGAGCTTGGTGTTCTTAACTTTTGTGCTTTTATCCAATCTTTTATCATGACCTGTAACCTTCAAAATCCATCCCTTTTTATAAACAGTATTCCATTACCCATTTGTCATAGCTTGCCTGGAGTAAAGAAGGATACTGGGAATATCCTGGGCACTCTTACTTCAATGACTGACCCCTTACCCATTTGTTCTCCACAGCTGTTTTTAATGTTCCATTAAATCTCTCCCTTGAAGTTTTGATATTATTTATTATATTTTTCATTTCTGGAAGTTCAAATAATTTTGTTCAAAGCACGTAATCTTTGTAGACAGATATAGAAATATCTGCATAAGCTTTATGCTTATCTTTTATTTCTTTAACCTACTTGTTTTAAAATTGCTGGCTGATAACTCCAATATCCATAGTTTCACCACAGAGAGCAATAGCTACTCTCTGCTCTTTTATATGATTCTTGCTCTAGGTACTGTATTTCTTTTTGTGTTTAGTTGTTCTGTTTGGTTTCTATTTCAATGAGCTGATCAGTTTCCCTGGAATGTTATATGTGGGGATTCTCTGAGGCCTAGGTTGAAGGGAATTCTTGTAGAGAGGATTTCCATTAGCCTTGGCAGGTGCCTAAGGTATAACCATTCTGGGATCACTATAAATTAAATGAAATTCATAGCTTGAGGTTTTGGGGACTATCCAAGTAATAAGAATTTGTGCAGTAAATCTATCTTAAGGATGTATAAGGGGTGGAGAGGGTCAAGTTTACTTATGTTTCATTATTTTTCCTGAGGATGTAGCCCTTAGCTTTACTAGGTAGAGGTTCTCTCTAATTTGAGATTTAACCAAGCCCTCCCCATCCCCATCTCTTTAGCCTCCTGCTACCATTAAACCTAGGCTCAGACTACTGGGATGGCCAGGATCAGTAAATGTCCTCAGGAAAAATGTCTTCAGTGGGCCACTTAACCCTTTGAGCTCTGATTTTACTTAGATTTTAGGCACAGGAATTCCTATCTTGTAAACTATTTGATAACTTTGGAAAAAAAAAAACCCAGTGTTGTTCCTTATTTTCAGTGGGAACGTTGCTCCAATTAACGTTGCTTGCCATATTAATAGAAATAGAACTTCCTTGTTATTTCTTACTTAGGAGTTTTCTCAACCAGATTTTATATTTAACATTTCAAATTTCTTGGCATAATTCTCATTCTCTGACCCTGCTTACTTGCTACTGGCAGCTTTATTTTTAAACTCCACTTTAACTTTTCTTTTCTCCTTTGTATAATGTATCCTTCAACACCTTGAAATAGTTAACTCTCGTGAGTGTAATAGGAAATTTACAAAAAACAATCTTTAAAAACCACCAGATTATTTGATTGTGTGATCCAGGAATGAATGCCTGTCTTAGAAGAAAGAGGGCAAATTGGGTGAAATAAAAGGTGTTAAGCAAGAAATTCTTGGGTGGAAAGAGAGTATTATTGAGATGATTGGCAAGACCACTTAGACTGTCAGATAATTAAATGAAGCCAAGAAGGTGTTATGGGAAATGAGCTGATTAAGACAGGTAAGACAGGAAGGAATGATGGAATAACTGGAGGAAAAGGAGCGCCTATTAATCTTGGGGAATTTTATCATGTATTCAGATTTTAAAAAAATCAATTAATGAACATTTGACAATAGACCATATAAATCAGGGCTGATTCATAGTTTTCCCTTTTCTTAAAACCAATTAGCAGATATTAGCTATAACAAAGGATCTTTTGACCTCTAAAGAATACCCTTGGTACATTTTCTCATCAAACTAATTCTTAGAAACAATAGGGAAACAGGAAATTAATGAGACATCTGAAACTTTATGATTTATTTTCTTCTGGAGATATTAGGGGGAAATCAAATAAAGTATACATTTTTTCATGTTATTTTTACATCAGACTTTTCCCCTAGTATTCTTTCTCGTTTGAAACATGTTAATGTACTACAAATGAAAGAGGATGAAACACTTGAACAGTTTTTGGATTGTAATATGTTTAAAAATAGATATAGTTCTCCATCTCTCATTTTCTATGTTTTTCCAGTTTTGTTTTGTTTTGTTTTGTTTTAATTTGCTTAGCCACGATTCATTACTCATTGTTGTCCTCCTCTGTCCCTGGCACTATGGTAAGTGTTTTGCATATAGTTTCTCATTGAATCCTCAGAAAACCTATGAGGTTCGAATTATTATTGCCATTTTACTGGCAAAATTGAGACCCATAAAAAATAAGCAAACAACTTTATTGTTTATAAAGGTTTACCTATATTTATTTTGATGTGAATTTTAATTGTTATCATCACATCAAGGCTATGATTTTGTCAGATATTGTTATTCATTTTTTTATATACATGAGAACAAAGAAGTTCATAGGAGTGAAGTGAGTTGTCAAAGCTTCCAGTATAGTGATACAGATGGTGCTTTATCTCAACGCTTCTACGTCACACTCTACTAATCTTCTACAATGCTACACTTATTTGAAAGATAAACATAGGATGATGATGATGTTGAGGACAATGACTACTTTTAAAATGTTACAATGCTTGAGATTTAGAAAACCATTACTATCCAACACTAGTTGTATTTGATAATCTAGATTCTCCTCTGCTCCTTATAGTTTAGTGTAGCCTACTTTAAACATGTTTAGCACACTTATGTTAGCCTACAGTTGGGCAAAATCGGTTGACACAAAACCTTTTTTTATGATCTCATGTAATTTATTGAACATAGTACACTGTAGAGTACATTATCCATTTTTTATCCTTGTGATCGTGATAATGTGGCTAACTGGGAACTCTGTCTCACTTCTGCTGTTCAGCATTCTGACAGAATATCACACCAAATATCACTAGCCCAGGAAAAGATCAAAATCCAAAGTTCAGAGTACTGTTTCTACTGAATGTGTATTGTTTTGCCCATCCTAAAGTTGAAAAATCACAAGTCAAACCGTCATAAGTCCAGGATTATTTGTTTATGTATCTTGTAGCGAAGGGAAAATTGAAAGGAAATAATGTTCTTTCTACCCTTCTACACTACTGGCTGGAGCCCCTGTAACAAAAGACAAATTAACAAGAGAAAAACAAACAGAAGTTACTAACATGTATATCTCATATATACATGGGGGATACCCAAGGAAATGAGTAAATCTCAAAGATAATGGCTTAGAAATTAGTCATAAATACCGTCTTCACCTAAAAACAAAGAAAGAAGGGCATGGGGGAAACCACTTATGGGGGTGACCAGGAAAAGTACAGTAAACAAGAGTAAGGTTTTTAATGCAGATTTAAGCCATTTCCTTCTTCATTAATAAGACTCCAGTCTTCTTGGTACAGAGAGAAAGGGACACCCTTACAGATGAAAATTTCCATTGTAAATGTGACTTTACCTTACAAAAGGGTAACTTCTACTTTGTTTGCAGAGCTTCACATGTGCCTGCCACTTCTCAAAATAATTAGTTCAAAATAATCCTTATACTGAAGAGGCATATTTTGGGGCATCATATTCTGGTTTCCTACAATCTTAATATCAAATGCTATAGAAATAACCCAAAGGGTGGGCACAGTGTTTGAAAAGTTCTAGGAAGAACATTACAAGTAGACTATATGACTACAAATGGCAATCTGTGTCCCAACAGTTTATTTAGCTTTATCAGATATATTTTCCTGAAGATACTTTTCTTTCTCATGTGCTCCACTGGTTACAACCCAGAAATATTTGTAGCATGAAGATATAACTTCCAAACAACAATCATTTCTTTTTTCTTGGGTGTCAGAAATATCTCCTTTGTAAATTCAGGTGTGATGATTAAAGTAAAAATGAGCTTGAGATAAACTGTTATGCTAATTGTCTAGAATTCTTTTTTAGTTTTTTATGTTAGATTAATTTAGGTGAGAAAGTATGGCATGGAGCCATACTTACATGATACAATAAAATCAGAAGAAAAAGGCCATATCTGTGAGTTATAAATAATTTCCATATTAAAAGGCAATGTTCAATATAGTACATCTCTTCAATTTCTAAAATGTCTATAGTAATATTTTAAAATATTCACAGAAGAAGTTGAAGTATTATTGATAAGACTTTTGAAGACTATATTGTTCATTAAGTAAACAGTAAAAAAACCATTTTTCGTTAGGTAAATTTTTAGGATTACTCAGAATAAGAATATTTACAGATATAAGGGAAAACTACCTCCAAAGGAGTTTAAACAGATTATGTTAAAATACATAGTTTGTTCCTAATGAGTAAAATTTTGTCCTGAGCTCATCTTAAATTATCTTTGAAATCATTAACTGTGTGTTCTGAAATTTTATTTTGGGTACAATTTGTTTGAGATGGTTGTTTATTTTATGTATATATGTATTCATGCATTAATTCATTTGTTCATCCATATTTTTTATAATCTTCAGTTCCTTATCATCAATGGCCCAGGCTAGCCCTGTTTCTTCATTGTATATGCATATGTATGTGTGTACACATGTGCGTATGTATATATGCCCTTATACCTACGATACTAATCCCTTTATTCTCCTACAGTGTGGCAATCGTTTTAATGTACTCAACGTGTATCTTTTTATTTGGATGTTTTTTTTTGTAAAATTTGTGTTGTTGGTTTGTGTGTGTATCTTTTTATGTAAAATATGTTAATAATATATATTGTTTTCTGCATCTCTACTAAGCACTGTTTTAAAGATCCATTTATATTATATACATACATATATGTATATATACATACATATATACACACATATGTATATATACATGCATATATGTACATACACATATATGTATATTTTGTGCATATATACACACATGTGAGTATGTATGTGCGACACATACACACACACACACACTTCAATTTCTAAATGCTTCATGGTTCTCCATAGTGGGCATCTATTACATTTGACCCTATTCCCTCTCCCAATATGGATAATCAGTTACCTCTACATCTACATGACCACAAATAATGCTACAATGAACATCCTCTCCTGTGTCCCCTTATAGATCCCTGTGAGAATTTCTCTGAGATACAGACGTGGGAGTGAAATGGCTGTGTTATAGGTAAATACCTATTTCTGTGCTTTCCAGAATTTTGCACCAGTCTGCACTCCCACTAGAAGTGCTTGAAGATTCCCACGATTGCTCATTTCCATCAATATTTGGCAATGAGTCGTTTTCTAGTTTTCACCTCAGAGAAATGTTTAAACTATTTTAAACACAAAGTTTTCAAGAGTATTCTAGTCACTATTACTCTGCTGATAAAACTTTATTATTATTCATCCACCAAACCGATCTCAAGAAAACCTTTACTACATGATAATTTGCTAGTTATGGTGTATGTATTGTAAAATAATAAACTTATTTTCTTAGAAAAATTCTTTCAGATATTTTATCAATACTGCTAGGATTTAGGATTGGTGGTAGTTTATCTTATATTTTATTTCTAATTTGCTCATAGCAAATTATATTCATGGTCAAAGAATATTTTGTCGTAATTATTGTCCAAACAATGTTTAGGTTGCACATGGAATTTAAAAGTACTCTTCAGTGAGTAAATGACAAAATCCTAATTTTACTTAGAACACTTTTAATACCACAGTTCACTGTTCTATAAGTTATATTAGTGGGATAGCTCACATGCAGACTAAATGTAGAAATATAACTAGGCTTTGGAACTAAGTTTTGATTTTGCATTTATTTTAAAAACAAAAAAGAATATGATGACCACTGATATATATTTCCACTATTTTTCTTTTTCAAATCATACAATTAAGATAAAGATTCAGTACTTCCTCCAAATAAATAGCCCCATAATAGCAGAAATGTAAATTACAACAGTTCTAAACCTGCTTTTGTCAACTATTGGCCTAACTTTATTAAATGTACCTAAAAATGTAGGCTGCTAAGCAGCTGGAAAATAATATATTCGGTTTGTAGGGGGGAAAGACACAATACCTTTCCTCAGTGTCATAAGGGTCTTGGGTGACACTCCTATAACAAAAGACAGATTAACAAGAGAAAAGCATAACACATTTATTTAATCAAAAATTTATGTGACACAGGGGACTTCAGAAATGAAAACCCCCAAACCCAGGGAAAATGATGTAATTGTGTGCTTATGGCTGATGAAGAGTGAATAGCTGTGAAGAAATGTGACCGAACAAAAGGGTATGATCTAGTGGTAATAGACCGTGGAGGGAAACCAAGCAAGGCCTGTCTGTTCAGATTCATTTTAACCTCTGTGTAGCATTCCCTCTTCTCAGGTATGGGGCAGGAACCCCCTCTGAAATGAGGGTCTTCAAGGTAAAAAGGAGGAGAGGGTGACCTTTCTGGGTTTTATGGCTTGCTTTGGGGAAGAGGGGTTCTAGTTTCTATGACTTACCTTGGAGAAGGATTCTGTTTTTTTATAAATTGCTTCAGAGACAGAAGGAGGGATAGGAGACAAGAGGGCAGGAGGTCAGAGAGAGAATTTGCTTCTTAAGCTGCTTCTGCAGCCTTCCAGTCTCCTTTGGTTCAAACTAATCAGCATGCCAAAGCACTATTCTCTGGGGTATCATTTTTTGAGCCTCAGTAAGTAAAAGAAGAAGAAATCATGGGCAAGAAAATGTCATTGTCTGTATCTCTATCTCTTTCTCTCTCTACGCCTCTCTCTCTCTCTCTCTCTCTCTCTCTCTCTCTCTCTCTCTCTCTCTCACACACACACACACACACACACACAGAGTAACAAATTCACAGAAATAATTGTAAAATTATTGTCAAGATATTTTACTTCAGTACTTAATTATTAATTGGGTACTTACCAAAAAGCATGAACATAAATACATATGTGTTATTTTATATCTATTATTTATAATTGACAAATAATTGTATCTAGGTATGGTGCACAATATGATGTTTTAATATATGTATACTTTATGACATGATTAAATCAAGCTAATTAGCATATCCATAAACTCTGCTACTTGTCATTTTTTCATGGTGAGAACATTGAAGATCTACTTTTTAAGCACGTTTGTAATATACATCAGGCTGCGCACGGCGGCTCACGCCTGTAATCCCAGCACTTCGGGAGGCCTAAGCAGGTGGATCATTTCAGGTCAGGAGTTCGAGACTAGCCTGGCCAACATATTGAAACACCACCCCGTACTAAAAATACAAAAAATACAAAAATTAGCCAGGCACGATGGCACATGGCTGTAATCCCAGCTACTCATGCTGCTGAGGCGGGAGGATCACTTGAGGCTGGGCGGCAGAGGTTGCAGTGAGCCGAGATCATGCATAACTGCACTCCAGCTTGGGCAACAGAGTGAGACTCCATCTGAAAAAAAATTTAAAAAATGTAATATACACCAAAGACCTTCAGTCTAATTAGGCAAACACACTCAAAAAGTTTATTTTAGCAAAACGTGGTTTGTTTACTATAATAGGCTAGCATAAAGAAAATAAGTTCATTCAGATTTTTTCCTCTTAAACTTATCAATATATTTGATGTTTTTAGAACAAATTACTTACTTTCATTATTTTAGCCACTACTGAGAAGTCAATCATGAAGTCACTCATAGTTTGTCTATTTAGGACCTTTCACCAATACTCATTCTCCTTAACTGGCTACACTAACCACCATCGCCCTTCCCAAAAATACAACAGATAATAAAATAAAACAATAGTTATAGCTCAATGACTTCAAAGTACTATCAGTCCGTCACTGTCAATGATTTCTTACCTCTTGTGAGAGTAATTTCAAAAGCGTGCCATGTACTATTTGTCCTGTCAACTCATACTAGGATCATCTGCCAAGTATCTCAACATGAAGGCCTTGTACAATTACAGACATCTCCATTTGATTCCTCCTCTGAAATGTGTTATTTACATATTTTTTGTGTGTATTTTGCCCATCATTCACTAATAATGGCTTACTCCAATTATATATATCTATCCTCCCTTCTTTAACTAGTTAAATTTCTCAGATGCTCTTCATAGGATCCCTCTCAACTATTCAAGGTCTCTTTCTGTGGTTTAAAGGCTTCTCGTAAATGCAGCCTATCTTCATTGGGTAAACTATAGGACTAGTTGGAGGATAGCAGTAAGGTGCATAATCCAGTTTTTTACCCCACAGGGATTCAGACTCATACTTGGGTACCTTCTGCCTGAATGTGATGGTGGCAGGTACTTTGTAACCACTGGGTTACTAAATTCTTCTCAATATTTCTAGGTAGCCATGTTATTACCATTCCTTTTCCACATAGATCCCTCAAGTACCAGAGCCAATATTCAAACCCAGGTCTGTGAGAACTGCAAATGCTATTCTCATCTCCATATATGGGGAGGTGGGAGGCTTACCAATTCTCTTGACATGCCAGGAGCCATCTTACCCTTTTTGGGTCAATTTTGTTTCATTCTTGTTTTCTCTTGAGCTAATATTTATATACCAATTATGTGCTAGGCATTGTGCTAAATAGTTTAATTATTGCATTTCATTTTCATAACTTTACTGAGATGTGACTTTATAAATGAGCAAACTGGAACTTAACAAGTTTAAATAACTGACCCCAAATCAGGCAACTAATAAATGGTGGTGCTTGGATTTAAACCCAGTCTGCTTCACCTTCGCAGCCATACACTAAACCTGTAAGCACTCCCAGCAGGACACGTGGGTTTCCATGATTCAGGGTTTTGTAAATTGGTTAACTGTGTTTCTTAGGATCATGATAAACCTGCAGGTTTTGAGATTCAGTTTAATGATTTTTGACTATTAGGTCACACATGGAGTGGATTAGTTAGGAAATAATTATAGGAGTCCGAGTTAAAATAAAATTAAATCCAGATTGGTTACGACTCACACATTTCACTCTTTTATATTTTAGCTTCCTTTTTTTCCATAAATACCACATATTTAATAGTTTTAGCTTGTTATTTTGGTCAAAATACATTGTGTAACGCTGATTCTTCTGTTGTGTTTAGACAATGTGGTTGAATCAAGGATTTTAAAATTGGAGGTTACCAAGTTAAGCACTAAATTGAAGTCCAAAACCGTATCTGTTTTTTTATCCCAGTACGTTAGACAATAACTAGCACATAGCAGTTGCTCAATAAATATTTATTTAGTGAATACATGGAATTACTATACATTTATTAATTTGTACATCAAATGATTTTTCATCTTTTCATTGAAAAGTATTTCCTCATTGAAGTAATGCTCAAATTCTGATATATCTTTCTTCTTCTTTTTTTTTTTTATTTTTTTTGAGAGGGAGTCTCACTCTGTCACTCAGGCTGGAGTGCAGTGGTGTGATCTTGGCTCACTGCAACCTTCGTCTCCTGGGTTCAAGCAATTCTCCTACCTCAGCCTCCTGAATAGCTGAGATTACAGGCACCCACCACCATGCCCAGCTAATTTTTACATTTTTAGTAGAGACGAGGTTTCACCAAGTTCGCCAGGATGGTCTCAAACTCCTGACCTCAGGTGATCCACCTGTCTTGGCCTCCCAAAGTGCTGGGATTACAGGCGTGAGCCACTGCACCCAGCCATCTTTCTTCTTAAAAGAGTGTCTTTCTAAAGTCTCTAAGCTCTTAAGGGTGCTATTAAATATATGTAAATAATGATTAATGCAAAATCTATTTAATTTTAAGATAGTGATACATGCCATTCCACAGAATGTGTTTTTTCTCAGCTTATAATAAAAAAAAGTCTCTGAGTTGAAAAAGCATATTGTATCTGAAACCTAGCCAACCACAGCTGACATCCTCACTAAAGGTCAGCTGGTGTTGACTGATGCAGGATGGGTACAGATGGATTGACTGGAGAGTATAGAATCTAGCTCTGTGAGATTTTCATCTTCCTCAGACCACCTTAGATATGTTAGCATGTGAATAGGAGAGGTGCACCACAAAATGGAAGAAATGTGTAAGTATTAATTTAAGCCTCTGCTTTACGACTTCCCATTGGCTCAAACCAGGTCACTTAGTGGGCTCATACCCAGAGTAAAGGTTACTTAGGCAAAAGGTGCAGATGCAGGCACAGATGGAGTCATTAACACAACCTATCTCGTAAGCTAAACTAATTGCATTTATTTCCATAAATTACATCTGGCATTTCTACTACAGTTTTTTGATTTTCTACTGAGAAGTTCATCCTAATAACTACCTTAAACACACACACACACACACACACACACACACACACACACACGACTTTAACTTTCTTCTTAGTTTCATTTCTGCTTATATTGTACTTTGTGCTAATATAATTCATTAGCTAAAATATTCATTTTTGTAGAGACTGAGCAAAAGGATAGCATTCTTTTAAATAGAAATATGCAGTATGGCCTTTGTGGTCAGTATAGAAGACAAATATCCACATGGCATTTATCAAATAAAATTGATGTATGTCGACATTTTATTTACACGCATATGTTGGAAGAAAGCCACATATTTTAAAAATAAAAATGAGCTGATTATTCTACAAACATTGCAGTTGCCTGTTATAATGCAATTGTGTGTTAAGTGTCACTCTTAAAGCAATGGAGATGACATTTGCATATCAGTTTAATTGCTTTGGATTAAACATTGAAAGATGAGAGCCAAGAGAGCTTATTAAGCTGAAATGAGGGCAAGTGACAAAAAAGTGATATTATGTCAACACTACATCTGGAGGTCTGTTGTTATTTCCATTTTAAATTCTAAATTGCAGTGTTTCTAAAAAATTATCAAATGCCATACAGTTTTGAAATATAGTGCAAACATTAAATTGGTTAATGTATCAATTGTGCTTGATAAATACAATTTGATTTGAAAGCCAAGCTAGGGTTTTCCCTACTTTGTTAAAATTTATTTCTTCTTAATGTACTAGATTGTAAGGTTTTGAAAGCTTTTGAAAAACATTATGTCTCATTTACTGCTGTATCTTCAGGACTTTGACATAGTGTATCCTGTAATAGATGCCCAATAAATATTTGTGAATAAATGAGTCAATGCAAAGTATGGGAACACCTTCATAGTTACTGTAAAACACTCTAAGTGAGTTCCTGGGTACTGCTGGTTTTGGTTGGTGCCTGAAAATGTATCCACAGCTCCCTACCACTCAGAAGCACTGTGTGCTCACTGTTCTTCTTTGCTTGGGGGATATCATCAGTCATTATTAAATATATAAATTCCTGCAATGATCTACTTTGAAGTAGGCTATGTGGGCTTTGGCATGTGTGAAGCAACTTGATTCGCAATTCTGAGGGTTTCCTGCAGGGGTGTTTGATTTGAGACTCCAGTGAGAAACCACTATTTGTTTGCTGTGACCACAGCATCAGAAAACTGATGACTCATCATTACCCAATGATAATGCAGACCTCTTTCATTTGCATTAGAGAATTTGCATCACTTCCAGGTATTCCCTATTGCTCAATGGAGTGATTTCATGTTTGCCAGATAGACTATATCGTATTAGATCATCTAAAACATAGCCTTTAAATTTGTATAAATTAACCCCTCCATTGCATTTATATTGGGAAGTTTATTTTATGGAATGTCTAAGCATCTTACAAACATTATCTTCTTAATCCTTATAACAACTGTGTGGGAAAAGTTCTATGAAATATCTTCATTTTGCAGACGAGAAAACTGAGGCATGGGAAGGTTAAGTGGCATACCAACAGTATATGGAAGAGCCAGGTTTTCAAATTAGACAGTTTGGTTCCAGAGGATGTGTTCTTAACCACCATGCTGTGAGTAAACAGGTGACTGAGGTTCCCCTAAGGTCCCTGAAAATGAAGTATTTTGTATGCCACATCTATTTCATTGTTGTTGTCTTTAGCTTTTAATCATAGTACAAAAAAAAAAAAGTAACATAAAATTTACCATCTTAACTTTTTATGTATAGAGTTTCAGTAGTGTTAAGTACATTCACATTACTTTGCAACAGATCTTTAGAACTTTATCTTGAGTTTTAAAAATTCTATACCCATTGAACAACTTCTCATATCCCCTGTCATATCTATTTTTAAGTACTATCATCCCAAACATAGCACCTCAATCTGATGAGAAGCCATCATACTATTATCACTTCAAATATTAATAAATAAAGGAGAATTATTTTTATTTGCATAGATTAGTATATGCCCAGAATTCAAAATTTAGAAAAAATACAAATGCAGAAGAAATGGAATTGTATTAATCCGTTCTCACATTGCTATAAAGAAATGCCTGAGACCGAGTCATTTATAACGAAAAGGGGTTTAATTGGCTCATGATTCTGCCGGCTGGACAGGAAGCGCATAGTAGCTTCTGCATTTTGGGAGGCCTCGGGAAACTTATAATCATGGCAGAAGGTGAAGGGAAAGCAGGCAAGTCTCATACGCAGAGCAGAAGTGAGCAGGGGAGTGCCACACACTTTTAAACGACCAGATCTTGTGAGAACTCTGTCACTAGAACAGCACCAAGGAGATGGTGCTAACCATTCATGACGGACTAACCCCATGATCCAATCACCTCTCACCAGGCCCCACCTCCAACATTGGGGATTATAAGATGACATGAGATTTGAGTGGGGACAAATATCCAAGCCATATCAGGAGTGATTTGAAATAAAAAGAAATGTCTTAGTGATTTGTCTTCCTCTTGTTTCTCAGTTTGGCTTTGCATATTTGCAGAAGAAAATTTTTCTGATACTGTTTATCTTAATGACCTGTTCCTAAATCATGACTTCAGAAATATATTTTTAGTTAAAAGCCAAGAAAACAAAAAAGTTACATTCAATTTTCTTGTTTCTTAGACACATAAGTATTATTTTATCTTCTGAATAAAAAGAAATTCTATTCAACCATTGATAAAAACAAAAAGTACAGTTGGCCCTCTGCCTTTATGGGTTTTGCATCCATGGATTCAATCAAGAACAGATTGAAAATATTTGGGACCAGGCATGGTGGCTCACGCCTGTAATCCCAGCACTTTGGAAGGCCGAGGTGAGCAGATCACTTGAGGCCAGGATTTCGAGACCAGCCTGTCCAACATGGTGAAACCCTGTCTCTACTAAAAATACAAAAAAAAAAAAAAAAAAAAATTAGCCAGGCACGATGGTGGGCACCTGTAATCCCAGCTATTCAGGAGGAGGGTGAGGCAGGAGAATTGCTTGAACCCGGGAGGTGGATGTTGCAGTGAGCCAAGATTGTGCCACTGTACTCCATCCTGGGCTATAGAGCAAGACTCCATCTCAAAAAAAAAAAAAAAAAAGAAAGAAAATATTTGGAAAAAAATTGTATATGTACTGAACACGTATAGACATTTTTCTTGTCTTTATTCCCTAAACAAAACAGCATAACAACTATTTACACAGTTGGATTAGGTATTGTAAGTACATACATTAGATTAGGTATTGTAAGTAATCTAGAAATTACTTAAAGTATACAGGAGGATGTGCATAAGTTATATGCAAATACTATGCCATTTTATATCAGGGACTGGAACATCTGTGGATTTCAGTGTCCACAGGAGGTCCTAGAACTAATTCCCCACAGATAACAGGGATGACTGTATAGACTTTTATATATGTATACATATTTAAAATTCTGTCTAAACTTCAGACAGAATTTTCATCAGTCAGGTAAAAAGTACTAATTTCATATAAATGCACGCAAAATTATACAATCTACGTTGAAGAAAATAAAAAGGCCTGAGAAAGATATTTATATTAATACATATTTTCAATTCTTAATTTTATGTTTACCATTTAATTCTCAAAAATAACCCTATAAAATTGTTTGAAATGTGATGTAATAAAGGATGCTAGGAAAAATAGACTTATACGGGTGGTACTCAGGCAGAGAAGGTGAAAGGAGTTCTTGGGTGAGGGTCTTCATCAACACACAGAAGTGAGGGAGAGCATGACACATAGATAGCGCCAATAGTTACAAATGGTCACAGCCATAGATTTGTGAATATGGAAGTGGCAGGAGACAGGGAGGAGAGATAGGCCAAATCCGGATCAAGAAAGATTTCCTATAGGCAAATAAATTAATTTCAACTTGATTTCACATATTATAGAAATGAAAGGAAGAGGCTAGGCACATTGGCTCATGCCTGTAATCCCAGCCCTTTGGGAAGCCAAGGAGGGTGGATTGCTTGAGGCCAGGTGTTTGAGACCAGCCTGGCCAACTTGGTGAAACCCCGTCTCTACTAAAAACACAAAAAAATTAGCTGGGCATGGTGGTACGTGCTATTTGGGGGTTGAAGTAGGAGGATCGCTTGAGCCCGGGAGGTCAAGTCTGCAGTGAGCCAAGATCGTGCCACTGCACTCCAGTCTGGGTGACCAAGTAAGACCCTGTCTCAAAAAACAAATAAATAAATTAATTAAATAAAGGAAGAAACTAACAGGAAAAATACTTTTTTAAAAAAGAAAGAAATGGCTCGGTGCAGTGTCTCACGCCTTGTAATCCCAGCACTTTGGGAGGCCGAGGTGGGTGGATCACTCGAGGTCAGGAGTTCAAGACCAGCCTGATCAACAAGGTGAAACCCCATCTCTACTAAAAATACAAAAATTATCTGGGTGTGGTGATACACACCTATAATCCCAGCTACTCTGGGGGCTGAGGCAGGAGAATCGCTTAAACCCGGGAGGTGGAGGTTGCAGTGAGCCCAGACTGAGCCACTGCACTCCACACTCCAGCCTGGGTGACAGAGTAAGACTCTGTCTCAAAAAAAAAAAAATAAAAGAAAAAAAAGGAAATGCAAGGAAGGATATTAATTAATCAATCAAAGGATTGTGTCATAGTTAGAAATGACACAGATGAAATACTTTATCATAAATCCCTTTGCTAGTGTCAGGATGCATTCTGCTTCCAACTTCATAATATTCTTACCTTAGGTTGAGGGTTGATCAACTATTAAGAAGGAAGTCTGAGAATTTTTCTAAGGACCCCTTCTATGTCCACAAGTCAGAGTAGAAGTGGTTTGGGATAATCCCATGCTGATAGATTTTGTGTTTTTAAAAATTACTTGGTAATTATTTTGTCAATTATTCTAGCACCAATCATTAAAGGTTCTGACAGTCTCAAGGAATTGATCAATGAAATTTGCAAATGCTACAGAGAAGATGATTACCAGTCATCCACAGGCATGATTCAAATAGCAAATATCATTATGATAAAAACAAAATTTTCAACAAAAATAACTATTTAACAAGCACATTTTTTCTGATATTTTTGATAGGTCATTTTTTAAAGTCACCTTCGATTCCAGAAATTCAAGAAGATAACATTTTTGAGTAATATATATCTTTATACTTACATGTAAAATATTTTTAAAGCATATATACACATGTATGAATTTATTCAGTTTTTTTTTTAGGGGGAAAAGAGCTTGATCTAGTGATATAGTTTATTAACTCACTCTGTTATCAACCTATGTTGTTTAGGAGCTGTGGAAATCATGTGTAATTAGCAAATATAATCAAAGTTATTTCATATCATAATTATTTATTCTTCCCCTGTAATTCCCTGTTGTAACTTGTTTGTTTAGTCAGTTCATCTAAACTTGTCATTTTTCATTCATTTGTCCACTATAAGCCAAGAAACTTTTACCTTTTCTCTCTCTTGATTATAATCTTGTCTGATGAGGACAAAATAATTGAGACAAGAACAGAGGAGCAAGATGAATGGCAGACAGCAGGTGCCTTCGTATATTATGAAGTGTTTGCAAAATAATAAGCACCACATGAATAATGCATTTGAAGAATATTGTCTGGCAAATAATATTAAGAGTCATATATCCAAATCATCCCACAATTACTGAGGAATGAAAAACAAAGTATCTAATGCCTCTGGTTTTGTCAGACACAGAGAGAATCACCATATAGAGCTTCTAGGTAGAGCAAAAGAGCTTCTATTTATTTATATTTATATTTATATTTATTATTTATTTATTTATTTATTTATTTGAGATGAAGTTTCGCTGTCACCCATGCTGGAGTGCAGTGGTGAAATCTTGGCTCACTGCAACCTCTGCCTCCCGGGTTCAAGCAATTCTCCTGCCCCAGCCTCCCAAGTAGCTGGGACTACAGGCGCCCACCATCACGCCAGGCAAATTTTTGTATTTTTAGTAGACAGGGTTTCACCTTATTGGCCAGGCTGGTCTCGAACTCCTGACTTCGGGTGATCCGCCCACCTTGGCCACCCAAAGTGCTGGGATTACAGGCGTGAACCACCATGCCCAGCACCATTTACTAATAGAGTACTAAAAATGTAAATATATATCTTTATACAAATGTATACATCTATATTTTATCCTATTTATATGTATTATTTATATATTCGTATTTTCTACATATATGTGTGTATATATAATGCAGTTGGCACTCCATATCTGTGGGTTCTGCCATTGCAGATTCAACCAACTACATATGGAAAATATTAATAAAAAGGATGATTGTTTGCACTGAACATGTACAGTCTTTTTTCTTGTTATACTTCATGAAACAATACAGTGTAACAACTATTTACATAGGATTTATATTGTGTTAGGTATTGTAAGTAATCTAGAGATGATTTAAAGTACACTGGAGGATGTGTTTAGGTTATATGCAAAGACTGTGCTTTTTTTATATATTTTATATGTTTGCATTCCTGGCAAGGTAAAATACTGACACAATTCAAAAAATGAAGGAAAAACTCAGAAACGCTTTGATCTAATGCTTGTGTGTGTGTGTGTTTCTGTTTTATTTTGTTTTGTTTTGTTTTGTTTTTTTGAGACAAGGTCCTGCTTTGCCCACCAGACTGGAGTGCAGTGGCGCAACCATGGCTCCCTGCAGCCTCCACCTCTCGGGCTCAAGCAGTCTTCCCACCTAAGGCTGTTGAGTAGCTGGGACCACAGGTATCTGCCACCATGCTCAGCTAAGATGTTTTGTTTTGGGTTTTTGCTTGTTTGTTTGTTTTCCTTTTTTTTCTTTTCTTTTTTTGTTTTGTAGAGACAGTGTCTCCCTAGGTTTTCCAGGCTGGTTTTGAACTCCTGGACTCAAGTGATCCTCCCACATTGGACTCCCAAAATGCTGGAATGACATGTGTGAGCCATCATGCTCGGCCTCTGTGTGTGTGTGTTGAAAGAGAGAAAACGTAAAGTAAGACTCAGGATTTTACAGTGGTTGATATTCCTCTCTTCATTTTGCCTTTTGACTGTCTTGCTATACGACCACTCCTTGGAGGTAGCTGAGCTGTTTGTGTTGCTAGTGTTGCTGCAGCCACTGGCTGCTGCAAGAATCTCAACTGTTCTATCTTCTGTTACTGCTGCTACTGCTGCTATTGAAAAGCAGAAGACAGTTGGGACCTCTGCTGAGGGAGGCTTTTTCAAATATTTTCTAGGCAAAACCAAACTGAGATATCATAGCTGCCTGAAGCTACACACAACTTCTGACTCCAGTGAGATTAATGAGAACAACTTTCTGAGTCCTTCAGGCCTGTTCTTGACTGCTTGAACCTGCAGAACCCTGTGGCCTTGGCTGTGGAGCACAAGAAGTTGTGTGTTGCTGAAAGCATTGTTGCAGAATCAACTGATAGAGTGGCAGAAACAGCAGCAGGTGCTGCTGGATGTTCAAAAACCAAGTGGAAGCTGGAGTAGAGTTAAGGGCCTGAGACCTGAGGTACTTTTTTTGAAAATGCTAAACACACCTGCTTGAAAAGGTGCCTGCATTCTATTGGACTGGGTCGTGCATTTGGTAGCATACCTCCTGAGGACCGGGGGGCCACTCCCTTTGATTCTCAAAGGAAATGAGTTACTAGCAGTACAGCCCAGCATGGGGTTTGAACCTCTCCCCAAAGCCCAGGCTCCGCAGACTGGGCCCACTACATTGATGCCTATCTGGACGGTAGAGTTTGCCATTACCTGGGAGACTGGGATTGTTTTTGAGGAGTTGTAGGAGACCAGGCAATGTGGGGGAAACTGACCCCATGATTCAAGTATCTCCACCTGGCCCCACCCTTGACACGTGCAGATTATTATAATTCAAGGGGATTATTACAATTCAAGATTTGGGCGGGAACACAGCGAAATCATATCACTTACCTCAGGAGAAAGTGGACAATGAGACAGCTCCAGACCCTAATACAGAGAAGATGTAGAATATCTCTTGCAGCATTATTTCATTGAGCCTGTATTCACCTGTTGCTTTTTATAGGCTGATCATTTCAGAAATTCTCCCTACCTCAGACTCCTTGTCATGTGGTCCTTATTTATTCCCTGTCTCTCCTGAGTTTGGCTAGGCCATGTTGTATAGGTTGTTGTTTGTCCTTTTTTATTTAGAGTTTTAAAAATTTCTGATTCATGGTGTCTTTCCAACTTTGCAATGGCTTATTTAAGTATAACATCTATTTAAAAACAAAACATTAAAAGTTATGAGTGAATAAGAACCAGAAAAAATTTTTTTCGTAAATTTCCTTTTAGAGTGTCAAATTACAATCTTTCTGTTTTATGTTGTGTGTGGATGTTTATCTGTGTATTGCTTTTTGCAGCGGTTTTATCTGCTTAATTAATACTCCGCTATTGGCTTTTTTTTTGTTTTCCTCAGAACAGCAATAGAAGATACATTTTTGAAGTGGTAGGATAGGGAGATGACATAGCTTACTTAATTTCATAGTTCAACACCAGCTTCTTTTGTTGCCATTAGGACATGAAGTTTTTTTTTTTTTTTTTTATTGTTACTGTTGTTATTGGTGGTGGTGGTATTTTAAATAAATAGTACACTTTTCCACAAGCCTTGCGTTTCCTGATTCTTTGATACTCTTGTGTCATTAGGATCCTTCAACTTTAGTCTGTTCTTTTTTTTCCCTTAGCCATAAGTCTTCAAAGGATAGATTTCTTCTCAAAAGTGCTTCTCTATTCCTAAAAGGAGATGTTTACTTCTGATGCTAAATTCTTTTTATGCTCCTTTCTTCTGCTTGCCCACAACCAGTGCTCTAATCTACCTGGTTTCAAATATTATCTCATTATTTCCCAATCGAGGATTGGGCCTCAGTCACCTCCTACAAATTAATAAGAATAAGAAAAATACCTCAGGATGAAAATTAGGTCAAAATAAAAATTCATAAAACATATAAATAATATATATATATATAGTCGGCCTGGAGTGCAGTGGCCGGATCTCAGCTCACTGCAAGCTCCGCCTCCCGGGTTTACGCCATTCTCCTGCCTCAGCCTCCCGAGTAGCTGGGACTACAGGCGCCCACCACCTCGCCCGGCTAGTCTTTTGTATTTTTTAGTAGAGACGGGGTTTCACCGTGTTAGCCAGGATGGATCTCCTGACCTCGTGATCTGCCTGTCTCGGCCTCCCAAAGTGCTGGGATTACAGGCTTGAGCCACCACGCCCGGCCGTAAATAATATTTACATATATGAAAAGATGCTCAACCTCACAATAATAGAATTGCAAGTTAAGACTAAAATAAAAGGCTATATTTTTGTATTTTCTTGTTCTCTTTTTCCTTGTATTATTATTTTTATTTGACACATATTAATTTCACGTATTTATGGGGTATAGTGTGATATTTCAAGACATGTATACAATGTGCAATGATCAAATCATGGTGATTAGCATATCTATCACCTCAAACATTTATCATTTCCTGTGTTGGCAACATTCAAAATCTGCTCTTCTAGCTATTTGAAAATATACAATAAATTATTTTTAATTATACTCACTCTATAGTACAATAGATCACTAGAACTTATTTCTCATATCTAAATGTACTTTTTTTTTTGAGACAGAGTCTTACTCTGTCGCCCAGGCTAGAGTGCAGCGGCGCAATCTTGGCTCACTGCAAACTCCACCTCCCAGGTTCAAGCGATTCTCCTCTCTCAGCCTCCCAAGTAGCTGGAATTACAGGCGCCTGACACTATGCCCAGCTAATTTTTGTATCTTTAGTAGAGATGGGGTTTCACCACAATGGCCAGACTGGTCTCAAACTCCTGATTTCAGGTGATCCACCCGCCTCAGCCTCCCAAAGTGCTGGGATTGCAAGCGTGAGCCACTGTGCCTGTCCCTAAATGTACTTTTTAAAAAACTAAACTTAGATACAGGGGGTACATGTGCATATTTATTACATGGGTATATTGTGTGATGCTAAGATTTGAGATATGGATCCCATCACCCAAATAAGTGAGCATAGTACCCAATAGGTAGTTTTTCAAAGCACACCCTCTCCTTCCTTTTCCCTCGATTAATCCACAGTGTCTGTTGTTCCCATGTTTATGTCCATGTGTGCTCAATATTTAGCTCCCACTTATATAAATGAGAACATTTCGTATTTGATTTTCTGTTTCTTGATTAGTTCACTTAGGATATTGGCCTCTAGCTGCGTCCATGTTGCTACAAAAGACATGATATCATTCTTTTTAATGGCTGCATAATATTCCATGGTGCATATGTACCCATTTCCTTTATCCAATCCACCACTGATGGGCGCCTAAGTTGATTCCACATCTTTACTATTGTGAAGAGCATGGTGATGAACATATAAGTGCGTGTCTCTTTTTGGTAGAATGATTTATTTTCCTTTGGGTGTATACCAAATAATGAGATTGCTGGATTGAAGGGTAGCTCTGTTTTATGTTCTTTGAGAAATCTCCAAGCTGCTTTCCACAGCAGCTAAACTAATTTACATTCCCACCAAAAGTGCGTAAGACTTCTCTTTTCTCCAGAGCCTCATCAACATGTTATTTTTTGACATTTTAATAACAGCCATTCTGACTGGTGTGAGGTGGTATTTCACTGTGGCTTTGATTTGCATTTCTCCAATAATTAGTCCTGATGAGCATTTGTTCATGTTTGTTGGTTGTTTGTATGTCTTCCTTTGAGAAGTGTCTGTTCATATCCTTTGCCCATGTTTAATTGAGTTATTTGTTTTTTGCTTATTGATTTAAATTTGTTATAGATTCTGAATATTAGACTTTCATCAAATGCATAGTTGTAAATATTTTCTCATTCTCTAGGTTGTCTGTTTACTTTGTTGATAGTTTATGTTGCTGTGCAGAAGCTCTTTAATTAGGTCCCACTTGTCAATTTTTGGTTTGTTGTAATTGCTTTTCAAGACTTTGCCAAAAATTATTTGCCAATGCCCATGTTGAGAAGGCTGTTTCCTAGGTTTTCTTCTAGAATTTTCATAGTTTGAGGTCTTTCATTTAAATATTTAATCCTTCTAGGTTTAATTTTTCCATATGGTGAAAGGTAAGGGTCCAGTTTCATTATTCTGCATATGACTAGCCAGTTATCCCAGCACCATTTATTGAATAGGAAGTCCTTTCCCCATTGCTTTTGTTAGCCCTATCAAAGATCAGATTATTGTAGGTGTGCAGCACACATAGACCAATGGAAGAGAACAGAAAACTCAGAAATAAAATATAGTATTTTTATAGATTTCTCAAACAACTTACAGATTTCTCAAAGAACATAAAACAGAGCTACCATTCAATCCAGCAATCCAATTATTTGGTATACACCCAAAGGAAAATAAATCATTCTACCAAAAAGACACATGCACTTATATGTTCATCATCATGCTATTCACAATAGTAGAGACATAGAATGAACTTAGGTGTCCATCAATGGTGGATTGCATAAAGAAAATGGGTACATATGCACCATGGAATACTATATTTTATTTCTGAGTTTTCTGTCCTATTCCATTGGTCTATGTGTATTTTTTTGTACTGATACATGCTGTTTTGGTTACTGTAGCCTTATAGTATATTTCAAAGTCAGGTAGTGTGATGATTCTGTCTTTGTTCTTTTTACTTAGGATTGCTTTAGCTATTCAGTCTCTGTTTTGGCTCCACATGGATTTTAGAATAGTTTTTCTAATTCTGTGAAATATGACACTTGTAGTTTGATAGAAATAGCATTGAGTATGTGAATTGCTTTGGGCAATATGGCTACTTTAACAATATTGATTCTTCCAGTTCATTAGCATGGAATGTTTTGCATTTATTTGTGTCATCTCTTAGTTCTTTCAGCAGTGTTTTTTAGTTCTTCTTATAGAGATCATTCACCACTTTGGTTAAATATATTCCTAGGTATTTTTTGTTACTACTGTAAATGGGATTATGTTGTTTATCTGATTCCCAGCTTGGATGTTATTGATGTATAGAAATGCTACTGAGTTTTGTTCATTGATTTTGTATCCTGAAACTTTACTGAAGTTGTTTATCAGTTCCAGGAGCCTTTTGGCTGAGTCTTTTGGATTTTCTAGGTATAGAATTATATCATTAGAAAAGAGAGAGAGTTTAAATTCTTATTTTCCTGTTTGGATGCCTTTTGCTTCTTTCTCTTGCCTGTTTACTCTGGTACTATATTGAATAGGAGTGGTCAGAATGGGTATCCTTGTCTTGTTACAGTTTTCATGGGGCATGGTACCATCTTTTGCCCATTCAGTGTGATGTTGGCTATAGGTTTGTCATAAATGGCTCTCATTACTTTGAGGTATGTTCCTTCAATGCCTAGTTCTTTATTCTTGTTGTTGTTTTAATCATGAATAGATTTTGGATTTATCAAAACCTTTTTCCAGTTCAGTGAGGTGATCATATGATTTTTGTTTTTAATTATCTTTATGTGGTGAATTGCATTTGTTGATTTTTGTATTTTGAAACACCTTGCATCCCAGGAACAAAGCAAACTTGATTATGGTGAGTTAACTTTTAAATTTTTCATTTTTTACAAAAGTTTTTAATGTTTTGTTGTGACGAGGTCTCTTTTTTTATTTTTAATTTTTTTGTTTCGACAAGGTCTCTTTGCTGCCCAGGCTGGTCTCAAACTCCTGGCCTCGGGTAGTGCTCCCTCCTCAGCCTCCCAAAGTCCTGTGATTAAAGGTTTGAGCCACAATGACTGACTGAGATAACTTTTTCATGTGCTGCTGGATACAGTTTGGTAGTATTTTGCTGAGAATTTTTGCATCTATTTTCATCAGTGATATAGGCCTGAAGTTTTCTTTTTTTGTCATGTCTCTGCCTCATTTTGGTAGCAGGCTGATGCTACCTTCATAGAATGAGTTAGGGAGGAGACTTTCCTCCTTGACTTTTTGAAATAGTTCTAGTAAGATTGGTACCAGTTCTTCTTTCTATATCTGGTAAAATTTGACTGTGAATCCATCTGATCCAGGACTTTTTCTGGTTGGTCGCTGTTTTTTGTTTTTGTTTGTTTGTTTGTTTGTTTGTTTGTTTTCTGATTCAATTTCAGAAGTTGATATTTGTCTATTCAGAATTTTAATCTCTTCTTGATTCAGTCTTGGGAGATAGTGTGTTTTCAGGAATTTATCCATTTCCTCTAGATTTTCTAATTTGTTTGCATAGAGTCATTCATAGTAGTCTTTGAGGATCTTTTATATTTCTGTGGAGTTAGTTGTAATGTCATCTTTGTCATTTCTGATTGTACTTATTTGGGTCTTCTGTTTTCTTCTTTGTTAATTAAACTAGTGGGTCTATCGATCTTGTTTATTCTTTCGAAAAAGTAACTCAGTTTTATTGATCTATTGAATGTATTTTTGCATCTTAGTTTCATACAGTTTTCTCTAGTTTTGGTTATTTATTTTCTTCTGCTACTTTTAGGGTTGGTTTGTTCTTTTATTTCCTAGTTCATTTAGGTACAAAGTTAGCTTGTTAATTTGAGATCTTTCTAACTTCTTGATGAAGGTGTTTATCACTGTAAAGTTTCCTCTTAATACCGCTTTAGCTGCATTCTGGAGATTTTGATAAGATATATCCCGATTTTCATTAATTTCAAAATATATTTTGGTCTCTGCCTTCATTTCAGTGTTCACCTAGGAATTATTCCGGGGTAAGTTGTTTAATTTTTGTGTATTTGTATAGTTTTTTTTTTTTTAGAAAGTGTCTCACTCCATTGATCACGCTGGACCGCAGTGGCATGATCATGGCTCACTGCAGCCTCAGTCTCCCCAGGCTCAGGTGAACCTCACACACCAGCCACCCAAATAGCTGGAACTACAGGTGCACACCACCATTCCTGGCTAATTTTTTTGCATTTTTTTTTGTAGAGATGAGGTTTCACCATGTCACCCAGGCTGTTCTTGAACTCCTGGGCTCAACCATTCCACCCACTTTGGCCTCCGAAAGTGCTAGGATTATGGGTGTCAGCCACTGTGCCCTGCTTATTTGTGTAGTTTTGAGATACCTTCTTGATACTGATTTCTATTTTTATTGTACTGTGGTCTGAGAGTGTGCTTGACATGATGTTGATTGTTTTGAATTTACTGAGACTTGCTTTATGACTAAGCATGTGGTTTATCTTAGAATATGCTTCATGTATAGATGAGAAGAATGTATAGTCTATGGTTGTTGGATGGAGTGTTCTGTAGATGTCTATTAGGTTTAATTGGTTGAGTGTGAAGTATGAGCCTTGATGATCTGTTTATCACCCTGCTGTCAGTGGGTATTGACATCTCCCATTATTATTGTGTAGTTGTCTCAGTCTTTTTGTAGGTCAAAAAGAACATGTTTTATGAATCTGGGTGCTCCAATGTTGGGTGCATGTATATTAAGGATAGTTAAGGCTTCTTGTTGGAGTGTAACTGTTATCATTATGTAATGCCCTTCTTTGTTCTTCTTTATTGTTATTGGTTTAAAATCTGTTTTATCTAATATAAGAATGATGACTCCCACTCTCTTTTGTTTTCTGTTTGCATGGTAGCTCTTTCTCAATCCCTTTACTTTGAGTCTGTGGGTGTCATTATAGTAAAGATGGGTCTCCTGAAAACGGAAGATCATTGAGTCTTTTATTTGTATCCAGCTTGCCACTCCATGTCTTTTAAGTGGGACATTTAGCCTATTTACATTTGGGGTTAGTATTGATAGATGAGATTTTGATCCTGTCATCGTGTTGTTAGCTGGTTGTTATGTAGACCTGATTGCATAGTTGCTTTTTAGTGTCTGTGGGCTATGTACTTCAGTGTGTTTTTTGTGGTAGCAAGTGTTGTTCTTTCAATTTCATGTCTAGCAGTCCCTTAAGGACCTCTTATGAGGCATTGACCTTTGTGAATCTGATGACTATGTGCCTTGGGGATGGTCATCTTGTGTAGTATCTAGCTGGAGTTCCTTGTATTTCCTGAATTTGCATGTCAACTTCTCTAGTGAGATTAAGAAAATTTTTGTGAACGATATCCTCAAATATATTTTTAAGCTGCTTATTCTCTTTCCTTCTCTCTCAGGAATGCCATATGGGTCATAGATTTGGCCACTGCACATAATCCCCTATTTCTTTGAGGTGTTTTTTTCATTTTTAAAATTATTACTTTTTCTTTATTTTTGTCTGATTGGGTTGATTCAAAGAACAATTATTTGAGCGCTGAGATTCTTTTCTCAGTTTGGTCTATTCTGCTAGTAATACTTCTGAGTTTATTATAAAATTCATCTAGTAATTTTTCAGCTCTTGAAGTTGAGTTTGATTTTTTCTTAAAACGGTTATTTTATCTTTCAGTTCTTGCATGATTTTACTTGATTCATTGGATTCCTTGGATTGGGTTTCAACTGTCTCCTGAATCTCAATGAGCTTCCTTGCCAGCCAGGTTCTGAATTTTATGTCTGTCATTTTAGTCATGTCAGACTGTTTAAGAAGCATTGCTGGGGAGCTGGTTGGCTCATTTGGAAGTAAGAGGATATTCTGGCTTTTTAAGTTGCCACAGTTATTGCACTGATTCTTTCTCATCTGGGAGGACTAGTGTTCTTCTGTCTGTGGTGTAAGTTAGGTATAGTTGGTTGTCTTTGTTTCTGCGTGTTTTCTGAGGGTCAAGGCTCTGCATAGTGTCTTTATTTATGGCTCAATTCTTGCCCCTGGTTTGTTTCACAGGGGGATATATTCGCAAAATATTTTTGGTGCTGTAGTTTGGGCTGCAATTCTGTAGATGGTACATGGGAATAATGGTCAGTAGATAGGCTCTTACTCAGCTGTGCAGCTCCTGTGTATTTCCTTGCATTTGCAGTCATGCTCTGTGGTGTAGGGGGGAGAAGAGATAACTTCCTCACCAGGCCTGCTCCTGGGTCTTAGGAAACCCCTCTAATTACTTCCACCATGCTCACATTTATTTTGTTAGGTGTTCTGGGCCATGGGTCTCCCTTGGGCAGAGGCTATAACATGGAGATAGGCTACTCTCTTTCTAGACTGGCCATGCACAGGGAGGCATGCCTCGCTCTCATGCCAGTCCATGAACCCATGTGTTTCACCCCTTTCAGTGCTGTGAGAGTGGGCTCCTCCCCCACTAGAGTGTTGCATACAGATCTCAGCGTAGCATTCCTGAACTGTGTACCACAGCCCTGGGGCACCAGGACTGGCTTGCAGCTCCATCCTCTTGACGTTCAGGGTTGGGTTCTGGGTGCACTGGGAAATCTGAAGTGCTCCCAGGCTGCTGGGAACGTACTGAGGCGGAGCAAAGCATCCAGACTGGACAGCATAGGCTGTGCCATGTACATGTTCCTGTGTGGGGAAGGGGGGTACCCAGGCAGAGGCTCTGGGAAGGGCTTGTGGGTAGGAGAGCCTGCAAAGTAGACATACCCTAGTCCTGCAGGAAAGCCAGCCGTCCTTTCTCCTGGCCTGGCAGTCAGTTGGGTCTAGAGATTCTCAGAGGAAAATGGGGAGCCCTGTGGGTTGGGCACCTACCTAAGGTCATGCCCTGCTGGTGCTCTTCCACACAGAAAGGCTCCTGGCTTTACACCGGCTGAAGCCTTATCTCTGCCTACTCTCTGGGTAGATTCCCCTGCCAGCTCAAATGTCTTTGGGGGACATGGAATCCCCTGTAGCTAGGATCCCAGAGGTTCACAGTGAGAGTGGTCAGTCCCACAGTTCCTTTACTCACCCCTTTCCCAGGAGCCATTTGGAGCCTAACACTAGCCGTAACGTTCAGGTACCCTGTACACAGTTCCCAGATTCCTCTCTTCAGCCTCAGTGCCTGCATCACATTTCCATCCACTCTTGGCATTTTTCTCTTCAAAGATATATTCAAATTACATTGCTTTACTTAACATTTTGGTCCCTCTTGGTGGGAACAGTGCTTTCTAGCTGTGTCTATAAGCCATCTTGTCCCACTTCCTCACTGTATTTTTTTATCTGTTAACCATCCTTTGGCTATCCCTCTCCCTTCCCTACCCTTCCCTGCCTCTGGTCACCACTATTCTACTCTTTACTTCTATGAGATGTATTTTTTAGCTTCCAAATGTGAGTGAGACAAATACAAGTGGTATTTGTCTTTCTGTGCCTGACCCATTTCACTTAATGTACTCCAGGCTCATTCATGTTACCATGAATGACAGAATTTTGTTCTAAAAGACCATTCTTTTTTTTTTTTTTTCCTACTAGATTACTGAAGATCAGAACATTTCATAGCTTATCATGTTAGCTAATGGTGTGGGGAAACAGACACCCTGAAATGCTGTTGAGGGTTTATTTTATGTTATTTTGTTTGTTTGTTTTTGAGATGCAGTTTTGCTCTTGCTGCCCAGGCTGGAGTGCAATGACATGATCTCGGCTTACCACAACCTCCGCCTCCTGGGTTCAAGCGATTCTCCTGCCTCAGCCTCCCGAGTAGCTGGGATTACTGGCATGCGTCGCCATGCCCTGCTAATTTTGTATTTTTAGTAGAGACAGATTTCTCCATGTTGGTGAGGCTAGTCTCGAACTCCTGACCTCAGGTGATCCACCCACCTCAGCCTCCCAAAGTGCTGGGATTACAGGTGTGAGCCACTGCACCTAGCCATTGTTGAGGGCTTTTATTAGTCCAATTGCTATGGATAACAAAGAAACTAGGAATAGGATTTGCCTTCAGGTTTTTTAGGGTGGCTGGGCTGTGTAAATGGGAATTTCTCACCACTGGCCTATAGTCTCATTAAAAAATCTACTACTTTTTAAACCTTTTAAAAATAATTTGTACACCACCTGCACCCAGTGTTACTCATCAGTGGGGCAGCACTACTACAGTCCAAGTATCACTTGGTAACATGAGAGCATTCAAGAGGAAATGGATAGCAAGGACAAAATCCTAGGAAAATTCTAGCATTTATAAAGAAAGAAGAGAATGAATAGAGGCACAGAACAATCAGGAATAGGCTTACTAATAAAATTTCAAGAAGAATGGGAGTAAATAGTATTAAATGCCATAGAGTGCTCAAGCCAGATAACTGTTGAGCCAATGAAACTATTGAAACCATGTAATTGTTGAAAATTAAGTTTTTGATAGCCTTAGTAACAACATTTTCTGTGAAATAGTGGAGAAAAATCAGAACATAGTAGAAACACAGATGAGTCTGTGTTGAGAAAGTAAAGAGAGTAGCTTAGACTACCCTGAAGAGTTTTTATTAATGTTGAGAAAGAAGTAAGTTACAGGTTGAAATAGAGGACACGCACATGCATACAAAAAAATTAATAGCTTTATGTAAAATCTCTCAATAATGCAATAATAGACCAGGTAAATACAGCATAAATAATGATGTCATCAATAATGTAATTTTGAAATTTTTGGAAATGACATAAGCTTTCATGGAGATTTTTATGTGATAAATGAAAAAGTAACATACCCAAAGCCACTATTCAAATTAATGAGTTGGCTGGGTGAGGTAGCACATCCCTATAACCCCAGCACTTTGGGAGGTCGAGGTGGGAGGATTGCTGGATCCCTGGAATTAGAGACCAGCCTGAGCAACAGAGGGAGACCTCATCTCTACAAAAAATAAAATTTTTAAAAAATTAGCTGGACATGCTGGCATGCACCTGTAGTCCCAGCTACTCGGGACACTGAGGCAGGAGGATCTCTTGAGCCCAGGAGTTCAATAACAGTTTGGGTGACATGGAGAGGCACCGCCTCCACAGAAAATAAAAAAGCTTATCCAGATGTGGTGGCACATTCCTGCAGTCCCAACTACTCAGGAGACTGAGACAGGAGGATCACTTGAACCAGGAAGGTCAAGGCTGCAGTGACCATGATTGTGCCACTGCACTCCGGCCTGGGTGACAGAGCAAGACTGTTACAAAATATATATATGTTTACTCACCTTATGTGCTTTGTACATTATAGACATAATAAATGGTAGATAATGACATCAGTAACTACAAAGTCAAATTATACAGCAATACTTAATATAATTTTGATTCCAAATAAATCCATATTTGTGAAAGAAAGCCAGAAGCATTGTAATAGCTTTTGTAAATTAGTCACCAAGGTAGTCAGTTACAGTTGTATTTAATAGACTAGTGAACAGAAGGGTTTTGAGAGTGGGCATGATTACAATGCTGTTGCATAAATTGGAGCTTTAGGAAAGCACTGAAGGAAATGATGTCTAGTTAATCATTGAGATATTCTTCACATGCATGTGATGAATAATTTCGGAAAACTTGACATTCAGATAAGACTGAATATAATTGGGTAAAACGGCAATAATACATACATGTTCTCTATTTTCTTACTATTATCATAATGTACTGTTAAGGAAGAGGCAGATATTTTAACTGAAAATCATGGACACAGTAAAGCCATTTCAATTCTTTGTTACACTTGTTTCCTATGGGAAGAACATGAGAAATAATCTTATAGTATTGACAGAAAAGGAGTTTTGACAGCTGACTGTTACAAAACCTCCAGTGTCATTATTCCACTTCCCCTACAGCTAGGGAATCAGTGTTTTTCATATGACCCATATTTCTAAAAGTAGTGAATTTCAAAATGTCTGTTCCATGTACGCAGTTGTTGACATCCACAGATATTTAGCTGTCTAGTTCTAGAATCCCCTTGGTGTTTCATCCATCTGAAACTCACAAAAAAGAGCAGAGCTAATAACAGATAAGCTCTCATTGCTGCTTTATTTATTTATTCATTCATTCATTCATTCATTCATTCATGTATTTATGTATTTATCTCTGTACTGCTGCATGTAGGAATGCCTCCCACTTGATGCCTCTGTCAACTCCAGCTCTTTCAGGCAATACTATGAGACCAGATGAACTGAATTTCAAATGTATGAGACTTCACTCACAGAAAGGGTGTTCTATTCATACTGAATCTTTCTATAAAAATGAAAAAGTTGGATCTGGAGAACAGAAAAAGGAAGAGAGCTGCATTCACAGTAGGATAAGGAGATTAAATAGGAAGAGTTATGTGATTTGTCTCTTTTATGAGGTGCTGCTGAAAAGCAGATTAAGCTTTCTAAAAAGTGGTGACCTTGATATAAATTTCATATTTAGCCAGTGCTGATATACTTTGAATAATGAAGGGTATGTGCAACAACATTGAGCCTGAGAAGATTCAAGAAATGTAGTGAAGTTGACTATAATCTGAGTGGCTAATCCATTACTGCAAATAACAGTGACAGGAATAATACCTATTGTGTAGCAGTTTGTCCATTACAAAATACATTCACACCAGGATGCTATTTACTTCTCACAATAACTCTATGAGATTAAGTATCCTTAGAGTTCTATGATCTGGTGCTGAAGTTCGAGGAAGATGTTACTTGTTCATAGTCACACAACTTGCGAATAAATTCCTCTCCCTGTGAAAATATCCTCTTCTTACATTCATTGTCACATTTGGATAAAGATTGGACCCACTTGTGTTTTACTTCTAACACTTTTAATCATACCTCTAATATAACTCTATGGTATTACATTCTGACAACTGAAATGTAAAGTGTTTTATTTCTGTATTGTCTCTGTTGGTGTGAATCCTTAATATAATGTCATATTCTGAGCATGTTTATGTTTACAAAAAAATACAAGTCATTAGGCCATTTTCTTTTTCCAAAAATGACCGGTTATTGCCGAGTAAAGTTATTAGGTTGCTGGTATTCAAACCATTCGTTATTTTCATGAATAATAGGTAATTCAGATGAATGACTTTCCATTCTAGCAAGAAATATCTGAAAATTGCATGGACTTGAACTGATATTAAAATTGTATATAAAGGAATGGAAAGGAAACCAACTGTGAAATGTGTCTAAATCATATAGAATAAAAAAGTTACCTCCCCCAAAAACCTAACTCTGCTTTTAAATTCTATTAATTCACAGTTTAATTCCGCTTTTTCCTTTTTTCCTGTTTTTGGTTTTAGATGCATAAATAAGAGGCTTTAATCATAGAAAGGAAGCTGGAAAAGTACCTTAACTTATTACATTTACCATGTTTGAGCAGTGTTATTTGTAATATTTGCAAATGTACAACTATATAATTTATCTTTTTCTTTTACCTCATGGGAGACCTCTAGGAATTTAGATATAATGTGGATTAAACACTTAGACTATTTGTTCCCTAAGCTACTGTATTGACCAGGACCTAGTCAGTTAAAGCAAATTCATTCCAGATAGTTCAGTAGAAGAAATGTAACGTGGGAAACGGGATATCAGTATGCTAGAAGAGCTGAAATGACCCAGAGGTTAGCGACATTAGGAAACCGCTAGCACCCCTATATATGAAGGGACAAAGAGAAGAAAGAAGTGGTTTTACCAGAACCCAGAAACTGAGAGGATAGATCCCCTCTTGTAAAAATGCATCACCAGCGCCATTTGTGAGGAGAAACTGGGAAATTGAGAAACTACGTATGGGATAAAGTGTTAAGGCAGATAAGACCCCCTCATGCAAGACTCTTACAATGTTATGGAGGAGAAAATATATACCAATATAAAGAAAGAAGGCAAAGAAAAGACCAGTTAGTGATAACTGAGAGCATAACTATAAATATAAAACTGAGTGTATAAAAAATATGAGATGTATTGTTCTTGTGGATTATTTTTGCATTAATTTAATTGTTAAATGTTGCATTGAAATATTACCTATCTTAACTATTGAGTTTATGGAACTCCCTCATTCAACTCCCGCTAGTTCCACTGGGGTAAGTCCGTGATGTTTCAAATGACGTTCAGCTATTTTGCTGCAGCAATTGGGTGGATGGTGTAGTATATGTCACAAATAAATGAAGTAACTTTTTAGATTTATATATTCAAATATCTATTTGTTATGCCTTTTTGAAATCTTAAAAAGAAACCCCATCTCTACTAAAAATACAAAATTAGCCGGGCGTGGTGGCGGGCGCATGTAATCCCAGCTACTCGGAAGGCTGAGGCAGGAGAATCGCTTGAACCCGGGAGGCGGAGGTTGCAGCGAGCCAAGATCATGACATCTGCACTCCAGCCTGGGCGACAGAGCGAGACTCCGTCTCAAAAAAAAAAAAAAAAAAAGAAATTCTTTACCCATGAAACACTAACTTCCCATTCCTTCCTCCCACCAGCTCCTGGTAATCTCTACTCTACTTTGCGTTTCTATGAATTTACTTATCCTAGGAACCTCAGAGAAGTTTAATCATACAATCATACAATATTTATCCTTTTGTGACTGACTGATTTCACTTAGCCTAATGTTCTCAGGTTTCATCCATGTTGTATCATGTATCAGAATGTCATTGCTTTTTAAGGCTGAATAACATTTCTATTATATATATATATATATACATGACACTTTTTAATCTTTTCATTTGTTGATGGACATTTGAATTGTTTCCATCTTTTGGCTGTTGCGAGTAATGCTGCTACGAATATTGGTGTACAAATTTTTTTTTCATTTATTTTGTGTGCATACCTAGGAGAGGTATTGTTGGATATTCTATATTTAACATTTTGAGGAACTGCAAAACTGTTTTCTACAGTGGCTGCACGAGTTTACATTCTACCAGTAATACACAAGGTTTCTAATTTCTCCACTCCTTGCCAATACTTATTGTCCACCCCCCAACACACTTTTTTTTTAAAATTTTTTTTAATTTTTATTTTTTGAGACAGAATCTCACTCTGTTGCCCAGGCTGGAGTGCAGTGGCACGATATTGGCTCACTGCAACTTCTGCCTCCCAGGTTCAAGTAATTCTTTGCCTCAGCCTCCTGAGTAGCTGGGATTACAGGCGCCCACCACCAGGCCTGGTTAATTTTTGTGTTTTTAGTAGAGACGGGGTTTCACTATCTTGGCCAGGCTGATCTTGAACTCCTGACCTCGTGATCCACCTGCCTTGGCCTCCCAAAGTGCTGGGATTATAGGCGTGAGCCACCGTGCCTGGCCTACACTTTTTATTTTCTGATAATACCCATCCCAGTGTGTGTGAGGTGGTATTGAAAGGTAAAACTTTCTATACAATGTTTCCTCCTTCCCTAATTTGCCTCTCAGTAGGATATAAACTCCATAAAATCAAGTACCCTGTTTATTCACTGCTTTATCCCCGGCCAGGCCAGGATATAGCCATTGCTCAATAAATGTGTTGTGCTGATTGAGTGAAATTTTTTTTTTTCTTTTTTGAGACAAGATCTCACTCTGTCACCCAGGCTGGAGTGCAGTGGTGTGATCTTGGCTCACTGCAACCTCTGCCTCCAAGGCTCAGGTGATCCTCCCACCTCAGCCTCCCAAGTATCTGGGACTACAGGCACACCACCACCACGTCTGGCTAATTTTTCTATTTTTTTGTAGAGGTGGAGTTTTGCCATGTTGCCCAGGCTGGTCTTAAACTCCTGGGCTCAAGCTATCTACCCACATGAGCCTCCCAAATTGCTGGGATTAGAGACGTGAACCACCCTGCCCAGCCGTGAATGAATTTTAAATGCTCAGTCAGTGAGAGTTGTATTCAATTCTTTAATAAATGATATCATGTATTTAGTCTTATATTACATTGCAAGGCCATTGGTGGGCTTAGTGCTTTCTTTTTGTTTTATTTTTTTCTTATGAAACAACATCCTTTTTGAACTGGAAGTTCAAGGGATGACATGCTGCATATACATAGAATGAAATTATCTCAAACCATGACAGGGGAAGAGGAGGTGAAAAGGGGATGAAGGAGTTGAAAAATATGAAATTAGGAAGTGGTGAAGAAAGTCAGGTAAAATCTCATGTGGTGCCTTCAAATTAGAGCATCAAGCAGGTGCTATGAACATGTGATTTGAGGGAAGTGCTTGTGATTCTCTTCTTCAGGGAGCACTTCTGGCTTGCATTTTCATTTTCTCTAGACCTTTTATAGATGAAGAATATCTTGTTTGTCCAGATGCAGATAGTCTGTTCTCTTCTATCTGTGTCTTCAGAATATGGACCCATTTCTAAATGTTCTGAGTTCAAAGATGTCACTTTTTATATGAAACTCTGATCATGAATCTTGGTAAATATTATGAACACCTTAGAAAAAGCTGCCTTTGTAAAGCTTGGAGAACAAAAAGTGATATGCAACTTACCCAAATGTGACTCACACATTTATCTTCCCTATCCCTTGTCTTTCACATCAAGAATGTCTACTATGGTTAGAAGAAGGCTTGTTGTGTGTAGTATGAAATAAGGAGAGCATCAGGTGATTGTATGTAGCTATTCAGTGCAGACTATCTTTACAACTCTATTTTAATTTTTTGTGTTCATGGAAGACACATCTGTTTGCTGTATATGCTATCAAGTAATACATGTTATTTATGGCTGGGCGCAGTGGCTCACGTCTGTAATCCCAGCACTTTGGGAGGCCAAGGTGGGTAGATCATTTAAGGTCAGGAGTTTGAGACCAGCCCAGCCAACGTGGTGAAACCCTGCCTCTACTAAAAATACAAAAATTAGCCAGGCGTGGTGGCAGGCGCCTGTAGTCCCAGCTATTCGGGTGGCTGAGGCACGATAATCGCTTGAATGTAGGAGGTGGAGGTTACAGTGAGCCGAAATCATGCCACTGCACTCCAGCCTGGGCGAAAGAGCAAGACTGTGTCTGGAAAAAAAAAAAAAAAAAAAAAAAAAGAAAGAAAAACAAAGAAAGAAAAAGAAGTATGTGTTATTTCAAAACTCAAGAAAATGAAAGGTGGCAAAAAACTTGTATGGTTGGGTTTAGGTGGGAGTTATTTAGAAAGGTTAAGCCAAAAAAAAAAAAAAAAGCAGTCAGAACTTTGTAGCTATTAGATAATAGTTCATTCATTTATTTATTTAATGTATTATATATTGAGAGTACCTCCTAAATGCCTGGTACTGTACTAGGCACTTAAGGAGATCATTAGACCTTTGACGTCTTTATCCTCAACAGGTCATCACTGAACAAATTCCTTTATTGAATTCCTATCCATGTGTCAACAGAAACTGAAATGTTCGGAAAAGGAGAAAGAGTTTAAGAGATTAACAAAGGAAATATTCCTGGTCCCTCAAAAAGTTAAACCATATGACCCAGCAATTCACATTCTAGATATATACCCAAAAGAATTAAAAGCAGGGACTTAAATATCTGTACATGCATGTTCATAGCAGCATTATTCACAGTAGCTAAAATGTGAAAACAAACCCAAATGTCCAATAAGCTTATGATTGGATACATGGAATTTGGTGTATCACACAATGGGCTAATGTTCAGCCAAAAGAAAGGAGTGAAGTACTGATGCATACCATAGCATGGATGAACCTTGAAAACATGATGCTAAGTAAAAGAAGCCAGACACAAAAGGCTACATTTATATGATGACATTTATATGAAATATCCAGAATAAGCAGATCCATAGAGACAGAAAGCAGATGGGTGGTTTCCAGTTATTGTAGGGAGAGAAAAGAGAAGAGTAATTGCTAATGGGTACTAGGTTTTCTAGTTTTAGAACTAGATAGAGGTGAGCGTTTCAAAACATCATCAATGTATTAAATGCCACTTAATTATAAACTTCAAAATAGTTAATGGTTCATTTTATGTTGCATGAATTTTACCTCAGTTAAAAAAAAAAGTGCCTCTAAGAATTCAAACAGCATACTTCCATATTTTACATATTATGAGAAGCATACATATTAATAGTGGATGTAGCAAAATGAGGATAAATACTGTAATTTAAAATTGTGATTGTGGGCCGGGCACAGTGGCTTATGCCTGTAATCGCAGCATTTTGGGAGGCCGAGGTAGGTGGATCACGAAGTCAGGAGATGGAGACCATCTTGGCTAACATGGTGAAACCCCGTCTGTACTAAAAATACATAAAATACAAAAAAAAAAAAAAAAAAAAAAAAATAGCCGGGCATGGTGGCGGGTGCCTGTAGTCCTAGCTACTCAGGAGGCTGAGGCAGGAGAATGGTGTGAACCCGGGAGGCAGAGGTTGCAGTGAGCCGAGATCGCGCACTGCACTCCAGCCTGGGCGACAGTTCAAAGAAGATTCCATCTTAAAATAAAAATAAAAAAAATTGTGATTGTTATGTAGAAAATAAAAATGTTAAAACGGGGGCCAGGCGCAGTGGCTCACGCCTGTAACCCCAGCACTTTGGGAGGCCGAGGCGGGCGGATCACGAGGTCAGGAGATCAAGACCAGCCTAGCTAACACAGTGAAAGCCCGTCTCTACTAAAAATACAAAAAATTAGCTGGGCGTGGTGGCGGGCGCCTGTAGTCCCAGCTACTCAGGAGACTGAGGCAGGAGAATCTCCTGAACCAGGGAGGTGGAAGTAGCAGTGAGCCAAGCTTGCACCACTGCACTCCAGCCTGGGCTACAGAGCAAGACTCCGTCTCAAAAAAAAAAAAAAGGTTGAAACGGATACAGATTGAAGAAATCAGCCACCATAGGCCCCTGAAGAAATTGTATGTAATGTGTGTAATCTTGAACCCATGTCCTGGGCCTCAGTTTCCCTCACTGACATGGTTTTTACTTCTTCTCCCTCTTATATTTTCCCTTACTCTTGGAATCTACGGAGGTGAAGTTTGAAAATGTTCATGCCCAAGAATTACTCAGACAGAGAAATACTGGACTAGAATTTTATATGCCTAGGCCTTCTCAACTCTAATATTCCAGGAATAATAGGTTAGAAAAATAAAAATAGGAAAATTGTATTGATCACTTTTTACCAAAAAAGAGAAGACAATTATCTTGAATTTACAGGTAGCGAAACACTGTAGGTGGAGTTCAATTTACCAGTTCAACAAAATGTTTAAAAAAGAATTTCAAATGAGAAGGCAGTAAACTGGTGTTTTTAGATTTTAAGCATCTGCTCGATGGTCTCATTCTAATCTTTTCACCAAGGGCTGATTTCAACCAGGGTTAAATCAATAGGTCCTCCAGAGCTCTTCTGAAAAGAAAAACTAATCCAAACAAATCTCTCATTTAGTGTCAGTAGCTACAAACATAGTGTGTTTAAGAAAGATAAGATATAAGAGAGGATCACATGCATGGCTTCAGGCATTACCATAAAGACTGACAGAACAATAAAAAAGGGAAAAAAATGGAATGCTTTAAGATTAGAGATAAACTATCAAAGTATATTTAAGGTTTAAAAAGCTCTAAGATACTCCTTCCACAGTCTAACCTTGACACTGTTTCATTCCTAACACTTTACGTTTACAACTAATGATTAGACACGATGGTCAAATTTCTGGTTGAGAAGCTGCCTTCAAGACAGTTCACTTCTGCTCAGGTCTGTGGTAACTGAACCTTCAGATCTGCTGCCACTCTGTGCTGCTTTTCAGTGCCAAAGGCTTATGACACTTGAAAAATATTATGTGCCTTCATTCTTACAAAAAGGAAAGATCATGACTTGAAAAATGACCAATGAATGTTAGAGTAGACCATATAAAACACAGAGGCATAGAACAACTTAATCCTTTAAAAACGTTAATCAAATCCCTGGCTTTGTTACACACTACTTCATGAAGTACGAAAAGATTGCCAAACATTATAAAATTGGTATTTCCTTTAGGGACTTGAGAATTAGCAGAATATACAGGTCATGTGTTTAGTGATCCTGTTAGAGGATACATTTTACAGTCATGCCACTGGTAATTCTGCTAGAGTAAGAGAGGGATACCAAACACTACACATTACCGTGCATAGGGCGTGTGATTACAGAATAATTAAAACTGTGCTATACTAAGGTTATCATATAACACGGTTTTTAATATCCTTTATCAGTAAATCAGTTATATGCAAAATTTCCCTTTCCACACATATTTTCCTTTTTTACCTTCTTCCTGTACTACCCAAATTTCTGCACTTTGATCTATAGTTATGCAATGTAGTCATCCTTTTAAAAATGAATTTTAAAATCTCTGATAACGACCAGGCACAGTGGCTCACTCCTGTAATCCCAGCACTTTGGGAGGCTGAGGCAGGTAGATCAGCTGAGATCAGGAGTTTCAGACCAGCCTGACCAACATGGTGAAACCCTGTCTCTACAAAAAATACAAAAATTATCCTGGAGTGGTAGCATGTGCCTGTAATCCCAGCAACTCCGGAGGCTGAGGCTGGAAAATCGCTTGAACCCAGTAGGCGGAGGTTTCAGTGAGCTGAGATCGCACCATTGCACTCCAGCCTGGGCAACAAGAGCGAAATTCCATCTCCAAAAAAACAAAAAAAGTCTGATAGCTCCCATGCATATCAATTCTGAATTGTCTTCTATTTCAAAGTACAACAGTACTGAGAAACCTGTGGAGGAGTTCAGGGTGCTGTACTGACTTCTGGAATCTGAATGGAAGTAATTATTTTGAATTTATTTTTGTGTCTTATATTGATTTCTTAATTGTGTTCAAAAATATTTGGGAATTCCCAATATTTTCACTGAATCAGATTTTTTTTTCTTCTTTGTAAGGCGGGACTCAAAGCCAGTGCTTCAGAAGTAAATATATATAATATATATATACACACACACATACGTATAGCTTTTATATAGTAGAAAAATATGAAGAAACCATATTTCAAGGTCATTTGCTCCCTTATATCACTTATCAGATTTTGGGGACTTTAAGGACCTAAATTTTCAAAAAATCAAGTTAGATCATGGATTTTTTTGAAAACTTGTGTCATTAAAGTCCTGAAGAAAATTTGAAAATGTAAGCCCTTAATGTCCAGAAGACATTTATTTTAGAGTGTAAAATAAAGTAAAACCAAGGGTTAAGGGTAGGTAACTTTCTTTTATCTTAAACAATGGTATGTATATATCTATATATCTATGATCATCCATAGGTATATAGAGTCTATGTATGCTAACCCAGCACCAATTACCTCCCCTAGCATATAGAAGAGACCAGTGAATTAGAAGTTAGGAGATGTGAGTTCTAACCTCATTTCTGCCACTATTTAGATAATAGAATTCGAGAAATTCATTGACTTCTTTCAGCCTTGGATCCCTTTGCTATAATGTTAAGACATTGAAATAAGTAACTTCATGTTAGTTGTTTCTACAATATGTTGTGTGTGTACCTGGTGTGGACCTCAGGGTCACCCTTGCCAGAGACAACTAGATCTTTATTTAAAAGTCTATACTAATATTCTTTCTTCACTAGAAAGGATAGTGGGGTATTGACTCTCAATTGTAAATAACTCTGTTTTCTCTGCCTGCATGCATGTCCTGTCTCTCGAGTCATTTTATAAACATTGAAACCAGCAATCATGACTTAAGTTTTTGCCTAGACTACAGCCCATCTGTTATAAACAGTAAAAGCTGAGTAAATATGCGCTAATGGTTTTACCATAAGTCCTTTAGGAGCATCCTCTTTACCCCATTTACCTCATTCCACGTTATTTCCCTGACAGCAGAGAACCATAGCAGTCATGTCGCAAGTTTGATGATGGCGGAATGCACTCTTTGCTTTGAGAGTGTGTAAATTCCCCTCAGGGGTATCATATGTTTATTAATGTGTCACAAGTTGCTTGTTTCCTGTTAGCTCGTCTCAGTAAATGGGACTGTAGCATTCGTTGGATACTACTTTATTTTTAGCTTTTTAAATCACCTCCTGATGAACAGAAACAGTAAACAAGTATTAAACATCGAAAGTAATTTGAAAATAGTGCCATCCTGGAGAGTCTGGAGTTCCAGACATTACCAGACAGTTGTAAATCAGCACTCATCTCACAGAGCTGAAGAATAAAAGTTAGGAAAATAAGAATACCTAAGTGATGCTCATCTGGAGCCACTTTCTGAAGATTAGGGGACATTTGTATTTAAAGAAGAGAAAGAGGTGATGGCTGTGGTGGGGAGTCCATATTTACTTCAACTTTAGTCATTCTTATTCAACCCACTCATATATTTCAAATGAAAAGTATAAGGACTTATCTGGACTTTTAAGCTTCACACTAATTAGACACCAAAGAACTGAAGGCCTCATCATGGTACTATGTTCTAATTTGTTAAACAAACACTGTGTGACTGTACTGCAAAATGGAAATATAAAGAAACTGGGAATGAAGGAGGTGGTGCTGATAATAAGATCTAACACTTACTGAGTGTTCACTGGAAGACAGACAATGTTCTAAGTTCTTTATGGGTTTTATTGTATTCGTTTTCCACAGCAGCCTATGGAGTCATTGGTATTACTTTCACCTTATCCTAATACGGAAATGGAAGCCAAATGAGCCAAGTAACTTTCCCTAGTTTTCAAAAATAATGAGTGATAGAGCTTGAATGAGTGATTGAGATTGAACCCATGAGGTTGGGCTTTGGAGTCTTGCTCTTCACTTGACTCTGCCTCTCTCTCCCTCTCTCTCTGTATATGAATGTCTGGTATTCCACACAAAGAGATACAGTACAACAGGCAAACAAAAGTAATCAATAGTTTGAGGAGAAAGGAAATCTAAGACTCTTGTGTCTAAATGATTTACGTGGAAGTTTCAAAATTATAATGCACAGATTTACTTCTTTAAAAGGCTTTTCCGGTTTTTTTTTTTTTTTTTTAATTTTGTGTTCTACAAATCTGTATTATTCCAAAACCTAAGTATTTTCTTAAGGCACATTTGAATGTGCCCTAAAACAGTTAATAGGTTAATTTAGATAATTTTTTTTTCTGAAAAAATGATCTTATAATGAGCCTGGAAGGAGCATGCTCCAGTCAGTGCTGGAGTAAAATTAATAAATAATGCATGAGCAGTATTGCTGGCAAACCCAAAGAGGGTATCTTTTTCACTTGGGTGTGAAGCTCAAGCTAAAATTTAACACCCTCTTTTCTCTCAAAGCTGTTTCTTTTTCAGTGTTTTCTAGGCTGAAAGATTGATTCTACCTTTCATATACTCAACTGAGAAAAACTCTTGATCATCTTGGATGCCTCTCTCTTTCCTTTGCTTCCTCAGTGTTATATTGATTCAGTGTCTTAAATATATTTTGAACGTGATCCCTCTTTTGTGTCCCAATGTGTGTTGCTTTCATTGAGGCTGCCATTTGTTTCTGAATGAATGCAGTTGCTTTCTAATTTGTCTCATTGCATTTATTCTTCCTTACAGTCAAACCCATTTTTCTCATTATCATCAGAAAATCCTTTCCAAGATCCAAAGTTCATCATTCCTCAGCATAAAGTTTAAACTCTTTTAAGTGGCTTATGTGACTTTCAGTCTTGCTTCTGTGCATCTATCCAGTCTCAAGTCCTTTATACTCCAGTCCCTCCACATTATTTGCAATTACTTAAACACAGCAAGTTGTTTTATCCTTCCAGGCTTTGTGCCAACCGTTACCTCAGATAACCCTTCTTAAAATTGCAAAAGTCTTATTCAGTCTCTAAGATAGTTCAAATATCATCATTTATGAAGCCTTCTTGTTTCTTTCTTTGATACCACTGTGGTAGTTCATAGCTCTTCATAGAAATTATCATATTGAATTTCAGCTGTTTATTTGCTTGTCTCTTTCCCTGGATTGTGAGGGCCTCAGGACAGGGAATATGTCTTCTTCTAGCAAAATTCCTGAAACACACACGCTCAGGACTTTTTTCAAACTTCTGACTAACTTTGTTTAATGGCTAATTATTTCACCTATTAAGTATCTTACATCTACTTGTAGACTAGTATTACAGGAAGCTAGAGATGTCTACATTCAATAAAGAACCATCCAATTTTGTGGAAATATTCTTTGTTACCAGATATAAAGCCTAATAGCCTACTTATCTTCTGGACTTTCTCACTGTGTCATATTAGCATTAAACAAAAGCAATGATCTAAATAAGGGAGCTGCTTAAATGTCAAAGTGTTAGCTGAATAAGGAGGAGGACTTAGGAGATGTTGTGCATGATGCAAAGAGGAACTAGTATCACTGAACACCTATGACAGGCCAAGCAGATTTCTATCCAGTATCCTTTTTAATGCTCAGACAGGTGCTGTCTCTCCACCCCACCTGAAACTCAAAGGAGTTAAATAAATTGCCCAGTGTTGTAGAGATGGTAAGCAGTGAGACTCACATACAGGAATTTGATGGCCAAGTACATGAATAAGCAGTTGGGCACTTATTTACCAAATGGGAAGTTCTAAAGCAAACTTTGAATTCAATATTTTATTCCTCTCTTTCTTCTCATTAGTCAACACCATGCCTGATACATTATCAGTGTTCATTGAATGCCCTGAGACTTAAAAAACAAGTAGAAGTAGTGCAGTTTACTGAAACAACTTCATTTGGTACCAACCCTTCCAAAAAGTTTATAGCCTCACTTATTCCAAGTTATAAACTTGATTTATGTACCAGGAAGAAAAAAAGAGTTGCTTATTTAATGACTGGATTCTGTAGAATCTGTCTATCAGGATGGGGTTGTTCTTATGTAACACAGTAGAATGCTTTGCTCTGACAACGCGGACTCCAGGTCCCAACCCCAATAGATATGGGTCGATAAAGATAGTAACTTTGCAATACTTTTATCCAAGAATGTGTTCTGCCCAGACTCAGTAACTACTCTTCTTAGCAAGACAACTAATACTGTAAGAGTATGCAGCATTATTCCTGTACCTCGCTGTGATTAATAGGTCAGTTATAGTTTTCTACTTCTATTGAATTTGTTAATTTTAGCATAAGCCCAGGCTTGACTTTATTCTTGACCTAAATCTTCCTTTATTTTTTTTTCTAGGTACAAAATATCTATTAAACATTTTAAAACTGAACCTGAATGTAAAACAAAACTTTTTCTCTGGCAAATAAAAACAAATATACATGTAACCTTCACAAGACCAAGTATTGTTTAGTTGGGTAGCAAGAGAGAACCCTGTGGAATAAGTCAAGATACCATAAAATTAGTTAAACAATGAAGTTTTCGCTTCTCTTTTAAGTGAATTGCATACACTGTCTTGGCAGCACTTGCTTTTTGTTCACACCAGGTCACCATATTTATTCTGCTTTGTTACAGAAACTCCACTTACTGTATGAAAGTATCCATCTCGCTAACAGTTGGTGAAAATGACACTGGACTCTGCTATAATTCCAAGATGAAGTATTTTGAAAAAGCTGAACTTAGCAAAAGCAAGGAAATTTCGTGCCGTGACATAGAAGATTTTCTACTGCCAACCAGAGAACCTGAAATCCTTTGGTACAAGGTATGGACTGCGGGTGGTTCTATTTCCTATTAACAAATTAATTGTGCCTTATATACTGGGGCAAATTGGATAGAAAACTTAGATGGGCATGATATAGTTTAGCTTTGCCTTCCTAGAATAATACAGCAAGTTATACTAGTCATTAAGTGTTTTTTAACCAATGGCTTTAGTAAATTCTAGTCAATATTTGTATTGATAATCCACTGTAATAAGCTGTTTTATGTTTATATTTTGTTTACATGGACAATATTTTCAAGTCTGTTATGGTCTGGGTTGATAATTTCAGGAACTAAATTACCTTGAACCTTCTTTCCAGGGTTCTTCATATTAGTAATTCAAAATGTCCCCAAACAAAAGGAAAAAGGTTTGATTTTTTTTTTCCAGGATAAAATCATATACTAGTTTTTCATGGAATATTCTGTTTAATGGACATAATTTTGTCCATATTCTTTTTCATGTAAAAACAAACATTTTAAAGAAATAACATCTGAGGAAATTTTATGACACCAGAAATATAATATTAAAGTAACTTTCTTCTAAAACCAGATGAAACTTTACACTTCAACAGAATAATTGAACCTCTGAGTTTCCTATCACCATCCTTGATGTTTACTGATATTCCAGATTTGAACATAATTTTAAGCTTATTTGTACCATAAAAGAACTTTTTGTTATTGAATGTACTCAAGAAATAAAGTATGGATGCTATGACCATTCCTGCAGAATATTTTATCCATAGTTTAAAGAATCCTTATGTAACATTTGCTTTGTCCAACTCACTGTAAGTAGGACTTTAGAAGCTGGGCCTCTTTGTAACTTGATCCACAAATGTCAGTACACAGAATGTGAGCCTTCATGACAGACTGAAGATGAATTCAAAAACTGTTAGAAATAAAACAAGAAGCAAACCTTTAACAATTTTAAAAAAGATTTTTCCAAAACAGCAATGCTCTTTCCTAAGTAAGACTTACTTTTGATTCTTGATCATGTGAAATCATGGGTTCAGAACATCAAGGGAACTGTTTTATACTTGTCCCTTGCTTGATTTTCAGTCCTAGACTATGTTAAATGGAACTCAAATATTAGTCCCGCTGGTTTCTGTTACTGTAGAATGAATTTTCTTTTTCTCTTTTTTTAATTGTTGGAGTATTTCTCATCCTTAACCACCCTCACATCTCAAACCACCCTGTGGTTTGCCTGATTTCCACAGGCATATTCTGAGGCAAGCCCTGATGATTGCTTCAAGGGGGAGTGGTATTAGGGGAGTTTGACCCAAAGTCTCCAAATAAACCCTTTTTTTCCTTAGTAATCATATGTAACATCAGCTTCTAAATATGCAGTTTCTTTGTTGTTCACTAATAAGTTTAAGAGTTGTGTGTCTTTTCTCACCTTTTGTAAAGAGCATCTTAAAATTTGCTGAAAGATGAGAGACTACACACACACAATTTAAAAAGTGGCTAGTCCTTTAGTCATATTGCCAATATTGCCACAGTAATTTTGACCTTAAGCTATGCAGACTAGTGAAGTGGTGGGTCGGGATGCAGTATATGTGGTATTTAAAAGTCATAAAATTTCAGATTATCTTTCCATAGTCAAAGATTAGCCCCTATAGTCTAAATAGCAGAGATTTAAGGGCTACTTCTATAGTAGAATAGTATAAAACAATTAGTCTGGCTAAATATAGATGTCACACATTCAGTGGAAAATTTATGCAATCACAACGAGTCATACAACTAATATGGCATATGCAATGTATATTTTGGTCTGAAATAACTGGAAAATTGCCCCCAATTACCCAAAGGCATTGAGCCACATAAAATAATGTTTTGTAAAAATTTGATTTGGCAATACAACTTTTTAGAAATAATATTACCCCTGAAGAGTGTCAAATGTTTTAAAGCTATTTTATCCTCGTTCCATTGATTTCAAATCTGGCTAGAGGAAATTGACTTCTGTTTTGGCAAAAACAGAAATCTCCTGAGCCAACATCATTATAATTCAAAGCTTAATTCAGAGACCATAATTTGGTAAGTCTATCAACAATGAAAACAGATATTTTTGGAACTCTAAAGACCTTGCATATAAATGTTGATTGTGTCTTTCATGGATTATAGCATGCACACACTATGAAGAGATTTCATTTTTACTAAATACAAAACTAAAATGTTTCAAATATTGAAATAGAATTCAGGTACAATCATTGAACGGTGCCATCTTTTGTACAGCAAATTTTCTGCTTTCCAATAAAATAATATGGTTTGTATTTTATGTTATCAATTTCAATATGGTTGATTTCACAGTCATCAAATGTGAAATATTTGTTTCCAAAATGATGTCAGGGATAGTCTTAGCATACATCTCTATTCTTATGTCTAATAAATCAATACATATGTAGTTTAGATATACTAATCTCAGAAGTTAATTGACTTTTTAAAAAAACTATCTTCAGATTGAAGTATTCATTGGTTCAAAAATGTATAATGACCAGTACAACTTGCCATATTATTCTAGGAAGGCAAATTCTAGGAAGCAAATTGATTTCCCAGAGATTCTGAGAAGAAGTGAAATTCTTTAGCATTAGTTTCAAACTTTTTAGTCCCTTTAAAATGTAATTTTAGAATCTTTTGTTTTAGTCATTTAAAACTGTTCTATATTTTTCCATTACTATATGTACTACCAAAATTGTATGTTCTTCATATAGGAGTGCAGGACAAAAACATGGAGGCCAAGTATTGTATTCAAAAGAGATACTCTGCTTATAAGAGAAGTCAGAGAAGATGACATTGGAAATTATACCTGTGAATTAAAATATGGAGGTTTCGTTGTGAGAAGAACTACTGAATTAACTGTTACAGGTAATCACAGTCTTCAATATTTCACTTGGAAGTGATAAAACTACTGTTTTAAGTTAGTTTTTATGCTACACATTGATTTTTTTAATCTATAAAGAAGTACATAATCAATTGCAAGTGGATTCCTATAGGTGAAAGTTATTCCTCCTTGCTTTTGAATCATCTTCCACTGAAGTCCATTCAAAGGCTAAAGAGAATATGTTTAGGGAGTTATAGAAATGTTAGCTTTTGGGCCTGGCGCGGTGGCTCACGCCTGTAATCCCAGCACTTTGAGAGGCCGAGGCAGGCGAATCACAAGGTCAGGGGTTCAAGACCAGCCTGGCCAACATGGTGAAACCCTGTGTCTACTAAAAATACAAAAATTAGCCAGGCATGGTGGCTGTAATCCCAGCTACTCGGGAGGCTGAGGCAGGAGAATCACTCGAACCTTGGAGGCAGAGGTTACAGCGAGCTGAGATCATGCCATTGCACTCCAGTCTGGGGAAGAAGAGCAAGATGAAGTCTCAAAAAAAAAAAAAAAAAAAAAGAGGAAATTTTAGCTTTTGAAAGTACTTGAAATAAAAATGAGTTTATGGTTTCCAAAAATTATGCTTATATTTTATAATGGTATCATTTTTGGAAACATTTTCTAGAGTAGCTAAATAGAATATATGAAATCTACCTCTGTCTTCCTGTCTTGCTCCAAATTAGAAAAGGCACTTTTCTCTTTTATTTATTTATCACTCTATCAATCTGACATATGTGTCCTCATTTACTAGAAAATAGCATAACTTCAGGTGCAGTCACTGAATAATTATGTGAGACGTGGTGCATAGAGTCATTTTCATAGCTGGTTGCTAAGTTGGAAGGACATGAGGACAAGATTCAGAACACTACCTATAATCATGAATCTACAACTCACTAGTCACGTAGGTTGGTGGAGTTTCCACAATCTTCAGCATATTAGTTTCCTCATGTATAAAATGGTGATGATAAAACGTGCTGTTCTTATTTCATAGGGTTTTTGCAAGGATCAAATGAAGTAAGGTAATATGAATGATATAAATTTGCAAAATGCAGAATTATATCCAAATGTGCATCATTTTTGTCACATAAAAATTGCATTCATACATTTTTTTTCTTTATAGTGCATTTCTTACAAGGTGGTTTCATGAGAAAAGTGTGGATAATAAGAACATTCAGAAGTGAAAAACATTATTCTCATATTCTTATTGAGAGATTCTTCTTGGTGACTTTTGTGTATGATCATACTTGTAAAACTTACATAGAAAAGCATAAAAAGGACATTAGCTGTTTTAAATTAAACAGTTTTATTTGTTCATTGATCCACTTGAAATTAGTTTTCCCTGTATATGAAAAGTGTTTTGTGGTAGTCACCTACATCTTATAATAATTCATTTCTTTAAGGTATCTGGCTATACTTGAGTTTCTATACAATCAATTTTGAAATTTGTTTTTCATCTATTACTTAATTTTTTTCCTTTAATCGCTACTGAAGTAGATTTTTCAACCAGCAGTATTGAGACAAAGGAACTTAAAAATATAAAGTAAAGCAATCTACTCTGAATAGAAAATAGGATGCACTTCTAGTCTTTATTCTTCAGAGTAGAGAAGTCATCTTTAGTAAGCACTTCTTTCTCCTTTCTAGAAATGCTAGGATTCTAAACCACTACCTAGTATGAGACAATTGGAGCACAATATCATGGATACTGAACACTGGGCTCCGAATGGTAAAACAGCTTGTATAAGACTATTTTATGGAACCCAAAATAGAACTCTTTATCTCCTAAATGTTTTCCAGGGCAACTGTACTTTCCTAAACTTCATTTGTCCAAAAATATCTTCTTTTCTTTATATAAAAACAAACAATAATTAAGTGTTGATTTTCAAGAGGAAGATAGTTAAAGTTTTAATGAAAGTTTTCATTCCACTGATTATCATAAATACTTCTATCGTATGTAGCCTTACCTGAGACAATGATTTGGGCAAATAAATTATGAAACAGTTTTACTGGATGCGAAATTTTGGTTTAATGGAGAGCTACATGCCCTAGAATTAAGAACAGTATATACTAAAATGCATTTTAGGTATTAACAACATGTCTATTGGGAAGATATATTTGTATATAACATTGTTTTAAATGGTGTGACACTCTAGCACATTTACTTTGGGGCCAAATTAAAGAGCAATTCTTAAAACCCAAATTATATCCCTCAGTTAAAGCAACAAACATGGGTAGTATCTGAATGATAAGAAATCACTGTTTTTTATCTTAGTTTTCTGCACATCATTATCATATTCAATTTAATGAAAATATTATGGAAAAGACGATATTATTTGGTTTTTGTGGAATGTATTAAATTAGTGGAATTTGAAGTTTGTTATAATGTCACTTAAAAAAAAAAAGAGGAATTCTATATGTAAAAAGGAAATTTCTGGCTGAAGGAAGTGGCTAAATGTGCAGGCAATATCGTGAGCTTTTATGGGTGATCCTTCCCTTTTTGAAAATGTATATCCTTAGCTAAGTGAAGTACTGGTTCAACAAAACAGATCACAGTGAAAGGAGTTATAAACCTGTCCAGCACTTTTGGTATTTTAAACATCTTTTTGTTTTTCTTTGAGACAGAGTTTCACTCTTGTTACCCAGGCTGGAGTGCAGTGGTGCAATCTCGGCTCACTGCAACCTCCGCCTCCCAGGTTCAAGAGATTCTCCTGCCTCAGCCTCCCGAGTAGCTGGGATTACAGGCCCATGCCACCACACCCAGCTAATTTTTGTATTTTGGGTAGAGACCAGGTTTAACCACTTTGACCAGGCTGGTCTCAAAGTCCTGAAACATTTTCAATTTTTTTCTTTAAAGATGTTACAGCACCATCTCTAACCTCTATCATTTATTAGCCTTACCCACACTGAAGTTCTTACTCCAAATGTCCTCCCTCTGAACTCTTATTCATGGTTTTCTCCCTCTGGAAGGTTTTTTTTTCTTCTCCTTTGTCACATCCCTGATTCTTACCCTTTCTTCAAGGCACAGCTAAAATGTTATCCTCTTGTTGAGGCACATAGTCCATGCGTCCGCAGCACTTTTAGCATCTCTGTTGCAGCACTTACCTCATTGCATCATAACTATTTATTGACACTCCTGTATTTTCATAAGAATGTAAGCAACTTAGAGTCAAGGGCAATGTCTTTTATTTTTTAAATAAGCATTTGATTTTAGAACAGTTTTAGATTTACAGAAAAAATATAGTAGACATCCCATATAGCCTGTATTCAGTTCCCCCTGTTATTCACATCTAATATTAATATGGTATATTTATTAGAGTTAATGAACTGATTTTGGCACATTATTATTCATTAAAGTCCATAGTTTATTTAGATTTCTATGCTTTTTACCTGATATCCTTGTTTCTGTTCCAGGATCCCATCCAGAATAGCACATAACATTTAGTTGTCATGTCTCCTTAAAATAATCTTGGTTGTGACTGTTTTACATTTTTTTTTTTTTTTTTTGATGACCTTTACAATTTTGAGGAGCATTTTGTCAAATGTACTATATTTGGGATTTTTCTGAGATTTTTCATGATTAGACGAGATATGTCCTTGGAAGAAAAACCACAGAGGTAAAATCACACCATGTCATATCAGCCTGACTTATCACTGTTGATGTTGATCTTGATCACCTGAGGTAGTGTTAGGAAGGTTTTTTTCACTGTAAAGTTACTCCCTTCCTCATTTTTATACTGTAGTTTTTAGAAGGAACTTACTATATGCCATCCATGCTAAAGGAGTGGGAGGTTATGTTCCACCTCTTTGAGTGCAGAATGTCCACATAATTTGTTTGGTATTCTGCTACATGAGATATATGTCTATTCTCCCACGTATTTATCTACTTATTCAGTTGTTGCTCTATACCAGTTTGGAATTATGGTTATTTTATACTTTGCTTTATAATCCAAATTACCTTATTTATTTTGTTGCTCAAATTATTACAGTTCTGGTCATTAAGAGCTCTTTTAGTTGCCTCCTTTGTCCCTGCGACATACTCATATTGGGGTGTGTGTGTGTGTGTGTGTATGTTTGAGTACCTGCCTACTTTCTGGCCCTTTAAGATACTCTAAGCTCATCTTGTATATTTCCTGCCCCAGTCCCTAAATCAGATATGTAGTTTTCAAAGATCCTATGTTGCTTTTATTGGAGAATTATACCAGAAATGAATGCCTTCATGTTGAAAGTACTCATTGCTACTGGGATATAGTTGTTTTGAAGCTTTTCTAATCGACAGAAAAAGGAAAAATACGTGTAGTAACACATACACATATACACATATCTATAGATATTTATATGTGTAACCACCTGTGTTTATACTAAGTTAAACCTGAGTTCATACTGGTGTTTCCAACTCTAATTTATTATCGTATGGATCATTTTACCCTCTTTTCCTACCTTATGTGTAACCTCCCAATCCAGTAGTTAGAAAACTGGTTCTCACCATCTGCCATTCTTTTACTTAATTGTTCACTTCCAATATAAATGTATAGTGAGATCACAATTTTTTATCCTGTGCCCATGTGGGAAACAGCTTTATCAATTGGATTGTTTTGTGTTTATGTACAATTATTTTAGCATTTAGCCTTACAGACTTCACTCATTTCCAAATTTGCTAAGGTCAGCACCTTTCCCCTCACCTGCTTCAGTGAGGTTATCTCATATATTTGTAACATAGTTAGATTGTTTTATCATATTCTGTATTTCCCACGATCCTCAGACCTCCTGAATTATATTTAAAATTTGCGTACATTAAGGTTCTCTCTTTGTGCTGTGAAGTTCTATGAGTTTAAACAAATGCATAGTGTCATGTATTCATAATTAAAAAGTAACAGAATAGTTTCACTGCCCTAAAAAAGACTTTATGCTTCATATGTTCAGCCCTTCTCTCTGCCTCCCGAATCCTTGGAAACTACTGATCTTTTCACCATAACTATAGTTTTGCTTTTTCCAGAATATCATATAATTGAAATCATACAGTTTTTGGCCTTTTCAGACTGGCTTCTTTCACTTAGCAATATGCATTTCCTTCGCTCTTTTCTGCCTTCCTTCCTTTTAATTGAGCATTTTATCTCTTCCATTTTTACATCAATTTTTCTTGTTTTTAGATATATATTTTAGTGATAGCCCTGGATATTCCAATTTTAAACTAATCTCAGTCCACCTTCAAAAAACACTATGTCGTACAGGTACCTTATTACAGAGTGCTCCCAGTTCCTCTCCCCTATCCTTTATGACATTGCTCTCATTCATTTCACTTACCCATATTGTATAATCACCCAATATATTGTTACTGTTATTTTAAACAAAGTTATCTTTTACATCAATTTAGAATAAGAGAAATAAAATATTTTATTTTACCTTCATTTACTCCTTCTCTGGCACTCTTCTTTATGTAGATCCAAGTTTCTATCCCATATACTTTTCTTCTGCCTGAAAAACTTCCTTTGACATTTCTTGCGATGAAGGTCCAGTGGTGATGATGTCCCTTAGTTTTTGTTTTTCAGAGAATGCCTTTATTTCTTTTTCCTCTTTGAAAAATAATTTTGCTGGATATAGAATTTTTTTTTTTTTTTTGCTTTTGTTTTCTTTTGTTTCATTTTGTTTTGTTTTTGAGATGGAGTCTTGCTCTGTCGGCCAGGATGGAGTGCAGTGGCATGATCTCGGCTCACTGCAACCTCTGTCTCCTGAGTTCAAGCAATTCTCTTGTCTCACCCTCCTGAGTAGCTGGGATTACAGGCACGTGCTACCATGCCCAGCTAATTTTTGTATTCTTAGGAGAGACGGGGTTTCACCATGCTGTCCAGGATGTTCTTGATATCCTGACTTCGTGATCCACCCACCTCGGCCTCCCAATGTGCTGGGATTACAGGCGTAATCCACTGCACCCAGCCTGGATATAGAATTTTTGACTGGTACTTTTTTCCTTTTGTCACTTTCAATATTCCATTCCACTCTTTTATTACTTGCATGATTTTTGATGAGATGTTCACTCTGATACTTATCTCTGTGCCTCTATAGATATGTTATTTTCTCTGTGTTCTTTCAAGATTGTCTGTTTTTTTTTTTTTCTGTAGATTGAATATGATATGCCTAGATATAGTGATTTTGTTATTTATCCTACTCAGAGTTTTTTGAGCTTCCTGGATTTCTAGTTTGATGTCTGTCAATTTTGAAAATTCCATAACCATTATTACTTCAGATATTTCTTCTGCTCCATTCTTTTTTCTTCTGCTTTTGATATTCTGATTGTACATACATTATGCCTTTTGAAATTATCTCACAGTTCTTGGATGTTCTTTTCTGTTTTTATCATTTATTTTTCTCTTTGCATGTCAGTTGATAAAGTTCTACTGATGTATTTTCAAGCTCACACATTTTTTCCTGAACTGGTGTCCAGTGTACTGATGAGACCATCAAAGGGCTTCTTCATTTCTGTTACAATGTTTGTTTTTTAAAAAATCTAGCATTTCCTTTTGATTCTTTTTAGCATTGCAATCTCTTTTCTTATATTACCCGTCTGTTCTATCATGTGATCTATTTTGTCCCATTAGAGCACTTACTATATTAAACATAGTCATTTTAAATTCCCTGTATGATAATTTTAACATCTGTGTCATATCTGAGTCTGGTTCTGATGATTGCTGATGCAATGTATTGCTTTAATGGCTTCTGGTCCAAGTAAGTAATAGTGATCTCAGCTGTGACTCTCTGGGATTTATTTACCTGCTCTTCACATTTTGGGGTGGTGGTTTGCCCTGAAACCTCAGTTCTCAAAAGATTTTAGTTTTTAGGGTTTTTTTCCAGCTTTTTCTTGGTGTAGCAATGGAGTGACAGCTTCTGAGTTATTTACATGTAGAAGCTGAAACCAAAAATGGCAATGTCATTTTCAGTCTGGAGTTCCCAAACTCAATAAAAATCTAGCACAATGTCTCACCTATAGTTGTCACTCAGCAGATGTGCATTCTTGAGTGAATGAATTCACTGTGATTGACACAATCCAATTTAAATTAGTTGCTTTTAAAATGTGTTTATAATTGGCAAAATAATACTCTTGACACTTGAAAAGTAGAAAAAATCGTGGAGGAATAATACCCTCCATCCAGGTCTCACACTCTATTTTTATTAATATTTAGGTTGGTGCAAACATAATTGTGGTTTTAGCCATTACTTTGCGGATTTTTGCCATGGAAAGCAATGGCAAAAGCCGCCATTACATTTGCATAAATCTAATACTACCGAGTTTTACATAAACCTTTTCATTTTCTACGTTATATTGCTGATTTGTATTGAAATTTAAGTCAAATAACATCACTTTTCTTATATTGTTAAGTCAAATGCCTACCTGTAGTTGAACGTTTAGGTATGAATACAGTGCTGACTATTCCTATAGAGATGATTATGTTCATTTTTAACACATCATCCCAGTGTATGAAGGGAGGTTTTATTCTTGATTCTGTCTTACACTATAATAACTTCTCTTTCTTGACAAAATTCATTACATTTTTTATTGGAAGATATGTCTGTTTTGAATGGAGGCATTGTTTAAAATGTTATATGCAAAAGGCTCTGTATAAAGCTGTTTAATATGCTTTTATATTTTTTCTGGAATGTATTATTCACCTCTCTTTAGTTAGAGATTTTTCTCCTAATAAAAAATACAGAATTCAGTACCTATTTTTACTTATTTCTTTTAATAATAACATATATAACCAAAAAGTGTATAAAATGTAAACACGTAGCTGCTTAGCATGCTATCAAAAGAACTCAACTAGGCAAAGAAGTAGAATACTATAGGCCCCACAGAAACCCCCATATGCCCTTCTGATTATAAACCTCTTCCTCTGCACTCCTGGATAGGTACCTCATTATGTGACTTTGGGGGTATTTATTTTCTTGTGTTTTTAAAAGCTGTATTAGCTGATAGTATATGACAAAGTGATATAGCTACATTTTGCCTGGTTTTGAAACTTATAAATTAGGACCCACATATTGTGTATTCTGTCTGGCTTCTTCAACTCCAAATTTTGTTTCAAATATGCATGTATGTTATTCCATTCATCTGCACTGTATGCATTATTTTTATGCTATGTTATTTCATTATATGAAAATCTCAGTGTGTTGATAGACATCAGGGCTTGTTTTAATTTTTTGCTTATGTAAGTAATTTTGTTGTTAACCATCTTATGTACGCACATATATACACACAAACACTTACATATTTCCTTGAACATATAAGCAAGCATTTCTGTAGGATTTTTACCTAGGAAAGGATTTGCTTGTTAAACGTATGTATATTTTCAAATTTACTAACGATTGTTTAGGCTAATTTGGGTCATGGCCTGTCCTAACCGAATTGACTAAAGGGAGGAGAGGAGAAGTACTCCAAAGAAAGTTGGAGGTGCCAAAATCAGTGAAAATTATTCTAAGGAACATAAAAAGCCATTTTCCACCTACTTCTACACATTATGATTTCTTAAAGATTATAAAATGTAATTTGATGTGCATAAAATTTTGTTTTGGACTGTGTAACAATCTTCTGTACTTCCATACTGTTAAATAAAAATGTGAAAATATTCAAGTTTGTATTGATATACATTGCCATATCCTAGGGTTCCTTGCACTAAACTCTAACTCACATCCAGACTATACCCTAGCCTTCTGTCAGATATATGTGGGAATGTGGATATAGGGAAAACATCATATCCAGAGGTGGTCCATAAGCAATCTAGTGATTCCAAAATAAATTAGATCAACTTGGCTCATCATAAATGCTGACTATGTAGACAAAAAATACAAATATTGGTAATGATACATATTTTTTGGATTTGTTAGGTCTAAGAAAAAAAGAAATACACACTATATAGGTATTTTTTAGATGTATTGATTACATTACATTATACTCACTTTTGCCCATTTAATGCTTATTTCCTCTTCGGGCCAAAATATTTTTCTATTATTTTTAAAAGAAGGATTTAAAACAAAGTAAGAACTATATTTCCGTCATAAAGTTTGGAAATGAGTCAGATCAGTTGAAACACCATTTAATTTCTAAGGCCAGATCATAGAATTAAGTAATGGTAAGGGAATACCTTGTTAAAATGTTATGTCAGAAAAAATTTTCCCAAGTAAATGTGAGAGTCAGCAAGCAGAGTGAGGAAGTGAAGAAAGGAAAACTGACTTGAAAAGAAGCAAAATGAAAGAGATGATTGCTACAAGGATGTCATAGTTTAGGTAGCATTTTTATACTTTATATAACTTTTTAACAGTTGATACAGCACAATATTTAAACTACTTCCCAATCAACCACGGACTGAATTTATGCTCTCAAAAGATACATCTTCCTCCTCTTTTAATGGACGAGGAAGCTGAGGCAAAGAAAGGTTAAGTGGCTTTATCAAGGTCACAAAACATCATAGTGACAAATTTGGAAATAAAATTTAATTCCCTGAACTTCAGTCTATGATTTACTCCACTGGATAATTAATAGCAAGGCACTGTAGTGTTCATATTAGCTCTGCTGATCGCTATGAGAGATTTATATTTTAAGTTCAACGGAAACACATTTAATTGAGACCTCTAATTCTTCTGCCATTGATGTAATTAAGCGGTGTATTTGTGGTCTAGCCTGGGGATGGAGTGATTGCTTCTCTTTTTTTCCTATTTCTTTCAAAAAAAATGTCTATTTTTGTTCTCCTTTAAAAAAAACTGTTTTTGTTAAATTACTTCATGGATTAAAGTGTGCTTTCACTGACTACAGCTTAACAATAATTGATGAAATTGATAAAAGGGGCAGATCTTTCCAGACTTCACTTTGTATGTTTGCTAACATTCCAGGATCCATACCAGCAAAAACCATCATGTATATTATTTTTGATGAATTGATACATATTACAGTTGTAGCTGTTTTATAAGTAAATATCTACCATATTTTTGTAACTCACCTATCATTTAGATTAATTCACACTTTTGAATTAAAAGAGAAAAATGCTCATAAATATGGTGAAACTGAATTTAATCAACTTATGTTGATTTGGAGTTGAATCCCTAAAACAAAAGAGCTCTTTCATGAGTGATTACCAATAACTGTCCTGAAACAACTGACACTCATTGCCTTAGTTTATTCTTTAATCTTAATATACTAAATAGGTTGTTCAAAAATGTATGAATCAAATAAACATTTATTGTTAAGGTGTAGTAAGTTTGAATAAAAACATGTTTTTACTCTTGAGCAGAAAACATACACATTTTAGAACATATTCATAGCAAGGTTGGAATGTGCCATTTCTGGCCATGGGGAAAACAAGACCTCATAAACATGAATGATTTCCATTAATATAAGAAAAGTTAAATATTAATAATTAGAATAGTTAACACCTACTGAGTATTTACCGTGTGCCAGTATCTGTTCGAAATTCTTATTTATAATGACTCATTTAATCCACATAACCTCAATTTACTCACCCTTAAATATTTTTCCAGTGCTCGCCAGGCGCAGTGGCTTATGCCTATAATCCCAGCACTTTGGGAGGCTGTGGCAGGCAGATCACAAGGTCAAGAGATCAAGACCATCCTCGTCAATGTGGTGAAACCCCGTCACTACTAAAAATACAAAAATTAGGGGGATGTGGTAGTGCGTGCCTGTAGTCCCAGCTACTCAGGAGGATGAGGCAGGAGAATCGCTTGAAACTGGGAGGCAGAGGTTGCAGTGAGCCAAGATTGCGCCACTGCACTCTAGCCTGGGTAACAGAATGAGACTCCGTCTCAAAAAAAAAAAAAAAAAAAAAAAAAAAAAATTATTTTCCAGTGCTTGCCAAATACCTAATATTCTTATAGCTTTCATAAATTGCACTTGAAAATAATTCATTATTTTATTTCCCACTTCATATGGACTTTTGAATTTAATAAAAGATGAACATCCATTTCTGGAAAATGTGGTCAACTAGACCTCCGTTTGCGGCTCTGAAGCAGTGAGAAAAACTAGATGAAATAAGGCCGGGCACGGTGGCTCAAGCCTGTAATCCCGGCACTTTGGGAGGCCGAGACGGGCGGATCACGAGGTCAGGAGATCGAGACCATCCTGGCTAATATGGTGAAACCCTGTCTCTGCTAAAAAATACAAAAAAAAACTTGCCAGGCAAGGTGGCGGGCGTCTGTAGTCCCAGCTACTCGGGAGGCTGAGGCAGAATGGCGTAAACCCGGGAGGCGGAGCTTGCAGTGAGCTGAGATACGGCCACTGCACTCCAGCCTGGGCAACAGAGCAAGACTCCATCTCAAAAAAAAAAAAAAAAAAGAAAAACTAGATGAAATAAATAGAAATACCGTTTTAAATGATTAGTTGAGCTTGCAAGAATGTTCTTAAAAAAATCTCTGGGTCATAGAGACACAAAAAACCCTCCAAAAAATCAATGAATCCAGGAGTTGGTTTTTTGAAAAGATCAACAAAATTGACAGACCGCTAGCAAGGCTAATAAAGAAAAAAAGAGAGAGGAATCAAATAGATGCAATAAAAAATGATAAAGGGGATATCACCACTGACCCCACAGAAATACAAACTACCATCAGAGAATACTATAAACGCCTCTACGCAAATCAACTAGAAAATCTAGAAGAAATGGATAATTTCCTGGACACTTACACTCTCCCAAGGCTAAACCAGGAAGAAGTTGAATCCCTGAATAGACCAATAGCAGGCTCTGAAATTGAGGCAACAATTAATAGCCTACCCACCAAAAAAAGTCCAGGACCAGATGGATTCACAGCTGAATTCTACCAGAGGTACAAGGAGGAGCTGGTACCATTCCTTCTGAAACTATTCCAATCAATAGAAAAAGAGGGAATCCTCCCTAACTCATTTTATGAGGCCAACATCATCCTGATACCAAAGCCTGGCAGAGACACAACAAAAAAAGAGAATTTTAGACCAATATCCCTGATGAACATTGATGCAAAAATCCTCAATAAAATACTGGCAAACCGGATTCAGCAGCACATCAAAAAGCTTATCCACCATGATCAAGTGGGCTTCATCCCTGGGATGCAAGGCTGGTTCAACATTCGCAAATCAATAAACGTAATCCAGCATATAAACAGAACCAAAGACAAGAACCACATGATTGTCTCAATAGATGCAGAAAAGGCTTTTGACAAAATTCAACAGCCCTTCATGCTAAAAACGCTCAATAAATTCGGTATTGATGGAACGTACCTCAAAATAATAAGAGCTATTTATGACAAACCCACAGCTAATATCATACTGAATGGGCAAAAACTGGAAAAATTCCCTTTGAAAACTGGCACAAGACAGGGATGCCCTCTCTCACCACTCCTATTCAACATAGTGTTGGAAGTTCTGGCTAGGGCAATCAGGCAAGAGAAAGCAATCAAGGGTATCCAGTTAGGAAAAGAAGAAGTCAAATTGTCCCTGTTTGCAGATGACATGATTGTATATTTAGAAAACCCCATCGTCTCAGCCCAAAATCTCCTTAAGCTGATAAGCAACTTCAGCAAAGTCTCAGGATACAAAATTAATGTGCAAAAATCACAAGCATTCTTATACACCAGCAACAGACAAGCAGAGAGCCAAATCAGGAATGAACTTCCATTCACAATTGCTTCAAAGAGAATAAAATACCTAGGAATCCAGCTTACAAGGGATGTAAAGGACCTCTTCAAGGAGAACTACAAACCACTGCTCAGTGAAATAAAAGAGGACACAAACAAATGGAAGAACATACCATGCTCATGGATAGGAAGAATCAATATCGTGAAAATGGCCATACTCCCCAAGGTTATTTATAGATTCAATGCCATCCCCATCAAGCTACCAATGAGTTTCTTCACAGAATTGGAAAAAACTGCTTTAAAGTTCATATGGAACCAAAAAAGAGCCCGCATTGCCAAGACAATCCTAAGTCAAAAGGACAAAGCTGGAGGCGTCACGCTACCTGACTTCAAACTATACTACAAGGCTACAGTAACCAAAACAGCATGGTACTGGTACCAAAACAGAGATATAGACCAATGGAACAGAACAGAGTCCTCAGAAATAATACCGCACATCTACAGCCATCTGATCTTTGACAAACCTGAGAGAAACAAGAAATGGGGAAAGGATTCCCTATTTAATAAATGGTGCTGGGAAAATTGGCTAGCCATAAGTAGAAAGCTGAAACTGGATCCTTTCCTTACCCCTTATACGAAGATTAATTCAAGATGGATTAGAGACTTAAATGTTAGACCTAATACCATAAAAACCCTAGAAGAAAATCTAGGTAGTACCATTCAGGACATAGGCATGGGCAAGGACTTCATGTCTAAAACACCAAAAGCAACGGCAGCAAAAGCCAAAATTGACAAATGGGATCTAATTAAACTAAAGAGCTTTTGCACAGCAAAAGAAACTACCATCAGAGTGAACAGGCAACCTACAGAATGGGAGAAAATTTTTGCAACCTACTCATCTGACAAAGGGCTAATATCCAGAATCTACAAAGAACTCAAACAAATATACGAGAAAAAAACAAACAACCCCATCAAAAAGTGGGGAAAGGATATGAACAGACATTTCTCAAAAGAAGATATTCATACAGCCAACAGACACATGAAAAAATGCTCATCATCACTGGCCATCAGAGAAATGCAAATCAAAACCACAATGAGATACCATCTCACACCAGTTAGAATGGCAATCATTAAGAAGTCAGGAAACAACAGGTGTTGGAGAGGATGTGGAGAAATAGGAACACTTTTACACTGTTGGTGGGATTGTAAACTAGTTCAACCATTATGGAAAAGAGTATGGCAATTCCTCAAGGATCTAGAACTAGATGTACCATATGACCCAGCCATCCCACTACTGGGTATATACCCAAAGGATTATAAATTAGTCTACTACAAAGACACATGTACACGTATGTTTATTGCGGCACTATTCACAATAGCAAAGACTTGGAATCAACCCAAATGTCCATCTGTGACAGACTGGATTAAGAAAATGTGGCACATATACACCATGGAATACTATGCAGCCATAAAAAAGGATGAGTTTGCGTCCTTTGTAGGGACATGGATGCAGCTGGAAACCATCATTCTTAGCAAACTATCACAAGAAGAGAAAACCAAACACCGCATGTTCTCACTCATAGGTGGGAACTGAACAATGAGATCACTTGGACTCGGGAAGGGGAACATCACACACTGGGGTCTATCATGGGGAGGGGGGAGGGGGAAGGAGGGAGGGCTTGCATTGGGGAGTTATACATGATATAAATGATGAATTGATGGGTGCTGACGAGTTGATGGGTGCAGCACACCAACATGGCATAAGTATACATATGTAACAAACCTGCACGTTATGCACATGTACCCTAGAACTTAAAGTATAATTAAAAAAAAAAAAAAAAAAAAAAAAAATCTCTGGGTCTAATTTTTATTTAGCAATATTGAAGTACAACAAAGTTACATAATTCAAATAATAATTTTATGAATATCAAATCACATTTTATAATCTTTAAGAAATCATAAAGTTTAGAAGTAGTAGACATCTGCTGTTTATATTGCATAGAATATGTTTCACTTCTTTTAACACCTCCAATTTCCTTTGGAGTACCACTCCTCTCTTTCCTTCAGTCCTTTTGGTTAGTAGACCCTTGGTCAAAAAAGTCTCCAATTTGCTACTCAAGAAGAATTGACCAGTCTCCAGGAAGGGCTTCAACAGGGTCCTCCTGGTTCAAGACAGCATTTAAAAAATAAAAAGGGACCAGGCTCAGTGGTTCACACCTGTAATATGGGTGCTTTCGGAGGGTGAAGCAGGAGATTACTTGAGTTTGAGACCAGCCCGTGCTAGATTCAGGTACTAGAATCCATAAATACAGGCTAGAAATTAGCTATGCCTAAAATGATGGGTGACATTTTAAAAAATCTGAAACAATACCAGTATTTGTGATGCCTGTGTGAGAGCATAAATATTAAGAAAGGCAATTGGTCAGCAGCACTTTCTGCCCCAGTTGTATATGCATTTTGATTTGATTCAGTTTTCTGGCTGCCCTATTGCTGTTGTTGCCTGACATAGTTCATCAGCAAGAACTAGTCTTTAATTTTTTTGCTGATTTTCTTTGACAGCATTGAATTTCAAGTGTACTGAGAGTGTTTTCATTATAATAACCCTGCCAGTGTAATCCAACGAATTGCTTGCCTCTTAGAAATGACACAGTCATCCATTCTGTCCACCCCAGGTGTTAGAGCTGTATTAGTTCTAGATTTTCAGTTAAACTCATTCTTACCTCATTGTTAAAGAAACAACTACTTTTTTTTTTTTTTTAACTGCTAACCATATGGCAGGTACTGTACACAATTATTTATAGGTATTACTATCTATATTTATCAAGGAGAAAATTCAAAGTACATTTTGGACACATATTTATACTTTTAAATACAAATCATTATCAATATTTCTAATGAAATTTCCTTCTTTATTTGCACTCTACTGCTTCAGATTTTCAAATTCTCTTATATTCATTCTAACAAACTCAATTTTGAGAGTGAAAAAGCTGTTCAATAAATACTCCTTAATAGAATTATTGGTTTATGGCTGGCATGGTGGCTCACATCTGTAATCCCAGAACTTTGGGAGGCTGAAGTGGGTGGATCATCTGAGGTCAGGGGTTCAGGACCAACCTGGCCAACATGGCAAAACCCTGTCTCCACTAAAAATACAAAAGTTAGCCAGGCATGGTAGTGTGCACCTGTAGTCTTAGCTACTCGGGAGGCTGAGGCAGGAGAATTGCTTGAACCCGGGAGGCAGAAGTTGCAGTGAGCCGAGATCAAACCACTGTGCTTCAGCCTGGGCAACAGAACAAGACTCCATCAAAAAAAAAAAAAAAAAAAATCTTATTTTAGTTAATTAGAGAAAAAGGTAAAACATCTACAACGGGGCTGTCCAATATAATAGCCACAAGCACCATGTTTCCACTGAGCAACTGAAATTTGGCTAGACTGGATTGAGATATTTTAAATGTAAAATATGTGCTAAATATATCAAATGTAAAATATGTGCTGGATTTTAAAGACTTAGTATGACAAAAATAATGCAAAATATCTCTTCAGCAATTTTTTATATTGATATCATGTTGAAGTGATAATATTTTGTTAAATAAGATATACTACAAAATTGATTATACCTCTTTTCACTTTTTTAAATGTAGCTGCTAGAAAATTTTTAATTGTATATGTAGTTTGGCTTATATTTCTATTGCACAGAGCTGCTCTTGAAAGTGAAATGTGATCTCAGCCTGGAGAAGTGTAAGGGAAACACACAAGACCAAGCATCTAAGGGTTGTCTTAGTTCCATTGGTGGAGCTGCCATGCCTGGGCTCAATGACCTTAACTAAGTTATCTGTCTTCATTAAATGTTGTCTTAGTGTTGAGACTGTGAATAATCATCACTCACAGTGCTTTGGTGAGGGGTAAATAAACGCAGATGCATCAAACCAGACTATAAAGGAATGTACAATTTGAAGCGGCTACTGCCATGATTTGGTTTGATTTTTGAATCTTTACCTTGGTGATATGATTTGGCTATGTCCCCACCCAAATCTCATCTTAAATTGTAGCTCCCATAATTCCTACATCTTGTGGGATGGACCCTGTTAGAGGTAATTGAATCATGGGGGCCTGTCTTTCCCATGCTGTTCTCGGGATAGTGAATAAGTCTTATGAGATCTGATGGGTTTATAAAAGGGGAGTTCTGCTGCACGCGCTCTCTTGCCTGCTGCCATGAAAGACACCTCTTCCTTCATCTTCTGCCATGATTTCCCAGCCATGTGGAACTGTGTGTGTATTAAACCTCTTTCCTTTATAAATTACTCAGTCTCAGGTATTTCTTTATTAGCAGCATGAGAACAGACTAATATACTTGGTTTGTTTCAGTTAATGTAATTTTAATATTTATAATCTTAATCCATTCTGTCAAATGTCACTGATTATCATCAATACAATTATTGACCAACATTCATTGACCACTAAGTAATGGTTTCTATGCGTGGAGAAAACTCAGAATATCTTATTTGTATGCAAGCTACTAACAAATGCAGTTCGATGTCTTTAACTGGGGTAAATAATGAATATGTGCATTTCTACCTTTGATATGATTATATATATTTATATGTATATACATGCATACATACATATGTATGTGTGTGTATATATATGTGTGTGTGTGTGTGTGCCCCTATATTAATATATGTCTTATTGACTATTAAAATCACTTATTTGCATCCAAGAAATCAGGGGAACATTTTTCTGTAGTTTTTTTTTCTTTTTTTTCCAATAATATTATTTTCTGTTTTACAAAACTGATTTCCTTTTTGTGGTTAGCATTCCAAAGACCCATTTGAGCATGATTCCTCTCATATGAGGTACCTAGAATAAGCAAATTCATAGAGACAGAAAGTAGAATAGAGATTATTAAGGGTTGGAAGCCGGGTGCGGTGGCTCAAGCCTGTAATCCCAGCACTTTGGGAGGCTGAGACGGGCGGATCACGAGGTCAGGAGATCGAGACCATCCTGGCTAACACGGTGAAACCCCGTCTCTACTAAAAATACAAAAAAAACTAGCCGGGCGAGGTGGCGGGCGCCTGTAGTCCCAGCTACTCGTGAGGCTGAGGCAGGAGAATGGCGTAAACCCGGGAGGCGGAGCTTGCAGTGAGCTGAGATCCGGCCACTGCACTCCAGCCCGGGCGACAGAGCAAGACTCCGTCTCAAAAAAAAAAAAAAAAGGGTTGGAGAACAGGGAAATGGGAAGTTATTGTTCAGTAGTTAGAGATTCAGTTTGGGGTGATAAAAAAAGATCAAGCGATGGATAAAGGTGATGGTAGCACAACATTGTAAATGTATTTAATGCCATTTAATTGTACACTTAAAATTGGTTAAAATGGTAACTTTTATCTTATATATCTTACCACACACACAAAAAGGTCCATTTGAAAATAAATGGTTGTTCTTAAAAGTTTGGAGAGTATTTTTAAAATTATTTGTCGAGTGCGATGGCTTGCACCTGTAAAGCCAGCACTTTGGGAGGCTGAGGTGAGAGGACCACTTGAGCCCAGGAGTTTAGGATCAGCCTGGGCAACATGGTGAAACCCTATCTCTACAAAAAAAATACAAAGAATTAGCTGGGCATGGTGGTGCACGTCTGTAGTTCCTGCTACTTGAGAGGCTGAGGTGGAAGAATCGCCTGAGCCCAAGAGGTCCAGGCTGTGGGAAAGAAACCCTCACTCAAAAAAGAAAAATATCATATCAAAGATTTTTTTTGTAAAGATCATCTTTTCTCTACTTCATGTTGGCTCTCTACTTTGACAGACATTGATTTTTCTGTAAAACTTATGAAGCTCAAACCATTATGTCGGCACTTTATATTAACTGCTTTTAGTTTTGACATCAGCAAAATTGACTGAAAACTCAATATTGCACCTATTTCAGTACAGAGTCTCTGGTGTGGAAGGATTAGCAAGATAAGCTAAAGAAACTTCTATTGCTCAACATTATCTTCTCAGTCTCATCAAATCAAAGATTGAGAATGTACTCTAGGATGATGTATTTCTGGTGAGATTAGATGACTACACATCTAAAAGTAAAAGTTTTAAGAGTAAAATATGACATAATATGGATATAGAATCTTGAAGAAAGATTCCAACATATTTTATGACAATTAAGTCTCTAGGTACCATTAATAAAGATGACTGTAACCTCAGGGCTAAAAGCATTTGTTTCATTATTCCATGCAAACTCGTTAAAATATAAAGACTAAACTTAGCATCTCGTGTCACCCCTAAAACCTGTTTAAAACTTACGTGATATTGAGTGAGATACATTTCTTTATGGTTTAATAAGTGAATTAGATGTCTTAGTGTGATGATGCCTATATCTACATGCACATAAATGTGTGTATACATAGATCTATATAATATGTATCTATAAATATGTATTTCTATTGGATAGACAATTATTAAACCATTTTTTTTTCTTTGAGACAGCGTCTTGCTCTGTCACCCAGGCTGGAGAGCAGTGGTGCAATCTTGGCTCAGTGCGACCTCCGCCTCCCGAGTTCAAGTGATTCTCCTGCCTCAGCCTCCCAGGTAGCTGGGATTACAGGCGCATGCCACCATGCCTGGCTAATTTTTTGTATTCTTAGTAGAGGCGGGATTTCACCGTTTTAGCCAGGATGGTCTCAAACTCCTGATACCGTGATCCACCTGCCTCGACCTCCCAAAGTGCTGGGATTACAGGCGTGAGCCACCACGCCCAGTCATTAAACCAATTTTATATACAGCTCTTATAGTTTTAATTTTATTTTTGCCACTTAGTGTCAAGAAATTTGTTACTTGGTATAAATAAAACCAAGTTGATTTCTTTAAGCAGTAGGTTCCCACTGGACTTAATAATGTTGTATCATGCCATTATTAATTTGAATAAATTTCTATTATATTATTTTTCAAAATGAACAACAATGCATAAAATCAACAATTGAGTCACTGCAATAGCAGTATAACCATGCTGTTCCTTCAACATGGGGGTTTTTGTTAACAAACTAAACTCTGACAGCTTAATGTATGCAAGATTAAGAAAGAAAATAAAACCACAAGCTAATTTCTTATTATACTTACTTTGTGTATTATACTTAATGGGGTATCAGATTTGTTTTTCTTCTTTCCTAGACACCAGATTATGAGGAACAGTTAGAGTTTAGGTAGAAATGTGGATAATGGTATGGTAATAACTAGAGATTTACAAAATAGGAAAGGTTAAAGGAACTGAGAATATTACTGTTATTTGGATTTTAAAAAACTCTAGGCGAGGCACGTTGGCTCATGCCAGTAATCCTAGCACTTTGGGAGGCCAAGGCAGGCAGATCATCTGAGGTCAGGAGTTCGAGACATGGTGAAACCTTGTTTCTACTAAAAATGCAAAAATTAGCTAGGTGTGGTGGCGCACACCTGTAGTCCCAGCTACTTGGGAAGCTGAGACACGAGAATCACTTGAACCTGAGGGGGCGGAGGTTGCAGTGAGCCAAAATTGCGCCAGTGCACTGCAGCCTGGGCGACAGAGTGAGACTCTGTCTCAAAACAAACAAACAAACAACAAAAAAAACCTCAATGATGTGCCATAATAAGACGTTAAGTATTGGAAGTGTTCAGAATAATGGAAGAGTAGCAAACAGTGACCACATTAAAAATACAGCAGGTAATGAGTTTCATGAGGATTTACAAGTTGTTTTTTTAAAAAATATTGATTGAATTTATGGCTCTATGATTTTAGCATTTAAGGATGGTTCCTGGAAAAAACAAACAAAAAACACTGCTCAATAATAGGAAAGACTTTTGGTGCTGTATTCTTTGTAGGTTTTAAAAATATGACAGAAACCCATTTAAGGCATGTTCAGGCATAGACAAATTGTAGGAAGGTCACTGAGACTCTGGTAATTTTTTTATTGTGTTAAAATTTTTATGACTCATTTTTCCTGATATGTTGTAGTTTACAAAATAGGGAGCAATTTAAAAAATCAAAACATTAGGTTTTGATATGACAGTTTAATAATTACATAAGGGAATTTAAAATAATGAATGTTATTTTTAAAGTGTTTGAACTATTTGAAAGAGCTTCTAATATTTTTACACTATGAAAAGGTTCACTAATTATATCCCAGGGTTAGTTTTCCCTTGTCTTTACCACAATATTGAAGGCTCTTTCTTGACGATAAAACCAAAAGGTAACTCTTAACTTGCAATTGATGTAGATATTTTGTAACATATATTTAGAAGAATTTCTAAAAACTATTTTTGAGAAAACTGCATGAAAATGGAGTTGGTTTTATTCATGTCAAAATATATAACTTTTGCATCATAAGAGATTTAATGTTTTCATTTCTTAAAATGCTTGACCAAGGCTTTTAGTCATTATATTAGCATCTGTTGTTCCATCTGGAGGACCTAAAAATCCAGTGAATTGTAAATGGGCAGTTCAGTATGAATATGCAAATTAAAGACATTATGAATTCTATGTAAGATGTAAAGAAGTAGCTTACTCTATGCCTTAATTAGAAGACCTTACTATATATTTCTTTATCGTTTGTTGCGTTGATCATCGGGTTCTACTCCAACACATCAACCAGGAATTTTGGTATATAAATGGCATCAAAGACTGTTTACAAATATCATAGACAATGTCTCAAGTGATAAGTGCAATATGTTTTTCAGGGAAGGAAAAAAATACAACTTTCATGAATATTATTTTGAAAACAGAAATGCTGTATATAGTCACTACTGTCTTCTGATGTTAACAATTGAAATTTTGAAACTTTTAATGAGTACTTATTGTTAATGTTCCATTAGATAATTGTGTTCTGTTTACATACTGTCATCATTTGAAGAACATATTTGCTTTATTCACCAAATCTTGACGCATACTCTACACATGAATTTAAATGCTACTATTTCTATTACCCGCCTTCAGAGTCTTCCAGTTTCTAATATTTACTTAAATATTTTGGCTTTCAAAATTTTAGCTATGATTACAAAACATACACTGAGCTTTTATTTTAAAATCGTGGTTTGTGCTGTCAATTTAAGGATGAGAGAAGCACAGAGAAATGTGTTCTTTTTAAAATAGTTATATATAAATACATATATACATATATGTACATATATATGTACACACACACACACACACACACACACACACACACATATATATATATATATATTTTGAGATGGAGTCTTGCCCTGTCATCCAGGCTGGAGTGCAGTGGCGTGATCTCAGCTCACTGCAACATCTGCCTCCTGGATTTCAAACGATTCTCCTGCCTCAGCCTCATGAGTAGCTGGGATTACAGGTGCGCACCACCAAGCTCCGCTAATTTTTGTATTTTTTTAGTAGAGATGGGGTTCGCCATGTTGGTCAGGCTGGACTAGAACTCCTGACCTCTTGACCTGCCCACCCTGGCCTCCCAAAGTGCTAGGATTACAGGTGTGAGCCACTGTGCCCAGCCAAAGAAGTAAAATATATTTTAAACCTTTAAAGGGAAACTTGATTATCAATGTATCATGTTTCTGTGTATCAACTTTTATAAGTCCACTACTCAAAATGTAACCTGAAAACACAATGTTTCCAATTAGATATTGTTGATATGGTGTAATTGAGCTAGTTAATGATGTAACTCTTTCAGAATATTAAGTCAATTATAGTTATCAGCACCAAACATGAAGGAAGTGAAGTAGAAGATATATGAAAAATAACCAGTGATATTAAAACAATATATTATGGGGGCAGCAAATAGGTAGTAAGCTATTTACTATTCATTAGTAGGTTATGACATTGCTAAAATTAAGTTAAAACAAAAGGCTGAATACAAATATAATGAAGGCCGGGTGCGGTGGCTCAAGCATGTAATCTCAGCACTTTCGGAGGCCGAGATGGGCGGATCACGAGGTCAGGAGATCGAGACCATCCTGGCTAACACGGTGAAACCCCATCTCTACTAAAAAATACAAAAAAAAACTAGCCAGGCGAGGTGGCGGGTGCCTGTAGTCCCAGCTACTCGGGAGGCTGAGGCAGGAGAATGGTGTGAACCTGGGAGGCGCAGCTTGCAGTGAGCTGAGATCCGGCCACTGCATTCCAACCTGGGAGACACAGCGAGACTCCGTCTCAAAAAAAAAGGCAAACAAACAAATATAATGAAGTAGTTTGGATGATGTTTTCTATTTGGGGTATATAATCAGATCATTTTATGTTAATCTAATTTGTCTTTGAGTTAAATAAACCCAATAGTGTTGACCTTCCTTTTCATGTGTCATTGTTTCAACACTGTCATTTGATAAACATTTAGTAAGAAATAAAATTACACTCAGCAATAATTTTATACTTTTGCAAGCTGTTTATAAAATCTAATTGTATAAATAAATGTGTTCTTTAGTTATAAGATCTGTATGTTGTTTATGATAAAGTTAAGAAGTTGGCCCGGCGCAGTGGCTCAAGCCTGTGATTGTGGGGAAAAGAAAGAGATCAGCCTGTTACTGTGTCTATATAGAAGGATGTAAACACAAGAGACTCCATTTGGTTCTGTATTTGAGATGCTGTTAATCTGTGACCCTACCCCCAACCTTGTCCTTGCCAGAGACATGTGCTGTGGTGACTCAAGGCTTAATGGATATTGGGCTGTGCAGGATGTGTCTTTGTTAAACAAGTACCTGAAGGCAGCTTGCTGGTTAAAAATCCTGCCCGTCCCGGGCAATGGAACATCTCGGTGTAAAACCCATTGTGTGCTTTGTTTACTGAGCAAGGAGAAAACCGCCTTTAGGAATAAGGTGGGACTTGCTGGAGCAATGCTGCTAAAAGGTTTATGGAGGGTTTGCATATGCATCTCAAGGCACAGCATTTTCCTTTAAACTTATTCATGTCACAGGGATTTTTGTTCATATGTCTTACTGCTGATTTCCTCCCTACAATGATCCTATTGTCCAGCCACTCCCTTTTGTTTAAGATGGTAAAGATAATTATCAATAAATACTAAGGGAACTCAGAGACCTGTGCCGGCGTGGGTCCTCCGTAAGCTGAGCGCCGGTCCCCTGGGCCCCGCTTTTCTTTCTCTATACTTTGTGTCTGTGTCTTATTTCTTTTCTCAAGTCTCTCGTTCCACCTAACGAGAAACACCCACAGGTGTGTAGGGGCAGGTCACCCCTTCATGTAATCCCAGCACTTTGGGAGGCCGAGACGGGCGGATCACGAGGTCAGGAGATCGAGACCATCCTGGCTAACACGGTGAAACCCCGTCTCTACTAAAAATACAAAAAACTAGCCGGGCGAGGTGGCGGGTGCCTGTGGTCCCAGCTACTCGGGAGGCTGAGGCAGGAGAATGGCGTGAACCCGGGAGGCGGAGCTTGCAGTGAGCCGAGATCTGGCCACTGCACTCTAGCCTGGGCGACAGAGCAAGAGTCCGTCTCAAAAAAAAAAAAAAAAAATACAAAAAAACTAGCCAGGCGAGGTGGCCGGGGCCTGTACTCCCAGCTACTTGGGAGGCTGAGGCAGGAGAATGGCGTAAACCCGGGAAGCGGAGCTTGCAGTGAGCCGAGATCTGGCCACTGCACTCCAGCCTGAGCAACAGAGCAAAACTCCGTCTCAAAAAAAATAAATAAATAAGAAGTTATAGCTACTTCTGGTGCTATTCAAAATGAAGATTGGAAATAATACAGTGAAGCAGATCTTTAACCCAGATAGTTTGAAATGCACTCTTTTGGATGGCAGATGAAGGACTGAAACAAAGGCAAGGCAGTTAGTTTGCAGAAAAGATATATGTAGGAGGTAAGACAAAATAATTAATTACATATACTCAATGACATATACTTCTTCTCATTCAAATAGTCTCTAGTCATTAATTCCAGAAAAATTACTCAGATTTTTTTTTTTTTTTTTTTTTTGGAAGCAGAGTTTCGCTCTTGTCACCCAGGCTGGAGTGCAATGGCATGATCTCAGCTCACTGCAACCTCCGCCTCCCAGGTTCAAGTGATTCTCCAGCCTCAGCCTCCCAAGTAGCTGGGATTACAGGTGCCCACCACCATGCCCATCTAATTTTTGTATTTTTAGTAGAGATGGGGTTTCACCATGTTGGCCAAGCTTGTCTCAAACTCCTGACCTCAGGCGATTCACCTGCCTCGGCCTCCTAAAATGCTGGGATTACAGGTGTGAGCCACCGCGCCGGGCCTACTCAGATAATTTTTAAAATTTGTGCTTTTTTTGTTTGTTTATAGCATTCAGAGTTCTAGAGCATAATTACAGAGTATTTCAACAATGCTCAATTTGTAGTGGTTAAATCTTCCACTCCAATGCAGTTGTTGCTCTGTGGTGTAAACATACCAAATGTACCTTCAATGGGAGTTTAAGATTTTTTTTTTTTTTTTTTTTTTTTTTTTGAGACAGAGTCTCGCTCTGTCGCCCAGGATGGAGTGCAGTGGCCGGATCTCAGCTCACTGCAAGCTCCGCCTCCCGGGTTTACGCCATTCTCCTGCCTCAGCCTCCCGAGTAGCTGGGACTACAGGCACCTGCCACCTCACGCGGCTAGTTTTTTTTGTATTTTTAGTAGAGACGGGGTTTCACCGGGTTAGCCAGGATGGTCTCAATCTCCTGACCTCGTGATTCGCCCGTTTCAGCCTCCCAAAGTGCTGGGATTACAGGCTTGAGCCACCGCGCCCGGCCAAGATTTTTTTTTATATGTATTTCTGTACTTTGGAAATAGTTTCTGGTGGGTGGGTGTAGCAGAGGAGACTCTTATTGGTTAGTATAGAGCTGTTGCTGCAGAGCAACTGCTCAGCCAGGAATTCAGTTTCCCAGTCCCTCTTGCTTCTAGGTGGAACCATGTGACTAGTTCTTATCAATGAATGTAAAGGAAAGAATGTCATTTCTGAGCCAAGGTAATGATGAAGTAGATATGCTTTTTTGCCTGTCTCTCTTTCTCCATCAATTACCAGATGCAGACAATGCCAGCATTTTAAAAGATGGAAGGTGCCCAGGTCTCTAAATCACATAATGTGGGGAATTTGGTCACTGACCAGAGAGATTGTCACTGAATGACTTCAGGAGTGAAAAATGTGTCTCAGTTAGATTAAATCACTGAAGTGGTGAGGTTTATTTGAATGGCAGCTAGCCTTACCCTAAATAGCAGTGTGAGGCAAGTTTTACCAATGCAAAGTCATTTGAATAAAAGAGAAATTTATTGTAAAGTCACAAATGATCTAAAACTGAAACTGCTAAGCTGCACAGCTGCCACTTTCCTGTTCGAATGCTTCTTTCTACACGGTTTCTCCATCTGCTGTGCACTTAACAGATCTCTGAATGTTCAGTCTATACATTTTTCTTTTTTTTTTCCTTTTTTTTTTTTTTTGAGACGGAGTCTCGCTCTGTTGCCCAGGCTGGAGTGCAGTAGTGCGATCTCGGCTCACTGCAAGCTCTGCCTCCCGGGTTCATGCCCTTCTCCTTCCTCAGCCTCCGGAATAGCTGAGACTACAGGCGCCTGCCACGAAGCCCGGCTAATTTTTTTGTATTTTTTCAGTAGAGACGGGGTTTCACCGTGTTAGCCAGGATGGTCTCGATCTCCTGACCTCGTGATCCGCCCGCCTCAGCCTCCCAAAGTGCTGGGATTACAGGCGTGAGCCACCGTGCCCAGCCATATACATTTTGCAATAGCCAAATCAAAAGCCCATCTCTTCTGGTCAACCTTCAGTCCTCTCTCCTAGATCTGGACAGTCCCATTTTCCTTAGTAGTCAGTTTGCTTTTTGACGCTTTTTTTTTTTTTTTTTTTTCCCCTCCACAGTTGTTTGGCCAATTGGATATATTCCTCCTCTTTCACACTGGCCTCTAAGGCCCTCGAGCCACGACTTTGTCTTCAGCATTATTTAGCATATAGAGAAAAGATGATTAATAAGTACTTTTGAAATGTTTAATAAGCAAAAGCTGAGTTTTGAATATATTTTAGAAATATATGATATTGTAGATAGCTAAATGTGCTTTTAGTCTTTATCACAAACTTCTTAGTAATTATTTGAGAGTTTTCAGCATATTTATAAAAATAATTTAAAATGTAACTGTTTTGCTTGAATATCTTTGTATAGTCATTGTTCTTGAATTAGTAGATATTAATCCTAATGAGCTATAACAACTGTTCTCTCTTCAAAAAAATTCTGATGATAGGGTTTTCTTTTTAAGTCAGCACAAAATTTATTCTTTATATAGGGTCAATTGAAGTGTTTTTAAAAGCATGCACAGCTCTGGTAATTCATTCATAAAACACAGGAAAATGTTTTAAAGTCAAAAGCTTCAAAAAGATTCACAATGTGAAAAGCAGAAATTAGGATATTAAGGAAACTCGTGTTGTAGGACTTTCTCCTTAGTTCAGCTAGAAGCCAGGTTCTTGTCACATGACCAGCAAAGATTAGGCTCCTAGACACAGTAGAAGGGTGGGAAAAACAGAATTTATTGAGCAAAAAGGAAAAAGGAAAAACAACACAGCAAAGTGAGATGGGGTCCTGCTAAGGGGCTCTCCACCTCACCAGCCGAATCCCAGGGTTACCACCCCGGAACAGGAGAGGCCAGGCTCCTCCCCGCTACAAAGGGCATGACCTTCCTACTGCTCCACACTCCCACAAGTACCCCCACCCCCGTTCTCCCAGTTTGCAGGTCAGTTGTAGGTTCTCCGAGAACCCCTTCCCCCTTTATTACTTGGCTGTCTCACTTAAGACTGATGCTAACAAAATACATACACAGGAAAAATAAGAGACCAACAGAAAAAACTGGCAAAGAAGGCAGACGGGAAAGAGACTAAGCCATGAGAGAGACAGAAAAAAGAAATCTGTGGTCTGGGAAGGGCATATTTTCTAAGCATTAGTGTGTAAAAGGGAGAAGCAACTCATTAAGCTGCCCTTTAATGTAGTATTATCCATAATTGTACAATACGAGAAAAAACTCAAATTCCCCAAAAATAATGCAGAGCAGGTTTATAAATCACATGAGGCAGTGCCATAGAAAAGAGTCTGAATTCGAGTGGTGTGACTTCAGTTATGGTCCTGTTTCCACCCCGGCACAGGACTTGTGCAGATATTTTAATCCTTACTTGTATGTTTGGGAGCCAAGGTAAAGACCGCCTTCACCCTCTGAAGATACCTTGAAAAATCAACTCACAGAAAGTAGATTAATTGGACAAAAAGACATACACATTTATTAACGGGTACATGAGGAGAACCAGGGTGATTACCCATCTTGCCAATGGAGTTCAGAGGCTTATGTGCCATCCTCAAACAAGTCATGGGATTGGAGAGAAGAGGAATTTTGGTGAGGGACAATAAAGTATTCTTGGGGAAAATAGAATCCATCTGGGAGCAGAAATTAATTAAGTTGTAAATAGTTCTCTCTGGAATTTGAATGAGCCTAAGAGACAGCTTAGGTCTTATACAGAGGGGAAGAAACAACAGTTATCCTTTTTGGTGAGTTTGGACTTTAGACATATAAAAGAACTTCAGAGAAAAGCTTCGTCCTGGCTTTGAGAGAGTCAGTTGTGGGCGGGGAGAGGGAGGGAATCACAGAGGCTGTGAGACTGCTTTTTCAGTTCAGCTTGTTAAAGTACCATATTTGGGGTATCCGTTTTTGAACCCCATCATAGGCTACAGAACCCTACAGTTCCTTTCAGGGCTGAAACTTTCTAATACAGTAAAGTGTTCAAAAGTTTATGCTATTCTGATTTTAGCAAATCTCCCAAATGGTATGTCTCTTCATGATGTTAGATAAGGCAGAAAGCTATTCTTGAAAGAGCAAATCTCTGAAAGCTAATGATGCCTGGGTTGCAGTCTAAACTATATTATTTTCTTTTTCTAAAATGCCAAGGGCAAGTTGACTTTTAGAGTTAATTTCTTTCACTTATATAAAATGGTAATGAGAGTTAAATTATATTTAGGCACCTAGTACAATACCTAGCCTGTAATAAACTCTCTGTAAATGCTTGTTTCCTCCCTCTGTTGCATAAAACAACTACAAGATGAAAAACCTATGTCAACCAAAAACAAAATTCTAAGCCCCACAACCAACAGAATGGACCCCTCCTTTCGGCCAAGAGCATTCTAAAGGAAACCTGAAATATTAGTTCAGGCCTTGATGGAAATGGGTGGTTGGATATGTATTATTATACTTTCCTCCCTTTGATATTTAGGCTGACCAGCATTAGCATTAAAACAGAGACCTGAAGACTGACAGAAGAGACTCTTTAAGCCTGATAAGAAACATTTACAATTGATTCTCTCTAAAGCCTGCTACCTGGAGGCTTCATCTGCATAATAAGAACTTGGGTCTCTATAATCCCTTATCTTAACCCAGACATTCCTTCTATTGATTCCAAGTCTTTAAATAAATTCTTTCCGCCAATTGCTAATCACAAAATCTTTGAATCCACCTACTACCTGGAAGCACCCCCACAACACACACACAATGGCTTCAAGTTGTCCTGCCTTTCTGGACCAAACCAAAGTACATTTTCCATTTATCTATTTATGTCTTTTGTCTCCCTAAAACGTATAAAGCCAAGCTGTAGTCCAACCACCTTGGGCACATATTGTCAGGATGTCTTGAGGTTGTGTCATGGACATGTCCTCAACCTTGGCAAAAGAAACTTCCAAATTGATTGAGACTTGTCTCAGATACTTTTTGGTTTACAACTGAAAGCAATATAGGTTAGCTATACATCTGTTCTGGTGTCAATGCCAGAATAATTTGTCACAGTCAATTTTTATTACCGTGATTCAAACCATGATAAAATTATAACTTAAAAATTTTATAAGATAGATAAAAACAATTCAGTTAATATTCCCTGGTTAGTTTTAGTCATAATGATTATGTAAGTTGGGTGCTGTCAATTACATGAGCATCCCTTTAAAGCAGGTGATAATTTGATGATGTTAATCATGATGATGATTACTAGCATTTATTGAATGTCTACTATATGTACCACTCTAAGCACCTTGCATATACTACCTAATTTAAACTGGCTCATAGATGACACAGTAGCTTAGAGTGTACTATTTGTTGACTGTATTTTACCGTGTACTTCAATTTGACAGACAGTGTAGATGTACTAAATTCATTCTCCATTCACTTTACAAAAATTGACTGAGTTCTTATTGATGTGCTGTGCTGGACAGTGTGAAAAATCAAAGGGTGAATCAGGCAGAGACCTCTTCCATCAGATATTATTGAGCAGAAGAGGTAAATTATGCACACAATAGGGTGCAAGATGAAAAGTGGCATGAGAGAAATGATCATAAAGGGTAGTGGGAATTCTGAGATGGTCATGAAAAGTTTCCTGCACAAGTGGAATTTGAATTTGTCCTCGAAAGAGTGAAATCTGGACAGGGAATGTCAATTTAAAAATAAAAATCCAGACTTTGTAAGGTGGGGAGACTATTGCAATTGTGAAGCTACTCTAACTATAAGATCTACAAGTCTTTCAAAGTTAGGCAAAAAGATTTTTCTTTCATAGGGAGAAGTAAACAAGGCTAAGGAAAAAAAAAAAAAAAACAGATGTAGGGAAGTGGGATGAAAGGGAGTGGCAAGATGTGACAGCGGATCCCAGAATGTTTAACCCTAAGGCCAGTATAGTCTCTGGAAGGGGGCTATTAAGAGGGGTTGTATGCTGCTTCAGGCTAAGATGGTGCAAAGCTCGGGGATCTGGAGGAAGGACAGAATGTTAACCATCTTTCTTTAAGAAGCATTATGTTCTGATGGATCACTGGGGGCAAAACAGTTCATAATTATTTATGAGGCAAAGAATGGGAATTTTGAGTCTTTGTGTATGGCCCTGTCATAGACAAGCCAGGGGAACACCTGTGAAGCAGGGTGGTTCTGCACAGTAAGCCATTTCCCAAAACACAAAAGGATGTGGGGATTTATTAAACTTCACCCTTTTCCAAGATCACTGGTCTTGGGTAAAGTTCAACATTGTCAAGCGTATGGGAGGAAAACTCAGTGAGGACTTAAAGAAAGAGATATTCATGGGAAGGTTTCATTTAGCTGGGATGTTGACATTATGAAGGAACGCAGTAATAAATGATGATGGCTACCCTTTTTGAACTGCCAAGTCCTTTTCTAAGGTTACAAACTATCAGCTCATTTAATCTTCATAGTCATCCAATGATACAGTTACAATTATTCTCCCCATTTTACAGACAAAGAATCTGAATCCCTCAGAGTTTAAGTAACTTGATGACACTCCTAGTAAGAAGTACAACAGAGACTCCAACTTATGAAGCCACTATAAGCCTGACAGAGCTGTTTCAGTCTCTTTTCATGACTTCAAACTTTCACTTTATACCAAAGGGAATGGAATAAAACTGCTTGGACAAGAGCAAGAAGACATGCATCCATTTTTCACATTCCAAAATAATGAACTCCAACACATACATATAAGAGAAGCAGCTGGACATAGAAGAACTTAGAAAAACAGAAAGTCCAAGTTTGGATGTGGTGCACAAGAAACAAGAGCAGCCGATGGAGCTTGACAAAGCAGTGTGGCGATAACAGGAAAGGTTCTGAGGGCAGGGAACAGAACAATGGAGCTAGTCAAGACAGAAGGGCCCACTGTGTCTGCTTTCTGTTTTTGTGAGAATGAGGATGGGGTGGAGATTAGGGTTAAATTTAACACTGTTATCTTTGTAGGCCCAGGTTTCTGGGGTTCATATCTCTGTGAATGAGACTATCACAGGTCTGTGAGGTATTTTGGGGATTTGGCAAATGCCTGCCTGATTAGCATTTTTGTAAAAAAAACTATTATTATTTTGAGACAGGGTCTGGCTCTGTCGCCCAGGCTGGAGGCATGATCATGACTCACTGCTCCCTCCGCCTCCTGGGCTCAAGCAATCCACCCACCTCAGCATCCCAAGTAGCTGGGACTATAGTTGCATGCCACCACAACCAGCTATTTTTTTTGTAGAGACAGGGTTTTACCGTGTTGCCCAGGCTAATCTCGAACTACTGGGCTCGTGTGATCCACTTGCCTCGGCCTCCCAAAGTACTGGGATTACAGGCATGAGCCACCGCGCCTGGCCTGGATTAGCTTTTAAGAGCAACCCTGAGCTACCCTGAAGACATCTCAGCTAGTACAGTTTAGTCCTCCAGAGTTGAGGACAGTTGCCGAATCCAACACACATTCAACTCTCCTTCCCTTTACCAGCTACATTTGCATTTACTTCTATAAATCATAGCTATAATTGTTTCTCCTAATAATTATCTTATGATTCAATACACTCAGTCCAGTGAGCCCAGGAATGCATAGTACATGATTCTAAATTTTATTGAAAATATTTATGACTTCGAAATGTAAAGAATTTAACTAAATTCATCTACTAGAAATCATATTTTGGGAAGAAACCCTGATTGCTGTAACCAACAGAGATTTTATTAGAAATATAATATAATAATAAAAGCAATTAACCTTTACTGAGGCCATCCTATGTCCCTGAACTGATGGTAGTCACTTTCACATCCTTTTTCATCCTCCCAGGAACCTATTAGTAGAAGATATGGTTTCTATTTTACAAATGAACAAATTAAAGTTCTGAGAAGTTGATCTCGTTGACCAAGCAGTTGTTCTTTAGGCCTTAGAGCCAAGTTTTGAACTCAAACCTCTCTAACTTTAAAAGTCCTTTAAGCCATTCTACTTGGAATCAATTACTCACATTTTCAAGACTACTCAAGAGCAGCTATGCTACCTAATACCTGTGTAATGTTGGGAACAATATTTAACTACCCGTTGACTTAGTTTCTTCATCTGAAAAGTAAAGGCAATCAGAACTTCCTTAGAGGATTTTTGTGAAGATTAAATAAATTAATACATGTAAACTATTTTAAAGTTATACAGAGCTACTATTTTATAAGTGTTAGCTATGATGATTGATGATTATGATGACAATGACGTCATACTCTCTTTTTCAAGTGAATAGCCATACTCAAAATGTCATTATGATTTTGTATGCTAAACAAAAACTACGGAAAATTAGGAGTATTAGTTTGCTCTTAATTAAATTTACATGTAAGTTTCTTTTAATCATAAATTTGGAAATCTCTTTTGTGCCTCCCATTATACTTCTTAGTCTCTAAAATAAAATTGGCATTTTATTTGAGACCACAGAATGGCAGTTTTGACAATTGGATTTTTAAAACCTTTTTTAAAAAAAAAAAAATGATTTGCATATCATTTCCCTGGTATAAGGAATCTGGATCACCAAAATATTAAGAAACATTTTCTACTATTTCTCATTTGTGTGGAACATGGGGATGTTAACATTGTCTTGACTTACTTGCCTCGTATGGTTGTTAGGTTCCAGGGAGCTTCAGCTGAGCTTAAGTGTTCCTGTGTGAAATATCTGGATCAAGGTATTTGAACCAGAGATCAAACAAATCAGTAAAGAAGTAACAGGCGTAAGACTGAAGTACAAAAACAAAGATGGTTCCCTATCACTACTAAGTATGGACAGCCCAGAGGTGTTACAAACCCCACTGGTTCTTCTTGCCTGCTGCACAGTAAAGCCAATACACTGAGACAGCAGTGTTGCAGTAGAGGATGAGTTTAATTCTCACAAAGCAGCTGAGCCGAAAGACAGTATGCATTTCTCAAATCGACCTCCACAAGAACTCAGAAACTAGGGTTTTTAATGATAATTTGATGGACAGGGGCTAGGGAAGAAGTGCTGCTGATTGGCTGGGAATCGAACCATAGGGATGTTGAAACTGTCTTTGTGCACTGAATCAGTTTCTGGTTTGAGGTCGTCATAGGACTGGTCAGGTCAGTTCTTTGGTATGGGTCCCAGGTTCAGGTGGCATCAATTTGTCTGCCAGGATGCAAAATTGTCTGAAAATTATATCCAAGAACAGTCTTGGGAAGCAACTGGAGAAGTTATAAATCTTTTGACCTCTGGCCACTTGACTCCTGAGCAGTATATAATTACAGAAAACAAGCTAGGGACCAAGGGTAGGTTATTGTTTAACTATGCTTGCATCTTAGCAGAATTCATGCTCTTCCCATAAGTCTAAGCTTGTGGCCTTTCATTGGCTTTACAAAGGTGGTTTCAGTCTGAACAAGGAAGGCAAGAGACTGTTATCACCCTTGCTTTAAATTTAAACTGCAAATTAAATTCCTCCCATAGTTATCTGGGCCTACACCCAGGAATGAGCAAGGGCAGTTAGCTTGTGAGGTTAGAAGCACAATGGAGTCACCTATGTTCGATTTATTTCACTGTAATAATTTCACAAAGGCAGTTTCGGTCACAAGTATTTAAGAGCAGAGACAACCACCCAGGAATTCAAATCTAGATTGAAGTACAAGCTCTTTTAAAGTTTGCAGAGTTGGGGTGTGTCTTGGTGACGGTGGTAGTGCTCATTTATCTCAACAAAGGTTTTTAACAGCCATGGAAGTTGGTGACAAATTTATGCTCTAGTAAGTATGTGGTTTATAGATAAGGCAGGCTGAGTTTAAAGGTTTGCAGTAGGGATTGCACAGGATAGTGTGAAAATTGTATTGAAACTGATATTAAATATCTTAAATATAAAGCATTAAACTAAATTAATCTAAAAGTTCCACTATGACTTTTATACGTTGTGGCTTCTGTCTGTTACTGCCTTGAAGTTGAGGAGAAAAGAGCAAGCAGTGGCCTCTTTGTGAGGTCCATGCTGACTAGAACAATCGTCACACAAATTACTAGTTTATATTTACTTTGTTAAAACAAATAAACAAACAAAAAAAACTTTCCTTTAGGAACAACAAAAATAAAATGAGTAAAAACTTTCTAAGACTATGTAAAGACAATACTGACTTTTTTTGTATTCCTGAAACAAAAAGAACTAAGATACAAATTATTCAATCCTAGACCTGAAGAAATTGTGTCCCATGGGCAAAGATTAAGGCATTTTTCTGCTGCCACCTGCTTTACACCATTCTCTGCCCTCTGAAACCAGATGCTTAAAAGCAATCAGTGACTCACTCTACATTACCCAAAGGATAAATTCCCAAATCCTTAGTTGGTTTACCAAACCATCAATCAGTATCCCCCACTCATACCCCTTACCATCATCTATCTCTGTTTACCTTATTATACTTTAACTTCCCAAAATCGAACTTTCTTTAGTGTATATTGAGGAATATTCCCTCTGCCCAGACTACTATCCAACCACACCATATACATTCACTTGATTAACTCCAGCATATTCTTTGATTCTAATTTATAACTCCAAGGCGAAGTCTTCCCTTAACCCTCAAATTAAGTGGTTCCTCCTTTGTCCTTTCATAATGTCCGGGCACATTTGTTTCAAACACTTTTATAGTGATATATTTAGTGATATATTTAAAGAAGTGTTTCCAAAACTTCAACACACACAGGAATTACCTGGAGATCTTGTTAAAATGCAGATTCTGATTGAGACTGATGCCAATGCTGCTCCCTGTCCCCAGACTACAGAGTAAGTAGCAGTCTGTCTGTTCCACTAGACCTGAGAGTAGGATCCTCAAAGCCCCACTTATATTAGGCCCCGAATTAACAGCTACTGGAGGAATTTAAGAAAACAATACACAATTGGCAACACAATTTAATTTTGGAATACAAGTGGTACTTACAAATAGCCATTTGAGAAGAACCTTGTTAACTTCCTTCCCTCCTTCTGTAGCTTGGTATTTTCACCTTTTCTTTCCTTCTCTTTGCCTCAGTGTTCACTCCTAAATGCAACTGGTCTCTCAATTCCCTCCTTAATCACTGATTCTTTTCATACCCAGTAGTCAACCCTTGAGGTATTTTCAATGGTAGCACTTCAGAAAATGAAAAGCAAAGGCAGTCAGGATAGAGACATGAAAAAAAATAAACCCCTATTCTCTTCTTCAGTAATCAGTGAGTTACTTTCTTCTTTCTCCAGATCTCACCTCTCTGACCCCATCAGACTATTTATTAAAGAATCACAAGTACATCTCTAGATTCCTCTTTAGTGTTGCATTGCTCAGAAATGCATTGTGTAGGTGGTCCTCAGAAATGGAAATGAACCTCATATCAGTCATTCGTTTACACAGACTTGTCATATATATAATTATAGTATATATATGTGGGGTGTGTGTGTGTGTGTGTGTGTGTGTGTGTGTGTGTGTATATATATATATATATATAATTTTTTTTTTTTTTTTTAATAGAGATGTGGTCTTGCTCTGTTGCCCAGGCTGCTCTGTTCTTGGACTTCTGGCCTCAAGCAGTCCTCCCTCCTCAGCCTCCCAAAGTGCTGGGATTACAGGCCTGAGCCACTGCACACAGTCGAGACTGGTCTTTTAACATCTAAGTAGAGACCTAATCTTGTTTTATGTCTCTCTCTATCTGTCTGTCTCTCTGTCCCCTGACATGTAGTCATTTTATTCCAAAGGTTGGTAGTTGCATGAACTGTAAAAATGGAAACATAAAAATAACACAAACTTTCTGGGGTCCCTTTACTACCCATATTCCCATACCTTGTCTCACCTACTACAGGTAAACAGAATCTTGGAGAGCAAGTGCTGTGGAGTAGTCACTGCATCCAAGGTAGAGATTAGTAAAAATGGTTCATCAAAAAATAATTCTTCTATAAAGTGGACAGGCCTCTTCTCCATTAGGTTTAACTGTGTTTCTGACTGTGTATAGGAGAAAATGTGTCCTCAGATTTCCACCACAGGGTGATTCTACTATTAGTACATACAAATCTTTGTTAGACTTTCTGTTTCTTTATTGTTCAAAGGCACAATATAAGGAATAGGGGTAGTCTATATTTCAATGTAAAATATATGGCACTTTATATATGTGTATATGTATGTGTGTGTGTATGTGTATGTTATGTATAGAAGATTGATATGGCCTATATCTACATAAATTACATGATAGATATATAAATGTATGTGTGTATATGTGTAAATAAGTCTAATGTGTACTTTTAATCCATATATTTGTATTTCGTATGTGTGTATGTATATATAAACCTATATTTTCATTTCTTGTAATAAAATAATTAACATGAAAACAGATTCAGAAGAGAAACTCTTGGTAAATGTATAGGTTTGTCTCTTAATAAGATGTTAGATATGCTATAGATTTCATAGTAAAGATAACATCCCTCAAATACCAAGAGAATAGAATGATTATACTAGGGTGCAAATTCTAGCAAATTAAAAGAAATATCTGCATGATCCATGTTTCTAATTATCTGACAGAGTGTTTGCTGTTAATAACTTTTCTGGAAGCCACAAACACAGCAGTAGCACTCGATTATGATGCAGTCTACAATATAACACAATGCAGTTTTTCTGCTGCCTTCGAGATTACATAGGCAGCAGAGCCTACCATAATGAACTGTCCCGAAAACTCAAAGTGCTTTTTGCAGCAATTTTGCATTTGAGTATTCAGATTTTACAGTGTATGAAGTCTGACTTGAATGTGCTCTACCTCAGTAATTCTCATTTCAAAATATTCACATTAAAAACATTCAAATCTTCCTTTTTTTGATTGAAGACCATGCTAATAAAAAAGCACATACAATATTGCAAATAAATAGTCATAGTGAACTAAGAACTACATGGAACACCGAGATTCTTCAAGGTATGCTAATAACTTTTTGTTGAGTAGATTTCTTGTGCTGCAATACACATGTTAATAAGTATTTCATCCTCACACAAGGTGCTCGGTGATGAACACACTAGCCCAGAATTATCAGCATACATTTATTCGGTTATCCACTTGTAATCAAGAAAACATATTATTCATTTTCTCTTGATATTTTGGTTCATATTATCTAAGTATATGTTTATAGCGTTAATAATATTATAATTCACAAATGTGATGCATAAATAGAAAAGATTTCAAAGATTCTCAAAATCTCTGTAATTTTTTTCCCATTACCAACATCATTCCCTTTTTGCTACTACATTTATCCTAATTAGAAAAAGTAGCAGAGGGTTTGAAAGAAGAAAAAAGAAAAGGAAAAGTGAAGTCTTCCCAATAAGAAATATTATGGTAAATACTACCACATCAAATTATCATTAGTGGGAATTAGAAGGAGCCCCCTTAAATGTACATATAATGCTATTTTTTAAAGGCTTAAAATATTTTGTTTCAAGTTTTGACAGTATCCTATGTTACTCTTTCAACATTTTAGAAACTTTTGCAACTCAGTTTGTTTCACATGAAATAAGAACTTAGCTGATCTCTTTTGCACTCACTGTGGGACATTGCATTAATTGTTAGCCATAGGACAACAATTAAAAAATAATTTCAGCCGGGCGCGGTGGCTCAAGCCTGTAATCCCAGCACTTTGGGAGGCCGAGACGGGCGGATCACGAGGTCAGGAGATCGAGACCATCCTGGCTAATACGGTGAAACCCTGTCTCTACTTAAAAATACAAAAAACTAGCCGGGCGACGAGGCGGGCGCCTGTAGTCCCAGCTACTCGGGAGGCTGAGGCAGGAGAATGGCGTAAACCCAGGAGGCGGAGCCTGCAGTGAGCTGAGATCCGGCCACTGCACTCCAGCCTGGGTGGCAGAGCAAGACTCCGTCTCAAACAAACAAACAAAAAAAAATTTTCAGTAAACCCCATAACTTAGGTGACTCATTAATGAAAGCAGTTTACAGAAGTGCTTATTGACCAGTAAGCCTTAATGCTCCCCTCAGCTTGACAAACTTTAGAGAGATTCTTTCATGATTATTGGCCTCCGACCTCCCTTTGCTTAGAGCATTCACTTTAGAAAATATGGATTGGTCAATTCTTTCTCTGCCCCTTTAAGGTGTAAATCTTCTTTCAGTCTCTTGCCAGTTTTACACCCCAGATATGTCTTTCCCAAAGATCTGGGAGCTAGCCCTTTGAAATGTAATCTTCGAGCAAGATAGTACCCCTATCTTTCAGGCTCTTTGGGACAGTAGGAGCCTACCTTAGATAGATGAGTGACAATCTGCACATATGGCTTCATCTCTTTGAGCAACTCTCCCTACACAAAGTCCTCTAGTAGTTTTCCACTAGCTCACTCCAACACTTAAAAATTATCCCACCTTTTGTACTAGTGGAATTGAGTTCTGTCAGTGTCACCTATTGCAAGTCTTTAATAAAATCTTTCTTGCCTGTTTAACTCTGTCTTGTGCAATTTTCCTATGATACTATTGAGACTCCAAGTTTACTGTACAGAGTAAAGAAATGGATAAGTGGAGAGATTTTTAAAAGGGTTTAAATGAATATTCTAAGATAGAGCAGTGCCTTATTTACCTGCCATCACTAGCTTTACCTTTTTAAACCTTAATACTTCTCCCCTACTTTTATCATTCACGATGGAAATATTCCTAAAATGTAGTAGCAATCCTTCTGTTTCTTTCTCCAAATGAAGATTTGTTTCTCAAATTGAAAATAGTTTTGTGTGTGTGATTAAACATAAATGTACATGTAGAAAATAAGACACTGCATATCACAGATTAAAGCAGTGTTTTTCAACCTTTTAAAAATCATTACTGCCCCCTACGGAGCTTTTTCAGATACTTTTTCCTGCCTAATCTCCCCATGAGATTTTAATACCATGAATACATGGTATGTCTGCTTATGTACTGCTGCCTTTTGGAGTGCCATAAACCATTATAGTATCTAAGATTTGTTTGCTCCCACCCAAGAACCAATTTTTGCACCATTAGGATAATATTGCCTCTTTGAAGATGCATGGTTTAAAGCACAAAAATCACTTAAAATCTCATACCACAGAAGTGACTACTGTTTGCCTTTAGACAAACATCCTTCCAGAGATCTTTCTAACAATATTTTATATGCTTTTTAAATTTGTTTTTGTGCTATAATAATATAATATGGAAATGTTTCTATATTAATATAGATACCATCCCTTTCAAGTATATATAATTTATTTAACCAATTCCTGTGACATATATTCTTCCTTCTATTTTTATATTTTAAATAATGCTTTGATGAATATCATGTTATATCACATTTGTGCATTTGATGTGCTATCTTTAGAAATAATTTTTGAAAATGCAATTTCTGGATAGAGAGGCACATACGTTTAATTTGTTTTTATAAAAATTTCCAAACTATCTTCCCAAAAGATTTTACCAGTATACATTCTCTCATATACTGCATGAGAATGCCTGTTTACAACATAGGGTATTATCAATTTGTTTAATCTTTGCCAAACTTATAGACACAGAGTAAGTCTTCAGTATTGTTTTAACTCTTTATTCTTTTATCCTTAATTTGGTGACTAGTTCATTGAGTTTTTAAGTAAGAATATTGGCTATTTGCATATTGAAAGATTTCCCCCATCTTGTAACTTTTTGTCATTTTTTTTTCTTTTTTCTTTGCAGTCCTTATTAATGACCTGCCTAGAATACAATCATCATGTACAATAATGAATGCGTTTTACAGTTGTGCCTTTGGGAGCTCTATAGGACTCTGTGCCTATTCATTTCACAAATTATTTTTGCTTTCTTCTGAACTGACTTCATATAAAAATAAAGATGATAACTATAGATACATTAATGCATGTAAGCTTTATAGAAAATATATTTTGATATAAAATATATATTATAATTTATGTGTAGGTATTTTTTAAAAATTTAAGGCCGGGCGCGGTGGCTCAAGCCTGTAATCCCAGCACTTTGGGAGGCCGAGACGGGCGGATCACGAGGTCAGGAGATCGAGACCATCCTGGCTAACACGGTGAAACCCCGTCTCTACTAAAAAATACAAAAAACTAGCCGGGCGACGTGGCGGGCGCCTGTAGTCCCAGCTACTTGGGAGGCTGAGGCAGGAGAATGGCGTAAACCCAGGAGGTGGGGCTTGCAGTGAGCTGAGATCCGGCCACTGCACTCCAGCCTGGGCGGCAGAGCGAGACTCCGTCTCAAAAAAAATAAAAAAAAAAAAAAAAAAAAAAAAAAATTTAAATAATTTCCAGTTTTTATTTATCATAAATAATTCTCTTTTATTTAAAAAAAGCTCTAACATTCTAATGTATTCTTTTCATACTGAAATTTATAAACCTCCTCAGTTCCCTTCTCAATCACTTCAGCTCTATAGACTTTGAACTGACGTATTTATTTGATTTCTTTCATCTTTGTCTCTTTTGTAAAATGTCATTAGGCTGAGAAAAATATAATGAGTCCATGAAGAGATATTTTTTTAAAAAACAGATTTTATGGAAAGGTAAAAATCAAGGAGAAAACTCAGGAAAGTCTGAACACATCAGATTAATATGATCATTGCTCTCGTTCTAGTTAGACTCACTCCAAATATTTTAAAGTGCTGGTCACATGAAGTAATACTTCCTTTCATAGTCGTCACACTGTTTTTTGCCATCTACTGTGCAGTTCTCCAAAACTATTTATGAGATTTGTTATTGATACATCTTTATACTTTGCAAATGCCAACATCTTCCAAATATTTTCAATGTAATAATATATATTTGTAAAACAAATGAAGGCCAATAATTATGCTTTAGATTTGGGAACTTTTTGTTGAGAATCATTGATATAATTTGATAGTATTTCATTATACCTTACAGAGTATACTTAAAAATACTCATCAATTATTGCTTTAATTTATAGTTTAGGTTCACAAAAGCATTCTTTAATCCAAATAGAATTCACATAATATAAAATACACTATTTTAGCCATTTTAAAATGTAAAATTCAGTGGATTTTAGTATATTCAGTGTTGTGCAACCATTACCACTGTCTAATTCTAGAACATTTCTGTTACTCCAAAAATAAACCCCAAACCTTTGAATTCTGCCTCTTCTACCTCCTGCCTCATTTCCTGGCAACAACTAGTCTAATTTCTGTCTGTGGAATTGCCTATTCTGAATATTTCATGTAAACAGAATTGTACAATTTTAAGGTTCATACATACTGTAGCATGTATCAGCTCTCTATCCTTTTCATGGCCAAATAATATTCCATTGTAAGGATGTTCCACATTTTGTTTAGACATTCATCACATTGATGAACACTTCCGTTATTTCCACTTTTGGCTGTTATGAATAATGCTCCCATAAATATTTGTGTACAAGTTGATAATGTGAACATGTTTTAAATTTACTTGGGTATATACGTAGGTGTGAAATTACTAAGTCATAAGGTAACTGTTTAACTTCTTGAGGAACTGCCAAATTGTTTCCCCCAACAGTTGCACATTTTATATTCAAATACTATAGTCCGTGTTTGTAGTGTCTGAAGTTTCCAATTTCTCCACATTCTTATCAGCACTTCCTGTTTTCTGGGTTTTTCTGTTTGTTTGTTGTAGTGAATGTGAAATGGTACCTCATTGTGGTTTTGTGCATTTGTTTTTAAATTGCTTGATTTATGAATGCATTTGCGGTTTTATTAATAGAATTGCTAAGGTCAAAATTATTTAAACCATTTTCAAACATGGTATGTGTCTTGTGACATACTACAAAAAGTTGGCGATTGTTCTCTATTACATTTAAAAGAAAGAAAAAAAACCTGCTGATAAAGTTCAGTCTCTGACTGTATGTATTAAACTTTAAACTAAGTCACTATTTACAGCAGAGTATTTCAACCTCTGAAGACCAAGCCTCACTAAATTTGCAAAAATAGTTTTTAAAAAATTGTACTAATACATTTCTATGTTAATGGAATGGTCACTTTTTTTTTTTTTTTTTTCAGCCTACTATCTAAAGTACTCTGAAATGGGAAAAAGATCACGCTTTTATATAAACTTTCTTGACCTGAACTTCCATTAGGGGAAAAACACAACTTCTGACTGAAAAATATATTTACATAATACCAATATATAAACCATTCTTTCAGCGTAAGCCAAACACATCTAAAAATTCCATTAACTCCATTGGACTGACAGTTATTGTATTAAATACATTTTCATGAACCATTTTGCTTCCCTGGAAGCAAGGCAACAAAAAAGATAAAACTAATTAAAACAATATAGGGGAAGAAGGAGAAGAAAAGTCACAGTCATGGTGTATGTTTTAGATTTTTCTTACTGATGAATAAAAATAACTCCTTTGATTTGGATTATATTATAGTAATTTTCATCACTTTTCAAAAATCTTGTTCAAAATTGTTTCGTTTGAGTAACAAAATGAGCCTCTTTCTATCATTTTCTTAGGAATTCTGCTACTGGGACATTTTGCAAAAGTTGCAAATGCAGCTTTGATTTTACTAAGTACCATGATTTTGCCTGCATTTTCAAGTACCTAGATAGAAGTTAGGGCTTAAACTGTATTTCCTAAAGTTTTGAGGACTTCTGAGAAAAAATGCAAAAGAATATAAACATCTTATAGTAATTCCCATTCTCCCCCGCCCCCCCCCCCCTTTTTTTTTCCTTCCACTTATGTAGGAGACATAACCCAGGAGGTGATGGAGAGGAGCAGAAACGTTTCCTTTTTCTTTAATCACTTGAGAAAGAGAGTCAATCTAGGGATAGCTAAAATTACTGGGTTCTGAGTGATGAAGACTTAAGGTATTTGAGAATGAAATAAAAATTTTATGAAGTGACTGAAGGCAAAATCTAAGTTAAATAATTAACAAAGGAGAATATACAGAGTACTCTAATAGATCCTAAAGGAGATTTTAGAAAAGATATTACTTTATCATACTGTGGTATTTAAAATTGCCTTCATGTTTGTCTATTTTTATAAAGTACATGTGTGTATGTTACAATTTTTTGGAGATTTTTGATCTCAATTCTTTATATCTTACGTGACAGCAATTTGTACCATGTAATTTGGGCAGAAATTCCTCCAAGCAATAAGCAGAATTTTTTTTTTCTTTTTCTTTAAATTATACTTTAAGTTCTAGGTTATATGTGTACAATGTGCAGGTTTGTTACATATGTATACATGTGCCATGTTGGTGTGCTGCACCCATTAACTCGTCCTTCACATTAGGTATATCTCCTAATGCTGTCCCTACCCCCTCCCCCCACCCCACAACAGGCCCCGGTGTCTGATGTTCCCCTTTCTGTGTCCAAGTGTTCTCATTGTTCAATTCCCATCTATGAGTGAGAAGATGCCGGGTTTGGTTTTCTGTTCTTGCGATAGTTTGCTCAGAATGAGGGTTTCCAGCTGCATCCATGTCCCTACAAAGGACACGAATTCATCCTTTTTTATGGCTGCATAGTATTCCATGGTGTTCCACATTTTCTTAATCCAGTCTGTCATTGATGGCCATTTGGGTTGGTTCCAAGTCTTTGCTATTGTGAATAGTGCCGCAGTAAACATACGTGTGCGTGCGTCTTTATAGCAGCATGATTTATAACCCTTTAGGTATATCCCCAGTAATGGGATGGCTGGATCAAATGGTATTTCTAGTTCTAGATCCTTGAGGAATCGCCACACTGTCTTCCACAATGGTTGAACTAGTTTACAGTCCAACCAACAGTGTAAAAGTTTTCCTGTTTATCCACATCCTCTCCAGCACCTGTTGTTTCCTGACTTTTTAATGATTGCCATTCTAACTGGTGTGAGATGGTATCTCATTGTGGTTTTGATTTGCATTTCTCTGATGGATAGTGATGATGAACATTTTTTCATGTGTCTGTTGGCTGCATAAATATCTTCTTTTGAGAAATGTCTGTTCATATCCTTTCCCCACTTTTTGATGGGGTTGCTTTTTTCTTGTAAATTTGTTCAAGTGCTTTGTAGGTTCTGGGTATTAGCCCTTTGTCAGATGAGTAGATTGCAAAAATGTTCTCCCATTCTGTAGATTGCCTGTTCACTCTGATGGTAGTTTCTTTTGCTGTGTAGATGCTCTTTAGTTTAATTAGATCCCATTGGTCAATTTTGGCTTTTGTTGCCATTGCTTTTGGTGTTCTAGACATGAAGTCCTTGCCCATTCCTATGTCCTGAATGGTATTGCCTAGGTTTTCTTCTAGGGTTTTTATGGTTTTAGGTCTAGCATTTAAGTCTCTAATCCATCTTGAATTAATTTTTGTATAAGGTGTAAGGAAGGGATCCAGTTTCAGCTTTCTACATATGGCTAGCCAGTTTTCCCAGCACCATTTATTAAATAGGGAATCCTTTCCCCATTTCTTGTTTTTGTCAGGTTTGTTAAAGATCAGATGGTTGTAGATGTGTGGTATTATTTCTGACGGCTGTGTTCTGTTTCATTGGTCTATATCTCTGTTTTGGTACCAGTACCGTGCTGTTTTGGTTACTGTAGCCTTGTAGTATAGTTTGAAGTCAGGTAGCATGATGCCTCCAGCTTTGTTCTTTTGGCTTAGGATTGTCTTGGCAATGTGGGCTCCTTTTGGTTCCATATGAACTTTAAAGTAGTTTTTTCCAATTCTGTGAAAAAAGTCATTGGTAGCTTGATGGGGATGGCATTGAATCTATAAATTACCTTGGGCTGTGTGGCCATCTTCACGATGTTGATTCTTCCTATCCATGAGCATGGAATGTTCTTCCATTCGTTTGTGTCCTCTTTTATTTCATTGAGCTGTGGTTTGTAGTTCTCCTTGAGGAGTCCTTCACATCCCTTATAAGTTGAATTCCTAGGTATTTTATTCTCTTTGAAGCAATTGTGAATGGGAGTTCACTCATGATTTGGCTCTCTGTTTGTTATTGGTGTATAAGATTGCTTGTCATTTTTGCACACTGATTTTGTATCCTGAGACTTTGCTAAAGTTGCTTATCAGCTTAAGGAGATTTTGGGCTGAGATGATGGGGTTTTCTAAATATACAATCATGTCATCTGCAAACAGGGACAATTTGATTTCCTCTTTTCCTAATTGAATACCCTTGATTTCTTTCTCTTGCCTGATTGCCCTGGCCAGAACTTCCAGCACTGTGTTGAATAGGAGTGGTGAGAGAGGGCATCCCTGTCTTGTGCCAGTTTTCAAGGTGAATGCTTCCAGTTTTTGCCCATTCAGTATGACATTGGCTGTGGGTTTGTCATAAATAGCTCTTATTTTCAGATACATTCCGTCAATACCGAATTTATTGAGAGTTTTTAGCATGAAGGGATGTTGAATTTTGTCAAAGGCTTTTTCTGCATCTATTGAGATAATCATGTGGTTTTCGTCTTTGGTTCTGTTTATATGCTGGATTACATTTATTGATTTGCGTATATTGAACCAGCCTCGCATCCCAGGGATGAAGCCCACTTGATCATGGTGGATAAGCTTTTTGATGTGCTGCTGGATCCGGTTTGCCAGAATTTTATTGAGGATTTTTGCATCGATGTTCATCGGGGATATCCGTCTAAAATTCTCTTTTTTTGTTGTTGTGTCTCTGCCAGGCTTTGGTATCAGGATGATGTTGGCCTCATAAAATGAGTTGAGGAGGATTCCCTCTTTTTCTATTGATTGGAATAATTTCAGAAGGAATGATACCAGCTCCTCCTTGTACCTCTGGTAGAATTTGGCTGTGAATCTGTCTGGTCCTGGACTTTTTTTGGTTGGTAGGCTATTAATTGTTGCCTCAATTTCAGAGCCTGTTATTGGTCTATTCAGGCATTCAACTTCTTCCTGGTTTAGTCTTGGGAGACTGTATGTGTCCAGAAATTTATCCATTTCTTCTAGATTTTCTAGTTTATTTGCGTAGAAGGGTTTATAGTATTCTCTGATGGTAGTATGTATTTCTGTGGGGTCAGTGGTGATATCCCCTTTATCATTTTTTATTGCATCTATTTGATTCTTGTCTCTTTTCGTCTTTATTAGTCTTGCTAGTGGTCTATCGATTTTGTTATCTTTTCAAAAAACCAGCTCCTGGATTCATTGATTTTTTTGGAGGGTTTTTTGTGTCTTTATCTCCTTCAGTTCTGCTCTGATCTTAGTTATTTCTTGCCTTCAACAAGCAGAATATTTCACAGTGACATTTTAATACATGTATAAATATATTAAAATTTATCTCTACAAATGCAACATTTTAAAGTAAGATCAAATAACAAAATTATTTTATTTTTATTCTTTCCTACATGAACAGAGAATGTTTTATTTCTGGGTCTTTTTATAAATGCTGAGATGCCTCTCCACCTCCAAATCAGAGTGTTTTAAATTTTACAATTCTATTATAGATTCAATCATTTGGGTAAATTTAACAATACATAGCTATTAATAATTATTGCTGAGACTGAGGTACATTCAAATAGTGGAAAGCTAAGATAGTCCAATATATGTGAGCCTCTATTAGCACAGGACAGTCATGTTATCTGCAGATAGGGACAGTTTTATTTCTTCCTTTCCTAGCTACGTATCTTTTATTTCATTTTCTTGCCTTATTACACTGGCTAGATCTTTCAGTACTATGTTGAATAAGAGTAGTGAGAACAGACATGTTTGTCTTATTTCTGGTTTTAAGGGGAAAACATTCAGACAATTTACTCTTTCACCATTAAATAGCATCTTAGGTGTAGATTTTTTATAGATGCTTATCATCACATTGAAGATGTGTCCCCCCATCCCTTTATATTTATTCTTCTAAGAAATCATGAATGGGTGCTAAATTTTATCACATTCTTTTCTGTATTAGTTGATAAGAATCATGCGATTTTTCTTCTTTAGTCTGTTAATATGGTGGATTTCGCTAATTTTCAAATATTGAACCAGCCTTCCATCCTACGAATAAACTCCACTTTGCTCTGGTGTATACTTCTTTTGTATATCACTTAATTTGACTTGTTAATCTTTTGTTAAAGATTTTTGTGTTTCTGTCAATGAGGGGTGTTTGACATCAGATTAATACTAGCTTCATAAAATTAATTGGAAGACATTCCATCTTCTCTTTTGGAGAGTAGAGGTGGTATAAGATTGATGCTAATTCTTTTTTAAATGTTTCATAGAATTTTCCAGCAAAATCGTCTGGACATGGATTTTTTTTTTGGAGTAGTGTTTTCATTATTAATTCAGTTTCCTTGATGGTTATAGGGCCAGTCAAATAATTAAATTCGTATTGAGTGAGTTGTCACAGTTCATGTTTCCTTGAAACATTTTTTGACTTACAGATTATTTACTAGTCGTTTATTGTCCAAATGTTTCAAGATTTTCCTGTTATCTTTTTATTACTGATTTCTAGCTTTACTCCATTGTGGCCAAAGAAAACACTTTGTATGATTTCAATTATTTTAAATCAATTGTGGTTTGTTTTATCCCCATCTAAGTATATGATCCATGGGAACTTAAAAAGAATGGGTTTTCTGATGTCTTTGAGTGGATTTTTCTATAAATAATGATCAGATTCTGTTGATTTATGTTGTTGTACCCAGTCAGTAGATTTGGATGTCTAGTTCCTGAAGAATCTTGCCGTGTACACAGCTGGTACTTATGACGGGTTTGTTAAAGTGTTTGGATCTGCCAAAGTATTACCATTATTCCTGTTACCTCATGTACCTCTCCTGTGTTCTGCTGAAATTTGCAGAAGAAAGGCAAGCAGCTTAGGCAGACTACAGTGATAGTGTGGCATCACTCACAACCCAAAATTAAAAAGTTTGCAATAACAGTCATTTATTTCATGGTCAAGCATCTGGAGTTTGGCTTGGTTTTAATTGATCTTGTCTGTGCTTACCTGTGCTCTACTGAATTATCCTGGATTTTGGGTTTGGGGTTAGATTCAAATCTGTTCCATATATCTAAATTTTGGGATTCATGCTGAAGGAGCAATAGCTATCTAAATCATGTTCTTTTCATGGGAAAGGATGTAAGCCTCAGGACAGCTGACAGAAACTTGGAATATCTCTTAAAGGCACAGTGTCACTTCTACCTGTATTCCATTGTCCAAAACCAGTCACAGTAAGTTCAAAGCTAGTGTGTTAGAGGTATATGCTCTGCCCATTCCAGTAGGAAACACTTTAAAATTGCATGGCAAAAGGCATGGATGTATAAGTCTATTACAAAGAGGGAGTGAAGAACTAGAAGCTGTTATTCAATTTTCCTTTGACTTTAAATTTTTAGGACTTTCTAGTCTACATAGGGATCAGGAAAATGAAAATTAACCCTCCACAGGAAAACTAATGTTCCACATGAAAATTCTTATTTGGATTGAAAACTATAAAGAATGTTTCCCTTGACATACAGTTATGTCTTATATATTATATTTTGGATAATTTGAAGAAATGATTTTAGTAAATCAATGACAAAATGCTTCAGAATATACTTTATAGTACATGAAAGGCAATGTATTTTCAAATCCAGGCTATATTCTCTGTTTTTTTTTTTTTTTTTTTTTTTTTTGAACTATATGTAGGCATTTTGTTGACAGGACTTTTTGGGAATCCATTGCAAGCCTGCACAGCTACATTAAATATATGAATATAAAATAGGACTCAACTTCATCAATTTGACGTGTGTGTGTGTGAATGTGGTAAAACATTTGCATTTGTCATAAATTTTTGGAAATCTTTGAAAGACTTTTGTGAATCAAAAATCTATAAATTATTTGATATTTCAGGTAGAGATCATGGAATCCTATTAGATGATATATGTCCAGGGTTTTGCAGGTCACGACTTGAATGTTACTTGAAGAGCTATAATAGTCATTAAAAAAATAAGAGAAAAAAAGAACCTGGGGACAGAAATTTTAATTGAAATTCAGAGCAGGCATGTAGTAGCTGATATTCCATGTATTCACAGAATGACAGAGAACCATCCTTGCCTGCATGGAATGATGGCAGTGATTGTTTAGTGTCCGTTCAAAACAGCAACGGGTTGCAGTTGAAGTAGTACTTTTAATCATGTGGACACTTGTTCCCCAAGAAATTGATCTGGATCCACCAAAACATAAACACAGACTATTGAGCACAGAAGGAGCCAGTAATGACTTTCAATCACTCCTTGTCACAATGGTTTGAATTCAAACCTATCATTCATAAGAGAGGAGCTACCTCATTAATAGTTTTCTAAGTTCAACATCAAGAAAAATGAGAAGCCATATTAAAAATTGTTTGTGTTTGCAAGCATTCATGAGAATGAGATTTGAAGCACAATTACCAAAACAAAATAAAAGCAGCTAACTTATAATTCAATTAGAACCTTTACAATAATTGTCAAATAAAAAAGAGCAAATTTCACTCAAGAAAATCAACAAAGTAAACCATTTAGAACATGCTTATTGCTGTTTGACTTTTGTCAGTTGAAAGAAAGGAAAATAGTTGAAATATTGGCAGTAAATAAATTTTAAAGTTATTACTTGTTTCTTCTAATTTTCTCTCCATTATTGACTTCTCATTTCTGGTATATGGCAATAAACAATATGTAAAGAGCTCAGCACTAGATGCAATTAATGTATGCAGTATCTGCAGTTAAAACATTCTTCTTTACTGAAGTCTGTGTCATGATTCTCCTTTTTTCTCGTTTTCCTTCAATGTTGATTTGCCTCCTCTTACCTTTTTCCTTCTATTATTATCTACTTTTTACAACTGTAATAATGACCCTGCATATCCTTTACTGGCCTCTCTTTCAAGGAACCCATCCTGCACATATGCCCAGCTACCTACTAGACATGTTCATAGAATATGTCCATGTTGCCCTAACATCTCCACTCCTTTATTTTGTATCCTGTCTCCTATCCCCTTCCCTCTAAGTAACAAAAATCAACTCATTGTTTTTGATTTTCTGATTTGTTAATTCTGGCACTTAAGTCAAAATCACCATTGTCTTTGATTTTTGCCTGCAGACACTTCCATGCTGAATATGTTTGTGCAAACTTCTATCAGATAAATGTACCTGAAACACACTTCTCATTGTGTCATTTTACTCTTCCACATGAATGTAACCATTGTTGATGTATGCTGGGATGTGGAAATGTTTGGGAAGCACTGTTTAATGAATTAACATGATTCTTTCTTCACAAATATGTCCCTGTACTCACTGGTGTTAGTCTTGGAGATCTCGTGGGAAGAATAGCTCTTTCCTATACTGCACACTTCTTCTTTTCCTGTTGTGGTGGATATTTTCTCAACATTTTATCCTCAGGCAAATGATTCCACCTGCTTACTTATATCCATAAAATCCTCAAATTTCATAGTTAGCTGATGGCACCTTATTTTATTTTGGTGTGAGAATGTAAAGACTCATTCTCTTATACAGTTTCTGCTATTTCAGTATGATTTCATTTGGGAAATAAAGTAAGATAAATAAATGTCCTTATTTCAGCATTTTATGTATTTTTAACATATTTATTTTGAAATAATTTTCAACTTAGAAGAGTTCACAAAATAAAACATAGAGTTCCTGTGTACCCTTTGTATACATTCTCCAAATTTGAACTTATATAATGATAGTACAATTATTGAAACCAGAAAATGAACATTGATTTTATACTATAAACTAATTTACAGATTAGTTCTGGTTTGTACAGTGTAGTGTTGAACTGTTAGTATATTCACTACATTTATCCAAAGTTTTGTTTTTAGAGTCTGCATTGCCAAAGCAAGGCTAAGCAAAAGGAACAAATCTGGAGGCATCACACTACCTGATTTCAAACTATACTATAAGGCCATAGTCACCAAAACAGCATGGTACTCGTACAAAAATAGGTACATAGACCAATGGAACAGAATAGAGAACCCAGAAATAAACCCAAATACTTACAGCCAACTGATCTTTGACAAAGCAAACAAAAATATAAAGTGGAGAAAGGACACTGTTTTCAACAAATGGTGCTGGGATAATTGGGGGAAAGAGTGGGAGGGGGGTGAGGCATAGAAGGCTACAAATATGGTGCAGTACTGCTCAGGTGATGGGTGCACCAAAATCTCACAAATCACCACTAAAGAATTTACTCATGTAACCAAATGCTACCTGTACCTCAATAACTTATGGAAAAATAAAATAAAAACAAAACAAAAACACACAAAGTTTTGTTTTTACTTAATTTAAATCAAATTTTGTAGGCTGGGTGTTGCGGCTCATGCTTGTAATCCCAGCACTTTGAGAGGCTGAGGCAGGAAGATTGCTTAAGCCCAGTAGTTTGAAACCAGCTTGGGCAACAGAGGGAGACTCTGTCTCTGTAGAAAATAAAAAAAACTAGCTGGGTGTGCTGGTCCATTTCTGTGGTCCCAGCCGCTCAGGAGGCTGAGGTGAGAGGATCACTTGGCCACAGGAGGTCAAGGCTGCAGTGAGCCATGATCATACCACTGTAGTCCAACCTGGGCATCACAGCAAGACCCTAACTATTTCAAAAAAAAAAAAAATAAGAAAGAAAAGAAAAGAAATTTTGCACTTGAAAATAGTTACTAATATTTATATTGATAAGTAAAATAATAAAATACACTAAAATATTTTTTCATTGTATTCTCATTTTCAAAAATTTTATCTTTTACTCATCTAATTATTATTCATCCTAGTTCACTATTTTCATTGTACAGAGCAATCCCCACCATTATACGATGAAACCCTAGCAAGTTTTTGTTCTTTGCAACCTAAAGACTAAGAATCCTTAGTAGAATCATGTATATGGAAACCCTTGCACAGGAACCAAAGGTGTAATGTGTCTCATTCAGAGTGGAATTGGGGCCAAGAAATTTATTAGGAACTGAAGTGTGTGCTCTCACTTGCGCGTGCACTCTCTCTCTCTCTCTGTGTCTCAATCTTAGTGCTCACAAATTATTTAATATTACCCTACTGACTACTGAACATGTTAATAATTTATTCAATACTCAGTAGTTTTCTCTTCTCTCTATATATCTCTTATTCAAAACTTTTTTCTCCCCTTACAAATGGCAACATTATTACCATCATAACCAAAGTAAGTCATCTTCCAGCTCTATTATTTGCCATAGCCTAGAAACTTCCCTTTGTGACTCTGTTCATAATGCAAAAGAGAAATTTCTGAACATTACTTGTTTTGGGAGGGCAGACCACTGATGCTGTGTCACTGGCTTTTATATCGATGCCTTCCATCCCTTATGTCAGGTTCTTACCTCTGACTAAACCAAACTAGCTATATCATTTAGTCTTTGCTACATAGCAACCATCTACCCCAAATATAGTAACTTACATAATACTCATTCATTTGCTTACAGTATGGTGGGGTCGTCAATTTGGGCTGGACTCAGTTGGAATGACTTATCTCCGCTCTACATCAGGTCAGCTTATGTGTCTGGAAATTCAAGTATCATGGCTGAGCTTCTCTTTTTATGTGTTCTCTTATCCTCAAGGAGCTTAGTCTAGGCTCATTCGTATGTTGATGAAAGGGGTCCCAGAAACAGCAAGAGAGAGCAATCCCCAACACAGAAGTACCTTTCATGTCTCTCCTTGTGTTACTTTTGCCTATGTCCCATTGACCAAAGCAAGCTACATGGGCAAGCTCAGATTCAAGGTATAGAGAAATAGATTTTACCTTATGTTAGAAGAAGTTGCAACAACACATTGAAAAGTGGCTCACACCTGTAATCCCAGCACTTTGGGAGGCTGAGGCGGACGGATCATTTGAGATCAGGAGTTCAAGACCAGCCTGGCCAATGTGGTGAAACCCCACCTCTACTAAAAATACAAAAATTAGCCAGACATAGTGGTGCACGCCTGTAGTCCCAGCTACTTGGGAGTCAGAGGTGAGAGAATCACTTGAACCCAGGAGGCAGAGGTTGCAGCGAGCCTAGATCACACCATTGCACTCTAGCCTGGGCAACAGAGTGAGACTCCAGCTAAAAAAAAAGGAGAAGAAAAGAGACATGAATACAGAAATGGAAGAATTTGTGGCCTTTTGAAAAATCTGTCATTCTCGGCCAGGTATGGTGGCTCACACCTGCAATCCCAGCACTTTGGGAGGGTAAAGCAGGAGGATCACTTGAGCCCTAGAGTCTAAGACCATCCTGGACAACGGAAAACAGAAAAAACCTATCACACTAATATAGGGAACCTGGGTGTTACAACGTAGAACATAACTATTTAGGACGAAAGGGGATGTGGACAAGCATTTCCCCAGCCAGGCTTGTGAATTTGTAGCTCCGGAATATGGCTGATACAGTGAGATCAGCAGGGTATTCATTTGTATTGATGCAGTTTATTTTATTAATAATTATAATGATCTCAACAATAGTCATGAAACAGGTTGAGGAAAGTATATAAATAAAAGGCACACCTGCCATCCACAGTCAATCCTTTGATTGTAGTCTAATTAAGACTAGATAATGAGTGAATATCATTGTCCTGGTGTGAAAGAACCCACTTTGGAAGAAAAGACAAAAACCTCACCACGATGAACATTACTTGGGGTCAGTGTTGGAAAAATGGGAATTTATTCTAGCTTTCCTTTCTTCACGTTAGCCCTGTGGGCTGAAATTGTACATTTTTTTTATTTCGCTTGAAAATTGCACAGGTATTGCCCACTTTGTGCTTTTAGAGTGGGTAAACAGAAGCAGTAAATTCCCAGTAGCTAATGCTTTGCTGTGTAAAGGTGGAAAATCCATTTAAAAGTAGTGATATAAACCTCTATTTTCTGGAATGTTTCTAAGATATTAGAATTGGACACATCCATAAAACATTTCTCTATGAGGTCAGCAGGATGCCATACTTCTTTCCATGCGCTAAAAGGCACACCTTGGTTCTGAAAGCCTTAATAGTCTCAAAAAGTGAACACTCCAGTCTTCACTCTGTATAGATTCACTCCCAGGGAGAGAAGGGATTCTACTAGTGAGCAGAAAATCAATGGCTGAGTTTCTGTAGCCGCTTTAAGTTTTACTTACCAGTAGGACACCATTATCTCTTTGGGAACCCCACTGGCCTAAACATTAGCTCCCTTTTCACCAGCAGGGTCAGGTCCTTGCTGTTTCTGAGTTAAGAGTTTTATACAATATATAGAAATGTCCTTATTTTTAAACATATCATTACATATAGAAATGTGTTGGTATTCCTTAGAGATAGTTGTTACAAGAGAAATCCTGCAAGGAAGTAGACCATAAGTGACCGCTGCCTGACCCATTATATGACTGTATTTAAGTTTTAGCCTCCATAAAATAATTATGTGGCTTTGTATGTTAAAAATAGCTATTTATATTCATTTGAGTGAAATACTTGTTATTCTCTGCCCTGATTCAGTCATAGAGCCCTGAAAAGCTTATGGCCTGAAGGTTTTGAGTTCTGAGTTGAACAAGATAAACACTCCTTTGACTTAAAGGGGAAGATGACCTTTACCATGGTAAAATTCGTGTAACAAAGTTGCTGTTCATTAAGTATCATTTATGAATTCCAAAATCAATTTGAAAACCACATGATACGTTTTTAATAATTCCAGTACACTAAATACTGTAGAAAACTGCTTAAGTTGAGAGAAAATTAAACTAGAAATAGCTACCAGTTGACTGAGTACAACTTTTAGTTGAAAACAGTACAGTTGTCCAAGATATATGATACAGTACCAAATGGTTCTCAAGACTTTTTGTCCTATATATATTTTTTAAATTAGAAAACTCACTTTAAAATGTTGGACCTATCAAAATGAAAGCATATCTTGAAAAACAATGGAGCGAGCTGGTTATACATTGAAAAATTGTGAAATGTTAAAAGCCTCCCTGATGAGTAGGAGCCTCATTTTATTACTTCTGCGACAAAAAAACAAACAAATGAAACCAAAGATCTTTGATAGTCATTTTTTATAATTTTTTTTAGTAAGTCATGCTGTATATTGTGTCTCTTAAATTAGGGTGTATCAGACGATACTTAGACTGTTCTGTTTAGAAACTTAGAAAACCATTTTTTAAGGGGGAAAAGACTAGTATGTGCTACATTAAATAATCATCTAAAAATGAAAAGCAGTTTTGGTTTTGCTATTTCCTAAGACTTAATTAAACCATGTATGGCCAATACAGTCTAGTGACTAAGGAACAATACATACCTTGATGTCAAGTAGCAGTTTTCTTTCTGTGAGATGCTACTTGGAGGGAATATATCTTTAGGACTAACAAAGCACCTGACAATTTATTGTAGTGAACATATAAATAATCATTTAGCAACATACAGGTGGTTACACACATAGTATGCTCTGGGAGAAACCAGTTATACTTTAATTGTGTAGCCATTTCCTCAAGAAATAATGCCCAGTATAATTTAGAATGGCCTTAGAACATTTAAACCAATGGTGTGCTGAAGACAACTTGTACCAGCTCGCAAGAGACTGGTAAAGAGTGCAAATCACTGACCTACCTCCCTCTCAGAAAAAAAAAAAAAAAGTGATTAAATATTCATCAGTGTACCACTGAATTTTTAGTTATATATAGTTTAAAAACGATTGAATTCTACATGATCTTATTTTGAATGAATATCCATCTTTTTATTCTTACTATGGACTCTCAGTATAAGTTACTAAAATCAACTAAACACATTTATAAAAATAATTTATCTTAAAAAACATGATCCATTTGTCCTTGTGCATATTTGTTTTATGTCAAATTGTACCTCCGAGTTAGAGTGCCCATTAGTATACATGCATTTTTATTATGCCAGTGTGTGTGGAAACCCTTTCGCTCCCCCCTGAAGGACGTGCTTTGTCTTGCCTTTGAAAACAGAATTTCCAGTTGATTAGTTTTTATTGCAAAGCTGCCTTTCACACTTTCACATTGAGGTAATTATATGCACCTCATATTGTTTTTTAAAAAAGATGTTTCATTCATTGCTTTCCAAAGAAAAAGCAAAATAATTTATTTCCTCTGAAGAGGGACATGAATTTCAGCATTTATTCATGAAGTTTACAATTGATATATGTATTATAATTGTCCTAGAAACACTTTCTACAATAAGGTATCTTTGTAATTATGCACCTAGGATAATTTGGTATAAAAGCACTGATATTAAAGAGTGAATGGTGTTTGCAGGTCACAGAGCTTTGCTTTATTATTATTTGCTTTACTGCAGGATTCAGCATAAGGCAGGTGTCTTGTCTCATGAAGTTTATTATAGAAAGGGTCCTTATACTGTATTTTCACTTATGATCTCCAAACTTAGAATAATTTTATTCAAAGAATATCCTTTGAGCTCCAGTAACACAATTCAGGTTATAGGAATTATCACCCTGGGACAGAATTGTTTACATACTCATTTGTCATTATTTGAAGAATAAATGAATGAATACTAAGAGCAAAAATTAGTGGCATAAATCAGAAATCCATTCATTAATAAAAGAGAATACCTAGCATGTACTTGAACAGTTAGGGTAGACTTCATCGCATTGGTAGGACTTTCACGAACATGGAGTTTAGAAGTGGAAAGGACAAGAAATGTTTTGGGTAGAAGAAATCGCATAAGCAAGCATGCTGAGGTATAACTTCAAATGCATTTAAAGTTCAGTAAGGGGCCAGGTTGGTTGAGGCCAAGATTCCCTGAAGTTAATTCTGGAGAGTTGGAATAACATTACGTCCTAGGAGAGACTGAAAGTTAATCCTGTTGGTCATGGGGAACTACTGAGATTTTACGTAAACAGTTGATTTAGAAAGATTCTTATATCGTGTCAGGAGTGAAATTAGAGTTGGAAAAGGAAGAGAAAGCCTGGACTGGTTGACTTAGTGCCATGAGATTCTCTGCTATTTAAATGTGCCCTCGGTCTCCCTGCTGAAATCGAAAAAGTAACCTGAAGGCAAAATTATTCCCAAATACTAAAATGTTCTAGACCTACTTTCTAGGAAGACAGAAGATTTCTCAATTCTATGTCCGTATTACAGAGATTGAGTATAGTAGAGACTCAATTTTATCACCTGTCAACATTAATCTGTTGATTGAAATAGTAAAAACTGTGAAGAATTTGATTCAAAATAATTTTAAACATATACATATACTAATATTTACTAAGACTCTTTGACATACATAATACAGAATCAGAGTCATGAAAGTAAATGCGCAAGAGAAAGAAAATACACAATGGGTGGTTGAGGAATACAAAGACTTTTAATATATGTTTCAGGTATTTCAGTTCTCAGAGGGAAATGGGAATAGCTAGCATTTATCCAACAGTCCTATATAGTAGTATAGAACTTGTCATTTGCAGATGTCCTAGCTAGGGCTGCTCCACAACAATGCCTTAGACTGGGTGACATAAGCAATAGGGATTTATTTCTCAGAGTTCTGGAACCTGGAAAGTCCAAGAGTGAGGTGCTGATAGATTTGGTTCCTTGTGAGGGCTGGCTTCCTGGCTTGTAGATAGCCTCCTTCTCTCTTCATTCTCACATGGCGGAGAAGGAGGACTCTGTTATCTCTTCTTCTTCTTATAATGGCACCAATCCCACCATGAAGTCCTGTCCTTATGACCGCATCTAAATCTAATTATCTCCCAAAGGCCCCACCTCCAAATACCATCACACTGGGAGTTAGTGCTTCAATATATGAATTTTGAGGGAACATATTCAGTCCATAACAACAGGTATTACCGTATTTAATATTTACAACGATCCAATGAAAGGTACTATTCTTCCCATTTATACATAAGGAAAACAAGATAGAGATAGCTTTAAAACTTACCCAAGATTAGTGGCTGCAGGGTGAGAGTGTTGAGAAGCGGCCAGGGTTTGAAGCCAAACAGATTTCTAGGAAAAATATTCTTTTTTTTTTTTTTTTTTTTTTTTTTTTGAGATGGAGTTTCGCTCCTGTTTCCCAGGCTGGAGTGCAATGGCGCGATCTCGGCTCGCTGCAACCTGCGCCTCCCAGGTTCAAGTGATTCTTCTGCCTCAGCCTCCCAAGTAGCTGGGATTACAGGCGTATGCCACCACACTTGGCTAATTTTGTATTTTTAGTAGGGACGAGGTTTTTCCATGTTGGTCAGGCTGGTCTCAAACTCCCGACCTCAGGTGATCTGCCCACCCTGGTCTCCCAAAGTACTGGGATTACAAGCATGAGCCACTGCACCTGTCCAGGAAAAATATTCTTAACTTATTCTCTGGGTTTAAGTAGGGTATTAGCAGTTTAGTGATGATGGGGTAGTAGTTATATGTAAGTATGAGTGTCTGAATGTGTTTATCTGAGAATGAGAGAGTGAAGAGGCCGAGAGAGAGAGCATAAGCAATAATAACAGAAGGTAGGATAGTAATTTACCTTTCTTACTATGAGGTGTGGGTGTACTGTTCTAGATGTGTAACTAAAAGGAATAATTTTAACCTGATTATTTTCATCATACCCACCTGGTGGTCATTTTGTAAACTCCCACAGCTCTTGTAACAGTATATCTCAATAGTAAAAAAAAAGTCTTCAAAATCTATATTGGGCACGCTGGGTAAAGTGCATCTTTTTTCTTCCAGGAATCTCTCTCTAACAGTGAAGAAACCAACTGGTAAAGACCAATAAAGAACGCTTGTTTTAAACAAGAGTAACTTATGCATACACGTGCATACACACACACACACACACACACACACACACACACACACACACATACACACACAGAGAGAGAAAGAGAGAGAGAAAAAACATAAGGAAGAATAAAATCATCTTATTTTACAAAACACCAGCTGTGTTCCAGTGTTCTATCTATTAAAAATGAGAAAGTATTTGACTAAAATAAAAAAGAGGAAGGAAATAATTTAAAAATGGACCAAAAAAAAAAAAAACAAAAAACAAAAAAAAACCCAGTCAGGAGAAGAAAGCTATATTGAGGAAATTCTCTTGACAGCCAATATTATTCTTAGCATTCCTAATTCAACTTCCTTGATAATATCAGCACTTTTACTATTATAATCTTAATGACTTAGGAAATATAAGCTGGATAGAAAATGTCAAACTGGAAAGGAAAATTTCAAATGTTTTGCTTTGTAATTAAGGCTCGACAAATATAAGCCAATTTTAGCATAATAGATAGCTTATCAAGTAGGGAAATTTAGCTAATATTATAGGTAAAAAATGATAATTTATATTTGAATACATTCTGAGATGGCTTCAGTGTGCTGACATGTTTTAAAAAGTGTAATGAGTCTTGAAAAGATTCCAGGAGGGGATACAAAACATGTGGACACACACATACATTTCCAACTTCTCTGTAAAGGGCCAGAGAGTTCATATTATAGGATTTTATGGGCCACATGGTCTCAATCACAACTACTTATCTCTGCTGTTGTATCATGAAAGCAGTCATAGACAATGTATACTCAAATGAGCATGACTGTGTTCCAACAAAATTTTCTTTACAAAACCAAGCAAAGAGCTAGATTTTGCCCCCAAGCCATGGTTGGCTAAGCACTGATCTAATACATACTCATATATTTCATATAGAGGGATAGCTTCTACTAGCAAGTCGTAGTAATAGGTGTGTGCATCGTTTTAAGACCTCAAAGAGCTAAATCATATCCAATCATTCAACCTTTTAGAAAAGTTGAAAATTCATATATTTTGTATTTTATCTGATGCAACTGTTCCTATTAATATTTAATTCAAATGAAAGTTGTTAAAATGAAGTGGCATTTTCATATTCAAAACTACTTTAAATATATTCATGCTTGTCAGTGCCTCAAATAAAATCTGTGAAAAATTCTCATAAAATAGATCCTAAATTTTGTCAAATAAACTTGGAAAATAATTGCAGAATACTTACCACTTTACGTACATGATTTAGCTTAACTAAGGTGCCGATATTTGTGTATGATAGCAAGGTAGGTAGTAGGGGGGTTGGCATTTATCTTAAGGAGTCACAGTGACAGTAATAATTGATCAGAAATAGCCAAGTTCAAAGTAAGCACATTCAAAAAAGATAGTGAAGTTTATTTAGATACAAGATGTCTGTGCCTAATATTTAAAAAAAAAAAAAAAATCTCTGGTAATTTTCTTTTCTTTTCTTCCTTTCTTTTTTTTTCTTTTTTCTTTTTGTTTTGTTTTGTTTTGTTTTGAGAAGGAGTCTTACTCTGTTGCCCAGGCTGGAGTATAGTGGTGCAATCTCAGCTCACTGCAACCTCAGCTTCCCAGGTTCAAGTGATTCTCCTGACTCAGCCACACAAGTAGCTGGGACTATAGGTGCCCGCCAACATGCCTGGCTAATTTTTTTATTTTTAATAGAGATGGGGTTTTGCCATGTTGGATAGGCTGGTCTCAAACTTCTGGCCTCAATAAATCTGGCTGACTTGACCTCCCAAAGTGCTGGGAGTACAGGCATAAGCCATCACACCAGGCCTACAGTAAATTTTTAAAAAGCATTTTTATTGGTAATTTTGCAGTGACCTGGGATGCAGAATTGAATTGTTTTATGAATCAGTCTCCAAGGAGTTATTTGAATTTGTTCTCTCTCTCTGTCTCTCTCTCTCTGTGTATATATGTACACATACATGTATATGCATATATATATATGTACATTCTATGTAGCTCTATATGTTTTTTCATTAGACAACGTGGAACACATAAATGTTAAAAAATTATTTGTGAAACAGTGGCCCACTTTAAAAACAGTTCTTATTTTTGTTTGTCATTCTTCAGAACAAAACAGTATTTGGTGCTTCAACAAAATGGAAAATTAATTTTAAAAATAGAGAGGAAAATAAATGTAAATATGACTTTTCCCAGTAGTCCTATAATTTATCTTAATAAGAAAGAAGTACAGGTTTCAATGCAGCATTGTTCTAAGACTTTTTGTGCATATCAGAATTTGGATTCATTTTTTTTTTTAATTATACTTCAAGTTCTAGGGTACATGTGCATAACGTGCAGGTTTGTTACATATGTATACTTGTGCCATGTTGGTGTGCTGCACCCATCAACACGTCAGCACCCATCAATTCATCATTTATATCATGTATAACTCCCCAATGCAATCCCTCCCCCCTCCCCCCTCCCCATAATAGGCCCCAGTGTGTGATGTTCCCCTTCCCGAGTCCAAGTGATCTCATTGTTCAGTTCCCACCTATGAGTGAGAACATGCGGTGTTTGGTTTTCTGTTCTTGTGATAGTTTGCTAAGAATGATGGTTTCCAGCTGCATCCATGTCCCTACAAAGAACACAAACTCATCCTTTTTTATGGCTGCATAGTATTCCATGGTGTATATGTGCCACATTTTCTTAATCCAGTCTGTCACAGATGGACATTTGGGTTGATTCCAAGTCTTTGCTATTGTGTACAGTGCCGCAATAAACATACGTGTGCATGTGTCTTTGTAGTAGAATATTTTATAATCCTTTGGGTATATACCCAGTAGTGGGATGGCTGGGTCATATGGTACATCTAGTTCTAGATCCTTGAGGAATTGCCATACTGTTTTCCATAATGGTTGAACTAGTTTACAATCCCACCAACAGTGTAAAAGTGTTCCTATTTCTCCACATCCTCTCCAACACCTGTTGTTTCCTGATTTTTTAATGATTGCCGTTCTAACTGGTGTGAGATGGTATCTCATTGTGGTTTTGATTTGCATTTCTCTGATGGCCAGTGATGATGAGCATTTTTTCATGTGTCTGTTGGCTGTATGAATGTCTTCTTTTGAGAAATGTCTGTTCATATCCTTTGCCCACTTTTTGATGGGATTGTTTGTTTTTTTCTTGTAGATTTGTTTGAGTTCTTTGTAGATTCTGGATATTAGCCCTTTGTCAGATGAGTAGATTGCAAAAATGTTCTCCCATTCTGTAGGTTGCCTGTTCTTTTGCTGTGCAGAAGCTCTTTAGTTTAATTAGATCCCATTTGTCAATTTTGGCTTTTGCTGCTGTTGCTTTTGGTGTTTTAGACATGAAGTCCTTGCCCATGCCTATGTCCTGAATGGTACTACCTAGATTTTCTTCTAGGGTTTTGATGGTATTAGGTCTAACATTTAAGTCTCTAATCCATCTTGAATTAATCTTCGTATAAGGAGTAAGGAAAGGATCCAGTTTCAGCTTTCTACTTATGGCTAGCCAATTTTCCCAGCACCATTTATTAAATAGGGAATCCTTTCCCCATTTCTTGTTTCTCTCAGGTTTGTCAAAGATCAGATGGCTGTAGATGTGTGGTATTATTTCTGAGGACTCTGTTCTGTTCCATTGGTCTATATCTCTGTTTTGGTACCAGTACCATGCTGTTTTGGTTACTGTAGCCTTGTAGTATAGTTTGAAGTCAGGTAGCATGACACCTCCAGCTTTGTCCTTTTGACTTAGGATTGTCTTGGCAATGCGGGCTCTTTTTTGGTTCCATATGAACTTTAAAGCAGTTTTTTCCAATTCTGTGAAGAAACTCATTGGTAGCTTGATGGGGATGGCATTGAATCTATAAATAACCTTGGGCAGTATGGCCATTTTCACGATATTGATTCTTCCTATCCATGAGCATGGTATGTTCTTCCCTTTGTTTGTGTCCTCTTTGATTTCACTGAGCAGTGGTTTGTAGTTCTCCTTGAAGAGGTCCTTGACATCCCTTGTAAGTTGGATTCCTAGGTATTTCATTCTCTTTGAAGCAATTGTGAATGGAAGTTCATTCATGATTTGGCTCTCTGTTTGTCTGTTACGGGTGTATAAGAATGCTTGTGATTTTTGCCCATTAATTTTGTATCCTGAGACTTTGCTGAAGTTGCTTATCAGCTTAAGGAGATTCTGGGCTGAGACAGTGGGGTTTTCTAAATATACAATCATGTCATCTGCAAACAGGGACAATTTGACTTCTTCTTTTCCTAACTGAATACCCTTGATTTCTTTCTCTTGGCTGATTGCCCTAGCCAGAACTTCCAAGACTATGTTGAATAGGAGTGGTGAGAGAGGGCATTCCTGTCTTGTGCCAGTTTTCAAAGGGAATTTTTCCAGTTTTTGCCCATTCAGTATGATATTGGCTGTGGGTTTGTCATAAATAGCTCTTATTATTTTGAGGTACGTTCCATCAATACCGAATTTATTGAGCGTTTTTAGCATGAAGGGCTGTTGAATTTTGTCAAAGGCCTTTTCTGCATCTATTGAGATAATCATGTGGTTCTTGTCTTTGGTTCTGTTTATATGCTGGATTACGTTTATTGATTTGCGAATGTTGAACCAGCCTTGCATCCCAGGGATGAAGCCCACTTGATCATGGTGGATAAGCTTTTTGATGTGCTGCTGAATCCAGTTTGCCAGTATTTTATTGAGGATTTTTGCATCGATGTTCATCAGGGATATTGGTCTAAAATTCTCTTTTTTTGTTGTGTCTCTGCCAGGCTTTGGTATCAGGATGATGTTGGCCTCATAAAATGAGTTAGGGAAGATTCCCTCTTTTTCTATTGATTGGAATAGTTTCAGAAGGAATGGTACCAGCTCCTCCTTGTACCTCTGGTAGAATTCAGCTGTGAATCCATCTGGTCCTGGACTTTTTTTGGTGGGTAGGCTATTAATTGTTGCCTCAATTTCAGAGCCTGCTATTGGTCTATTCAGGGATTCAACTTCTTCCTGGTTTAGTCTTGGGAGAGTGTAAGTGTCCTTGAAATTATCCATTTCTTCAAGATTTTTTAGTTGATTTGCGTAGAGGTGTTTATAGTATTCTCTGATGGTAGTTTGTATTTCTGTGGGGTCGGTGGTGATATCCACTTTATCATTTTTTATTGCGTCTATTTGATTCCTCTCTCTTTTCTTCTTTATTAGTCTTGCTAGCGGTCTGTCAATTTTGTTGATCTTTTCAAAAAACCAACTCCTGGATTCATTGATTTTTTGGAGGGTTTTTTGTGTCTCTATCTCCTTCAGTTCTGCTCTGATCTTAGTCATTTCTTGCCTTCTGCTAGCTTTTGAATGTGTTTGCTCTTGCCTCTCTAGTTCTTTTAATTGTGATGTTAGAGTGTCAATTTTAGATCTTTCCTGCTTTCTCTTGTGGGCATTTAGTGCTATAAATTTCCCTCTACACACTGCTTTAAATGTGTCCCAGAGATTCTGGTATGTTTTATCTTTGTTCTCATTGATTTCAAAGAACATCTTTATTTCTGCTTTCATTTCGTTATGTACCCAGTAGTCATTCAGGAGCAGGTTGTTCAGTTTCCATGTAGTTGAGCGGTTTTGATTGAGTTTCTTAGTCCTGAGTTCTAGTTTGATTGCACTGTGGTCTGAGAGACAGTTTGTTATAATTTCTGTTCTTTTACATTTGCTGAGGAGTCCTTTACTTCCAATTATGTGGTCAATTTTGGAATAAGTGCGATGTGGTGCTGAGAAGAATGTATATTCTGTTGATTTGGGGTGGAGAGTTCTGTAGATGTCTATTAGGTCCGCTTGGTGCAGAGATGAGTTCAATTCCTGGATATCCTTGTTAACTTTCTGTCTTGTTGATCTGTCTAATGTTGACAGCGGAGTGTTGAAGTCTCCCATTATTATTGTATGGGAGTCTAAGTCTCTTTGTAAGTCTCTAAGGACTTGCTTTATGAATCTGGGTGCTCCTGTATTGGGTGCATATATATTTAGGATAGTTAGCTCTTCCTGTTGAATTGATCCCTTTACCATTATGTAATGGCCTTGTTTGTCTCTTTTGATCTTTGATGGTTTAAAGTCTGTTTTATCAGAGACTAGGATTGCAACCCCTGCTTTTATTTGTTCTCCATTTGCTTGGTAGATCTTCCTCCATCCCTTTATTTTGAGCTTATGTATGTCTCTGCATGTGAGATGGGTCTCCTGAATACAGCAGACTGATGGGTCTTGACTCTTTATCCAGTTTGCCAGTCTGTGTCTTTTAATTGGAGCATTTAGTCCATTAACATTTAAGGTTAATATTGTTATGTGTGAACTTGATCCTGCCATTATGATATTAACTGGTTATTTTGTTCGTTAGTTGATGTAGTTTCTTCCTAGCCTCGATGGTCTTTACATTTTGGCATGTTTTTGCAATGGTTGGTACCGGTTGTTCCTTTCCGTGTTTAGGGCTTCCTTCAGGGTCTCTTGTAAGGCAGGCCTGGTGGTGACAAAATCTCTAAGCATTTGCTTATCTGTAAAGGATTTTATTTCTCCTTCACTGATGAAACTTAGTTTGGCTGGATATGAAATTCTGGGTTGAAAATTCTTTTCTTTAAGAATGTTGAATATTGGCCCCCACTCTCTTCTGGCTTGGAGAGTTTCTGCCGAGAGGTCTGCTGTTAGTCTGATGGGCTTCCCTTTGTGGGTAACCCGACCTTTCTCTCTGGCTGCCCTTAAGATTTTTTCCTTCATTTCAACGTTGGTGAATCTGGCAATTATGTGTCTTGGAGTTGCTCTTCTCGAGGACTATCTTTGTGGTGTTCTCTGTATTTCCTGAATTTGAATGTTGGCCTGCCCTACCAGGTTGGGGAAGTTCTCCTGGATGATATCCTGAAGAGTGTTTTCCAAGTTGGTTCCATTTTGTAGTTTACTTTCAACATTAGTAGCAGTTATAAGAGAACAACCATTACCAATTACTTTTATTGTGTTTGTAGTTTACTTTCAACATTCGTAGCAGTTATAAGAGAACAACCATTACCAATTACTATAACCACAGCATTGCACATGGAGAAATATGATTGTTGACCTTGAAATGAGTGTAAGAACATCCCCAGTAGAAGATCACAATCCAACAATTCACAACCCTGGCTGCACTTGGCATCATCTTGGGGAGCTTTTAGAAAAATTTTTTATTAGATCCAGGCCCTACCTTCAGAGATTATTCACTGTATGGACATCTGTGCATTTTTAAAGCAACCCAAGTGATTCTATTGTGCAATTATGGTTGAGAAGATCTAGTGCTCTTCAAATTGTTTTTCTCAGATCAATTTATTTTTTAAAGTTTTTTTTTATTTTTTGTTTTTTTTTGAGACGGAATCTCCCTCTGTTGCCCAGGCTGGAGTGCAGTGGCAGGATCGCAGCTCACTTTAAGCTCCACCTCCCAGGTTCACGCCATTCTCCTGCCTCAGCCTCCCGAGTAGCTGGGACTACAGTCGCCCACCACTACTCCCAGCTAATTTTTTGTATTTTTAGTAGAGACAGGGTTAGCCAGGATGGTCTTGATCTCCTGACCTCGTGATCCGCCCACCTCAGCCTCCCAAAGTGCTGGGAATTACAGGCGTGAGCCACCACGCCTGGCTCTCAGATAAATTTAAAGGAATTTTGAAAAAACATGCATATCTCCCATATTTCAACATAAAATATTTCATCATATGTTTGAACAGTTTCAAAGAATATACATTCCTCTGCATCATCTATGTGTTCTAAATATATTTTGGTTGAAACTTTGAATTGGATATTTAACTCATTTGGTTTGTGGGAAAAAATAACATTAAGACAGAGACTTGCCCTAAATTTTTTAACTTAGACAAAATAAAGATCTGTACCTTTCAATATTTTCTTTAAGATATTTTCAGTGGACTATCCCAAATGCTCAGTGCATTATTTGATGGTCCTTTTGTTTGATGCCCTGGAGGGTTTAACTCCCTGGAGCAATATGCTTTGATACGATTTGCCATAGTGAGGTATGTCTTTCTTCTTCAAAGTAAGAAAACTGAGATTAGATAAGAGAATAGGCACATTATCAGATCAATTTTAGATGTGTCTGAAAGCTGAAGATCTGGAAATAGATTCCCTTAAATATGTTCATGTCTGTGTACTTGAAAAGTCCTCATATTTTAGTGTATGTACCTCAGTTGGAAGGTAGCTGGATTAGACTTGGAGCTGGTAGTTTTGGGGAAGACAGAGACAAGGTGGGATCTCTAAACTGACCAGCAGATTGATAGGTTGGTTGGGAATAAGGTGATAACTTTTTAATTAGGGCTATGTGTGCACCACATATCATTAGCAAAATAGGAGTTCAAAACTAAGCAGACAAGCAACAATCTAAGCACAAATTTATAACAGCAAAAGAACCAGAGTTGAGAGAAACGAGGGAGGTAGCCAGGAATCAAGAGGAAAAAATTCTGAAGGGCAAGTAAAGATGGGAGAATGAAGTAGAAAAATTGTTCAAAAATCAACAAAGGTATATGGGGAATAAAAGAATGCAATAAACATGACTACACCACCAATGAGAGATGCCATCACCAAAGTGGTGAGGGTACATGAAGCTCACCTGTCTTCCATCTGATTTTTTTTTTTTTTCCATGTCTGCCCTTTGGAGTAGGAACAACTTCTCATGCATAGTAAAGGCAAAAACCAGCATCTGATAGTTCCATGTTTTCGGTGTGGAGTAGAAAGCCCGAAAGAGTGGGTAGATCCCGAGTGCACAGGAAATGCACTTAAGTTCACTGAAAAGCCATACAGCATCCAACTATAGATGATATTGGCTAGAAATATAGGACCACAAAAATTATTCACAGATCTTTTCTTTTGTTTTTTTCTGAAATCATTTTAAGTAAAATCTGACGGGGAGGCAGAGCATCAGCATAAATAGCTAATGCATGCAGGGCTTAATACCTAGGTGATCGGTTGATAGATGAAGGAAACCACTATGGCACATGTTTACCTATGTAACAAACCTGCATGTCCTGCACATGTATCCTGGAACTTAAAATTTTTTTTAAAAAAGGCAGTATGTGGGAAAAAAATATCTTTGAGACCAGAGACTTTTTCTTTTCAATACATTTCTTTAGTTTTTAACGAAAACAGAGCTCCAACAGTTATCTCTTCAATAACTGAAAGCATCTCCCTAAGCTTTAAGTGGTACTTGAAATTTTAAAAGAGGATGATTTTTTTCCAACTCAGTGAGATTATAATATACACTCCAACAACTTTATAAAAGCAAGAGAAGTAGAGTGTTAATTGTTAATTATATGAAAGTATTCAAGCAAAGGAACTTTTACCTTGAATGCCTTTACTCTTTAGCATCAAAATAAGTGTGAAAGTTCTATGGTATTTAGGGAGGATATTTTAAATTTCCCCTACCCAAGAAAACTAGATAAGGATTAATGCAAAACCCCCTCCAGAATGTTAATTTAATTAAGTAGTTATCCAAAGTGTTATCACAAATACATGACGTGAGTTCACACTTAAGGCCCTTACATTTTTGTATTACATGGCATTTGTCTTTTTAATTAAAAAAAAACCACACTTCTATTGTATTGCCATGGGGTTTTTCATTTAATTTTCCATTTAAAAGTAATTTGATTTCTCCTTTTAATTTAATTAAAAATGTTAAAATTATTAGTGAAAAGAAGAAAATCCTGAGTCATCACTCTTTCCTTCCTTATTTATTCACATCATTGATGAAGTTCTAACTAGAACAAAACACTGTGAAAATTGGGATTTGCTCACTTTGAGGATCATAGAAAACAAAGAGGTGAAATATTTTTTTCCTTATAGAAAATTAAAAAAAAAAAACTGATATGAAATTTCCTCTATTTAGAAGCCCATGTCTACCCAAAAAGAGACAAAAATGTTTTCTCATAAGCCTGGAATTAGAACATCTTACGACATCTTCAACCCTAAATTGAATTTCATTAAAATATTTAATTGCACATTTTTGAGTGGCAAACATCTTGCTTTTTGTAAATCTCAGCTTTAAGAAATGAAAGAGAGGCCAGGCGCGGTGGCTCAAGTCTGTAATCCCAGCACTTTGGGAGGCCGAGACGGGCGGATCACGAGGTCAGGAGATCGAGACCATCCTGGCTAACACGGTGAAACCCCGTCTCTACTAAAAAATACGAAAAACTAGCCGGGCGAGGTGGCGAGCGCCTGTAGTCCCAGCTACTCGGGAGGCTGAGGCAGGAGAATGGCGTGAACCCGGGGGGGCGGAGCTTGCAGTGAGCTGAGATCCGGCCACCGCACTCCAGCCTGGGCGACAGAGCGAGACTCCGTCTCAAAAAAAAAAAAAAAAAAAAAAGAAATGAAAGAGGTAAAGAGTATTTGAATTGTAATCATTGTCTAAGCCAGGATAGGTTTTCTGGGGTGGGAGTGCAGAGAGATGGTACTCCCCATCTCTCTGGCTAGTGGTCATGGCTAACTGCTATAAAACTTCTATTGATGCCACTCATTTGGGTGACACGAGATTGGATATGGGCTAAGACTTTGGTTGAAAGGAAAGTTGTTTACTTGGAAGTGTTCCAGTAGGCATTTGCCAGTCACCGAATACAAGAAAGAAGAAGAGAGTCGTTCATTTTATTTCTTTAAAACATGTGTTGAACATCTACTAAATGCTGTAATCTGTGCTAGATGCAGAAGATATAATAATAAAACCAGACAAAACCATGATTCTCATGGTCGCCAGATTGAAGAGTGGCTTATCAGTTACAGAAGACTCAATGCTTCCAAGGCTTTAATACCACCCACTTTTTATTGACCTTTTATTAACCCATTTTGGTTAGCAAAGGCAGTGAAAGAATATTTACATGCATATTTATATAACTGTTTACATAGGATAAGATTTTTTTCTAATAACACTTGAAATTGCATTTTTAAATTGTTTTATGGAAGAATTTTGAGTCCAAGCTGGTACGGTAGCTTACTTCTGTAATCCCAACACTTTGAGAGGCCCCGGTGAGAGGATAGCTTGAGCCTGGAAGTTCATGACCAGCCTGGGCAACATCGTGGGACCTTGTCTCTACAAAAAGATAAAAAATTTAGTCATGCATGGTGGCATGCGCCTGTGGTCCCAGCTACTCAGGAGGCTGAGGAGGAAAGATCACTTGAGCCTGGGAAATCTACTTTGCAGTGAGTCCTGATTGTACTGCTGTACTCCATCCTGGGCAAGAGAGTGATATCCTGTCAAAACAAAACAAAACAGAACAGAACAAAACAAAACACTTATACCAGCTTTTATTTACCTCTATTTTTTTTTTTTTTTTTTTTGTCCAAAGCATGTGTTTCCTTTAAGTTTTTTTCTTTCACTTTTGTTTTAGATACGGGGGTACATACAGGTACATACACAGGTTTGCTACATGGGTATATTGTACCCAGGTAGTGAGCATAATACCCCATAGGATGTTTTTTGACCCTTCCTCCCCGCCCTAAGTAGTCTGTAGTGCCTATTGTTATTATGTTTATGTTCATGTGTGCTCAAAGCTTGGCTCCCATTTATAAGTGAGAACATGCAGTCTTTGGTTTTCTGTTCCTGCATTAATTCATTTAGGATAGTGGCCTCCAGCTGCATCCATGTTGCTACAAAGGACATGATTTTATTCTTTTTTGTGACTGCATAGTATTCCATGGTGTACCACATTTTCTTTATTTGATCCACCACTGATGGATACCTATGTTGATTTCATGTCTTTGCTATTGTGAATAGCATGGGTGAAGAAGATAAAAGTGCATGTGTCTTTTTGGTAGAATTTGTTTTCTTTTGGATATATAATTATAATGGGATTACTGGGTCGAATGGTAGCTCTGTTTTACATTCTTCGAGAAATCTTCAAACTGCTTTCCACGGGGGCTGAACTATTTTACATTCTCACCAACAGTGTATAAACATTCTCTTTTCTCCACAGCCTCACCAGCATCTGCTATTTTTTGACTTCTTAAATAGCTGTTCTGACTTGTTTGGATGATGTCTTATTGTGGTTTTGATTTGCATTTATCTGACAATTAGTGATGTTGAACATTTTTTCCTATGTTTGTTGGCTGCTTGTATATCCTTTGATCTCAAACTCCTGACCTCAAGTGATCTGCTTGTCTCAGCCTCCCAAAGTACTGGGATTACAGGCGTGAGCCACTGCGACCGGCCTTGTACATCCTTTGAAAAGTGTCTGTTCATGCCCTTTTGTGGTTTTTACTTGTTGATTTGATTAGAAATCTTTTTTTTTTTTTTTTTTTGAGACGGAGTCTCGCTCTGTCGCCCAGGCTGGAGTGCAGTGGCCGGATCTCAGCTCACTGCAAGCTCCGCCTCCCGGGTGTACGCCATTCTCCTGCCTCAGCCTCCCGAGTAGCTGGGACTACAGGCGCCCGCCACCTCGCCAGGCTAGTTTTTCGTATTTTTTAGTAGAGACGGGGTTTCACTGTGTTAGCCAGGATGGTCTCGATCTCCTGACCTCGTGATCCGCCCATCTCGGCCTCCCAAAGTGCTGGGATTACAGGTTTGAGTCACCGCGCCCAGCCTGATGAGAAATCTTAAGTTCCTTATACATTCTGGATATTAGACCTTTGTCTGAGGCATAGTTTGCAAATATTTTCTGCCATTCTCTAGATTGTCTGTTTACTCTGCTGATAGCTTCTTCTGCTGTGCAGAAGCTGTTTAATTAGGTCTCAGTTTTCAATTTTTTGCCTTCGTTGAATTTGCCTCTATTCTGAAAAATTCTGTCATGTACCATAAATATTTTGTTGTAGTAAGTTAGGTAACACATTTAAATAATTAGCTCAACATCCTAAGATATGGACTACTGCCAAATGGATACAAGAATATATATAAAGAGAGTTATACTCCTTGGGCAGTCAGGTTGCACACACACGGTGTTCAAATGGGTCCTTGGACCATGTCAAATCACACCGAAGTAAACAATAGTTGATTAGATTAGGATGAAATAGTATTAAAAACCCGTAAAAGTAATTGCATAAAACTTTTAAATGGCAAAACTGCAATTACTTTTGCACCACGCTAATAAATAGTTTCTCTTTATTAGGACATGCAGATATAATAATTAGCCTTGCTGGTCTTGAACTCCTGGGCTCAAGTGATCCTGCTACCTTAGCCTTCTAAAGTGCTGGGTTTATAGGTGTGAACTACCATTCCCAGCCTCAGAAAACTTTTATGTAAAGGGCTGGATTGTAAATGTCTTCAGTTTTATGGGTCATGTGGTTTCTGTCACAACTACTCACATTCTGTCACAACTATTGACAGTCATGGTTTGTAGCTTTAAAGCAGTCACAAATACTAAGTAAATAAATGCACATGGCTGTGTTTATATAAAACATGATGGAATAGATTTGGCGTGTGGTCCATAGTTTGCCGAACTCTGTCTAGGCAACATAAAGGTTCAAAGGAGGAAGATATGACATCAAATTGGGGCAAGGAGAAAGTATTTCATTGAAGAGGTAACATTTGCTGTTATTCTTGAAGCCTGGGAGAATTATGGTAAGCTGACATTGTGGGGTGATTTCTGGTAGACAGAATGTGCACAGTTTAAGAAATTGAATTTTTATGAACATCGAGCATTTCGTTATGGTAGAAATATAGACTCTGTGTAGAGGAGTAACTCTAAATGAGTTAGAAATGTAGATTTGTTCATGTTTTAGAGTTTTCAGTACCAGGATGAGGAACTTGTACCTAGCTTGACAGGCAATGATAGACCATTAAATAGTTTATATCACAGAGGGATTTGGTAGAAACCACACTAAAGGTGATTTTTCTATAAAAATGAAAATTTCTATGAAATTCCATCAGAAAGATTTTATAATGTCTAAAATATGAAACTGGAACATCATAGAATTAGTACATATAAGTTAAACTTTTTTTGTAGGCATGCATATGTGAAATTGTATGGTTCTATTTATGGCAAACAAAAGGAAACTTTTTACAGTGAAACTATGTTCAAGTTTTCAAGGGAAAAACAGCTCCATGAAATAAAATATTGCTTGGGGAGTTCTTTCATACCAGTTGTCACCAGCATTATCACTGGCTTATAAGTTACAATTGCTCTGTGATAAAGGCATATGCTTTCCTTCTCTCTTATAAAAATTTTAATGAGAACTTGAAGTGAACTCTCACTGAACCTATTTTCATTCCAAAATCTTACGATTTTAATCTTATGATCCTCCTGAGACCTGGCGCTATGGTCTGTGACAGCATGAATACTTCATAATTATTCCTCCTGTTTGTAGAAAGCACCATGGGCATCCATCATTCCCTCTCTCCCCTGCTGCCTCCAGGGAGCCACAGCCTCTAGCAAGGTCAGTAATTGCAGTTTTGGTTGACAGTTCCAGGCCAGCTGAAGCAAACCCAGCTGGTGAAGACTAGCCGCAATGGATATTGACTGACTTCCCTTCCTTCTTTCACCTCATAGTTAGTTTGGCCTTAAAACTCTTCCTTAGTGATGTGATAGATGGACTTGAATCATCCCACAAGAGATTCCCCAGTACAGAGAAAATGAATGGTTTCTCTAGAGCCACGTGTATATGTATCTGTCGGTATTTGGGGGACAATTGATCTAACCATCCTGGGGTCATTAAAGGTCTTTCCCTTGGGGATAAGGAAAAGACTATATTGGAGCTTGATGTTTAATATTGTTTGGCATCTCACATCTGTGTAGACAACCTGCATGAAATAAAAGATCTAGCTATGTGAATTAAGATGGTGTTTTGGAAGTGGATATGCTTCATTGGACTAACACTGAAAATTCTAACAGATTTGCCCTGTGCATAGAAAAAAATAGATGCTTTAGATGTCAAGCAAATAATTAAGCATTAATTGTTTACTTTATTTTATGACAAATGCATAGAGAGATTCACACAAGAAATATGAAAGGAATGCCACATGCTTTATCAAAAAAAAAAAAAAAAAACCAAAAAACCCACATTATGAATCCAAAGAAAAATAAGTAAATAGCCTTCATAGTATGTAATATTGGATGATGTAGCTTTAAGAAAAAGAAGATAAACTTTCATGTGAATTGCTGGTGAATTCCAGAAAAGAAATGGCTTTCGAAAGTGGTATAATACTTTTAACTCTCTAATTTCTCACTGTGTGGTTTACTCATAGTGTAGACCATGACTAAAGTACTGACAGAAACAAACCCAATTAGGCATGGCCTATTGTATAGATACTGAACTAGGCTAGTGTCTTTAGGTTTGTAATAAGTCAAGGTTTATTTTTTTTCTTGCTTTTTTACCCTGGTCCCTTGTTTCTGGACTTACTTGGGGTTTAAAAAATATATTTGCTTAAGAATAACTTAATTACCCATTCTGGATAAAAATTTAATGGAATGTGTTAGAAGGCTTAAGTGAAATATTCACATTAATTGAAATCACGACCCCCAAACTCTTTGACACACCTCCCATTATGAGGTAGATTGTGAGCAGCCTTATAGTTATTCCATTTAATAGAATAAAGTTGATGTGATGTTATGTAACTTCCAGGCTAAGTTAGAAAAGGTCATTTAACTTTTACTTGGTTCTGTCAGGAGGCATACTCTGGGAGAAACCAACACCATGTAAAAAACTATCCTGTGACTACCATGTTTTGAAGGCCCCATGTAGGAATTTCAGCCAACACTACCAACCAACAGTCAGCATCAACTTCCAGCCCTGTGAGTGAGTCATCTTGGATATCCAGCCCAGTCTAGTCTTTAAGTAACTACAAACCTACCTGGTATTTAACTCCTGTCCCCTGAGAGGTGCCAAGTGAGAACTCCTCAACCAATTCCTTCTCAAATATTTGTCTCACAAAATTTTTAGAATATCTTTAATATATTTGTAATGGTAAAACTACTGTCACTCAGTAATTTTGGTATTAACTATATATTTATTTTGGATATTCAGTTTGTTATGCTTCTATTTAAATAATTATTGAATTTCTATTAGGAACACTTGTTCAACCTATCCACCATGAGACTTAAAAAGCCTAAATCACAGTCCTTGCCTTAGAAGAATACAATTGTTAGTGGAGTAGATACAGGGTCATCAAGTATCAAAACTCTGGAGCACACCATTCATATTATAGTCTATGTGAATAGTCTCCCTTGAGTTGTGCAATGGGATGTCACTGGAAAGAAAAGACATAAAGAGTTACTTTAGTAATAACCATTCTTACACTGGTAAGCTTCTCAGGATTGGTATATATGAGTGGTAAGGAATACTACTAAATTGTATACTTTTCCAGTCTTCTTTACAGTACTCTGTTGTTGACAAAAGTGAAAAAAATTTAGTTAGAATGTAAAAGTAACGAAGTTTTAAAGGAATATATAATGTTCTGTCGTAAAGACAGGCACATGTATGTTCATCATGGCACTATTCACAATAGCAAAGACACGGAATCAAACTAAATGCCTATCAACAGTAGAATGCGTAAAGAAATGTGCTACATGAATATAATGGAATCCTATGCAGCCATGAAAACGAATGAGATAATGTCCTTTGTAGCAGCATAGATGTAGCTGGAGGCCATTATCCTAAGCAAACTAACACGGCAACAGAAAACCAAGTACCTAATGTTCTCACTTATAAGTGGGAGCTAAACTTTGAGGACTTGTGGACAAAAATAAGGGAACAAGGGCCTACTTAAAGATGAAGAGTGGCAGGAGGGTGAGGATGGAAAAACTACCTATTGGGTTCTATGGTTATTACCTGGGTGACAAAATAATCTGTACACCAAACACCCGTGACACACAATTTGCCTGTATAACAAACCTGCACATGTACCCCTTAACCTAAAATAAAAGTTAAATTCAATTTAATTTAATAAAAAATAAGATCAAAATTTTAGGCTGGGAGTGGTGGCTTATACCTATAATCCCAGCACTTTGGGAGGTCAAGGCAGGAGGATCCATTGAGCCCAAGAGTTTAAGACCAACATGGGCAACACAGGCAACATAGTGAGTCCCTGTCTCTACAAAAAAAATACAAAAATTAGCCAGGCATGGTGGCATGTGCCTATGGTCCTAGGTACTTTGGAGGCTGAGATGGGAGGATCACTTGAGCCCATGAGGTTGAGGCTGCAGTGAGCCATGATCATTCTGCTGCACTCCTGCCTCGGTAACAGGGTGAGGCCCTGTCTCAAAGAAATTATATTGCACTGTATGCAATACTTGGTAAATGCATATGCTATTCTTCTAATGCTTTTAGACACTTCAGTGTGTGTCGTGAGAATACGCCAAGTTGACTAACCATAAACTGATGGTTCCCAAATTTGGCTGTACGTTGAAATCACCTAGGGAGTTTTAACAACCGACTGATGTCTCGTTCCCACCCCTAAGGATTCAGATTTAATGGATCAGGGGTACAGAATGGGCATTGGGATTTTTTAAAGATCTGAAATTGTTTTAATGGACAGTCACAACCGAGAACAACTGATAAGTATTTCTTCTTTTAATTAGGTAGTTCTTAAACTCAACTGCCCTTTGGAATCATCTGTGGAACTTTGTAAACTATTAGTGACTTGGTTCCATTTCTAGAGCTTCTGATTTAATTGCTCTGGGGTAGGTCATTTTGGTACTTTAAAAAATGCTCACTAGTTAATTGTGATTTGAGATCCATCAATAGGATGCTCATACTAGGTTTACAGATTAATGTTTTTCTGCAAGTATGTGTCACTCAGCCTTAGTTACCACATCATTACTATTGGGACACAGCTCAGGTTGCCAAATTCAGCAAATAAAAATAACTTTGCCTGGATACGTTTGAATTTCAGATAAACAACAAATACTTTTTTAGTGTAAGTATGTCTCATGCAATATTTGGGACATACACTAAAAAATAAGGTTTTTTACTTAAAATTCAAATTTAACCAGATACCTTGCATTTTATCTGGCAACTCTAATCACAGTATAATTTAGACAAGAGACAGAACAAGGCCCAAATAATGCATTATATGAAGTGTGACCACAATGGTGTTCAATCCATATTCCAGGACAGAACTAAGATATTCTCATTGTACGCCAGCTACCACAGAGTAACCATTCTATCCCATAATACTACTTCTAGGTGGTCTCATCTGTAGCATCCCTCTTATTTATTGAGCAAAAGCAATGGACAGATGTAGGAGACAGATAGAAAAAACCTGAAACCTCCTGTCCCATCAGTGTTAAATCTATTGGCAGCAGAGAGTGTTAAATCTATTGGCAGCATAAGCTGAAATCATGGGACTGAAACCTATGACTTAAAAAAAGACAAACAAACAAAAATCCCATGGCTTTCTATTGTTTTTACTTATGCAGTTTCTCAAATATTTTCATGTAATTATAGAATAGAAAAAAAAAAAAACAGATACAGTGCTGAAGTTCTGATCACTGGCTGAACTTCATAGCCTTAGTAGCCACTGTTAAACTTCGAGATTGTGTCACGTTTATAGTGATAGCCAATTCCCTCAGAGTTACACAGCAGTTGCTGGCAAATATAATCTCACATTTGGCAAATGCTTGCATTTCTGAAGCTCACGTTTTCATTGGTTCTTCTCAACAATGCTGCGAAGTAGGCAGGGAAATTTTGACATCCCTTATATAACTAAGGAACGTTAGAATCACGGAAGTGTTACCTTGACCTAGAGTAGTATTTCTTAACGTGTGGTCCTGGACAAACTGTCTCAGCATTATCTGGGAACCTGTTAGAAACAAAAATTCTGAAACCCTACCCCAAACCTACTGACTTAGAAACTGCAGAATAGGCCCAGTAATTTGTGTTTTAACAAGCCTTCTAGTGATTCTGTTGCATGGTCAAGCTTGAAAACCCCTGCCTTCAGGGTATGTTGTCTAGCTCAAACATTACTAATACCAATGTTTATTTATTTAATTTATAGTTTATTTTTCCCCCTGGAGTTTAAACTCTACGAGGTCAGCGATGGTGTCACGCTGCCTAGGTATATAATAAATATACAGCAAATATTGCAAAATAAAATAATGAAGACTAGAATGAGTGAATGCATGAATCCCACATATGGGGACTTCCATTGCCATGCCTTGCCTTGCCTTGCCTTAAAAGAAGTGTCTGTGCTTAGAAAATTCCATTGCTTCGCTCATTCTCTTTTGAAGAATCTTGGCTGATGGGAAGAAAAATGGTTGACTGCATGAATTTATCCACAGGCATATTGAGACTAGATATTTCCCTTGACCCCTTAGTGGGACTTGTGAAGGGGTGGCTCACTTACTCACCCTGCAGCACTCAAACCCCTTGAGGGAGGGGGAGCAGCAGGTGAGCAGATGCAGGAGCCAGGGCCAAATGCCTTTGGGCACCGGCAGGAATGAACCCTGTACTGGCCTGTGGCAGAGTACCGTGTAGTACCTGGAAGGCACCTTAGTTTATCTAGTTCAGTCTTCTCATTGTACACATAAAGAAGCTAAATTTTGTAAATGCTAAAGTCTGTATCTACACAATAAAATACTTGAATAGCTGGGACTAGAACTCTGGTGTCTTTATTCCGTTTAATATGCAAAGATTTTGAGTACAGTGTCCTGTAAGAATGTTTGAAATCTCACATGGGGAATATCACCAGTTCAATTCTGCTGTCTTTTTTTTTTTTTTTTTCTTAGATGGAGTTTTGCTCCTGTCCCCAGGCTGGAGTGCAGTGGCATGACCTCTGCTCACTGCAACCTCTGCCATTCAAGCAATTCTCCTGCCTCAGCCTCCCGAATAGCTGGGATTACAGGTGCCTGCCACCATGCCTGGCTACTTTTTGTAGTTTTGTTAGAGACAGGGTTTCACTATGTTGCCCAGGCTGGTCTCGAACTCCTGACCTTAAGTGATCCACCTGCTTCGGCCTCCCAAAGTGCTGGGAGTACAGGCGAGAGCCACTATGTCCAGCCAATTCTGCTGTCTTTATTTCTGCTTAATTATTACTTTTAATTTCATTATTTTATTACAAAATTTTAACTTTTTATATTGAATGATATTATCGATATGGAACTTTGTATTTATGAAGTAAGATCCTTCAATCTTTGAAGGAAGCTTATTTACTGCTAATGGAAAGTATTGCCTACTTTTTCATTCAAAGCCGGAAAAGCAGTGTACAAACATGTAAGTGAAAGAAAAATCCGACCAAATCTCTTACCCAAGTATCTACATTAATGTTTGGTGGGTGAGATACTTTTGCAGTTCTGCAGTATTAATCTATCCTTCTTTATTATGTCCACCAAAGGTATAACACTGCTTACAGTATGTTTTAGGGAAAACAGTCCTCCTAGGCACAGTGGCGATAATTCTTTGACCTTTTTACTTTTCTGTCTTGGCTCATCACGGTGACCTTTCATTCATTTTCTCTTGTCTGGTCTGCTTTGCAGACACTACGAAACCACTCTGTGGTGTCTGTTGAGCTGAAGTCAATTAATCACAGGGTGACTTTTAAAATCAAGATTAATAATAGGTTATTTCATACCAGAATGCTTGATTAAGATGGGCATATTTGTGGTTCCCCTCATGTCTAGAAATAATTTAGCCAAGTTACAATATTTGGGGCAAATTTTTCTCTCTTATAATTTTCCCAATGAGAACTGCTCGGTTTAAATGGACTTTCCTAAGCTTCCGTCAGGGGTTTTCAGAAGGGTTATACAAAATCACTTTCCGTAGCTACTGAGTACTCCTAAATGGAAGCATCTTTGTAAAGCCATGTAGCATTGGCACCTCTTCACAAGAAGTGGGGAGAGTCAGTGAAAAAAATAACAGGAAGTCTGTGTTTAAAGATAATAACATCTGCCTCCAACATTTTACACATCTCAGTCATGCCCCGTGGTGGGAGCAAAAGAGTTCTCTTTTCTCTTTAGTCTTGTGCCAAATTTTCTTTTCCTGTCAGCCTGAATCCACTAATGTCCTTGGTGGGTGGATCCTGGTGTATTAAAAGATTCATAGCATTTCCTATTTATATTCTGCTTAACAATATGATGGTACACCTTAGCAGTTTAGCAAAATGGCAAATCTGTTTGCTTAATAAACCATATAATGTGCTGCATCATCAATTTGACTTTGCTGGATGAACGAAGAGAACCAGTTGGCACTGATGAAGTTGAGTTTTACAGGTCAATGCACCATCCATATTAAGGAAATCCAGGACAACTATGTACATATATATTGTAGCTAGAGGCTGAATACATTTTGTACAATATTTCATTTGCTGTTATAAAGGAAAAAAATATAAGCTTGGGTACAGCTACCATATAAATCAATTTTTAGGTTTTTATTTTATTACTGCCTTTCTATTCCCCAGGTGTGCTTTTTCCTAGCATCTCCATCCTAAACACAATTGCCTTTGAAGCACCAATATATCTCTGAGTGCATGACAATTTCCAAACTCTACTCAGAAAATACAGTGCAAATCCTGGTATAACATAATGAACTACCAAGAGTTGTTATGGGGCTAAATATTTTCTGTTCTCTACTCTCTTGAGATCTTAACAAAACCCCTTCTTGGTAACCTTGGTTTATTGAAAAGGGCTAATTTATTTGGCATTAATCAGAAGACATATGCCATCTCTCAACTAGACTGTCTCAACAATGTTCTTTAAAATTTTTTAATTTAGTGAAAACATGGGGTAGCTTTATTCTATAACAGTAATATGGTTCATGATATGGAGACTGCAGAAAGAAGACTATAAAGCTGAATTTCACTGCAAGAAAATTGTGACCTCTTCAGTACTTTAGGAGAAAATCTTGTTGTTCAGTTTGCTGCAATTAATAGTTATCTTACCTGTCAAACTGTGGTACCATCCAAGTTTCACCAGACTGTCTAGAACAGACTAATTTGAAGAAGTGCAATTTCCCAAGTAATGTTTTATTCTGCAGTCCCTCTGTTCAGGGCAATACACCCATATATGACCTCTCCCACTGCTAGTTTAGTCATGTGGAAGAGAACACCTCTTGTTGTTGCAAGTTATTTAATCATCATCTTGCTAAAGAAATGTCTCACTCTCCTAAGTCTCCAAGATCTTTTATAGGTCAGATTCCATATAAGGCTTTGTGTTCTACATTTGTGATCTAGGGAATTTAAAGCTTTTCACTTGTAGCTTACCAAAGGCCCCTCTATGTGGCAAATTATACATTGATAAAAAAAAGTAAATAATAATAACCATAATAATAGTTATGGCTTATATAACCTATCTTTCTCAATAGTTATTGGACCGTGATGATACCTTAATACCACATACCTCTTCACCCACAATCCAATATCTCTCATCCCCTTCATAACCAGGCATCTTTTTTGTTGTTGTCGTTTTACAGTTTTGTTAATGGAGATACAATTCACGTACCATAAATCTACCATTTTATTTATTTTTAAAATACTTTAAATTTAAAATTTATTTTATTTATTTTAGAGATAGGGTCTCACTCTGTCATGGAGGCTGGAGTACAGTGGCATGGTCATAGCTCATTGCAGCCTCAAACTCCTGGGCTCAACAGATCCTCCTTCTTCTGCCTCCAGAGTAGATGGGACTACAAGTGTGCACTGTGTCTGGTTAATTTCTTTATTTCTTGGCATAGACAGGGTCTTTTCTATGTTGCCCATTCTGGTTTTGAACTCCTGGCCTCAAGCGATCCTTTTGCTTTGGTCTCCCAAAGTGCCTGGTTTATCAGCCTGAGCCGCTGTGCCTGGCCTACCATTTTAAATTGTATAATTTGTTGTTTTTGATATATTTACAAAATTATGCAACTATCACTACTATCTAATTATAGAACATTTTATCATCCCCAAAACAAACCATGCACCTATTCACCAAAAAGTGACTGAAGCAGGTATCAATCAATAGAAGTTCATTTACTCAAAGTTGAGAAAGCACCTTGGAAAATATACAAATCACAGGAGCATCTGTGATCTGTGCTTCTTCCAAAGGAGGGGGTGGGGGGGGAACTTCAATATTTGAAGGGGAAAGAGCAAATAGGAGGGAAAAGAAGGGGAGAAAAGGTAGCCCCTGAGGTAAATAGTTAAATTCTTGTGAGGTTCTCTTTAGCCTCAGTAAATCTACATTTTACATGTGAAAAGAAGGACTAGAGGAAAAAGTCAATTAGGCATTTGTCTCAGGGTAGGCAGAGGGTTGATAAGCTGGTAATTGACATTGTCAGAGTTAGATTTCATAGAACTGGGTTTTAGGGCTAATTTATAGGAAGGGTATGTATCCTGGAAGATTTAGGCGCTCACAAGGCAATTCCTTGTGAGCAATTTGTGAGGGAGGCCATCTGGGGAGACATGTGCCCTTCTATAGTTGTGGGAACCTGGCTTAGAGATGAGGCTATGACCCAGTGTTGCAGAATTACAGCTATCTGTGAACAAAAAGGAAGGCAGCATTGTGTGATTCAGTTCCCAAGCTTAACTTTGCCTTTGGCATGTTAAGTTTGGAGTCCCAAGATTCTATTTTCTTTCACATATCCATTAGCGGTCACTCCTCTTTCCCCCTCCCCGCAGGCCCTGGCAAGCACTCATCTACTTCCTGTCTCTATGAATTTGCCCATTTTGAATATTTCATATAAATGGAATCATCCAATATGTGACTTTTTGTGTCTAGTTTCTTTCACTTATCATCGGGTTTTCATGGCTCATCCATGAAATGTCGCAGTACTTTGTTACCTTTTATAGATGAATAATATTCCATTGGGTATACCAAATGTTGTTATGCATGCATCAGTTGATGGAAATTTACAATTGCTTTCGTTTTGAGACTACTGTGAATAATGGTGCATAGCCCGTCATCTTGATAGAGTTGTCTATACTCACTGTCATTTTCTCCTCATTTCCTATTTACTCTTCAGCCTACTCCAGTTTGATTTCTGTTCCAGTCCCTTCCCTAAAATGGCTCTCTCTGGTGTCACCAATGACGTTAATGCAACTAAATCCTACCCATTTTTCAGTATATGTTGCTACCTATATCTCACAGCTCTAATTTGACACTGTAGTGTAGACCATGTCCTGTCTTCCCTTGATATGTACAAAACTACAGTCTTCTGGTTTTCCTCCTATCACCATAGCTGTTGCTTCTCTGTCTCCTTTGCAAACTCACTTTTTCTCCTTGGCTAATAAATGTGGGATTTACTCAAGACTGAGTCCTTTTCTTTTCACTCAGAAGACCTTTTCTAGGTAATTTGACCTCCACCTATGCCTTCAACAATCATGTATGTGCTTTTAACTACAAATTTATGTTTATAAGTTAGATTTTGGAACTGCGTATCTGCGTATCTGTATGTTCACTGGCATGCTTTGACTAATTTAAAGGCACCTTTAGTCAAGGCCAGACTAATTTATTTAGCCTGAATATGTAACCATCTGAAATTTTTTATTTTCCTAGAGAATGATTTGCATTACTCACTCAGCTTGACAAGGCACAAAATGTTTTTAAATGTCTTTCTGATGGATAATAATCAAATAGTTAACAGCTCTGGACGCTGACTGCCTGGGTTCAGATCCAAAGTCTACACATACTCCCTGTGTGAACTCGGAGAAGTCACTTAACCTTTCTGTGTATGTTACCTCGTCAGTAAGAAGGGTGCTTTTCAGGGTTGATGAGATGATAACGTGAAATTTGAATATGCTAAAGATTTCAGAATCATGCCTGACATGAGCTAAATACTTTAAATGTTCACCGTTTTCCCTCTGCCTCATCTCCCATCTCTAATTCTTTTCTTCTGAAGTAGTTCTCAAATTCCTCAGCTCTCCTCCACTTCCACCACCCTGAAACTAACTCCTATCACAACTCATTTGAATTCCTTGGTGTCTTCCAAAATGCCTAGCACACTTTGGCGATATGTTTTCAACACGCAGATGTGACCATATTAAAAATTCTCCAACAAACAGCCAGACAGACAGACACACAGCTTCCCAATGCTTTAGATATAAAGGCTAAAATGTGTAGCCTGGCCTGTTGTATTAGCTTCGTAGGGCTGCTATACCAAAATACCACAGACTGGGTGGCTTAAACAACGTAAGTTAATTTTCTCACAGTTTTGGAGACTAGAAGTGTCAGATCAAGGTGTTGGTGGGGTTGGTTCTTTTTGAGGGCTGTAAGGGAAGGCTATGTTCTAGGCTTCTGTCTTTGGCTTGTAGAAAGCCATTGTTATCTTCTTGTTGTGTCTTTTCACGTCTTCCCTCTATGTGTGTCTCTTTGTGCAGATTTTTCTTTTATAATAAGGACATGACTCATATTAGATTAGAGGCGCACTCTACTCCAGCATGACCTCATCTTAACTAATTACATCTGTACTAACATTATTTCCAAATAAGATCACATTCTGACATTCTGAGGTACTAGGGATTAAGGCTGTGATATATACATTTGAGAGGGATGAGACACAATTCAACCTGTCACATTTGGTTAGTCTTCTGCCAGCCTCTCCAGCTACATTTTTACTCTATGCTTTCTCATCCTCTCAACTAGCCATCCACACAGTAGCCTTCTTCTAAATCGGCCACGATCTTCCAACCTTCCTAGACCTCTTTCTAAAAGATATTTCTTCAGCTAGAACATTCTTAATTCCATCTCAGTGCCCCGCCCCCCCGCACCCCCTCACAACACTAGCCATTTTGCATGGCTTATTTCTGTTCGTCATTCAGATTTCAGGTCAAGATCACTTAGTGAGGAATTCTCTCATCTTCTAGGCTGGATCAATTGGATTATGAATCTATCAAAGAATGTAACCCCTAAAGCATTTATCTTGCTTCGTAATTGTACATTCATTACATGTCTTTTTTTTCACCCTGCCTATTTCACCCTGAATGATTTGTCTTACCCTTTGATCTACAGATCCTTTTGAGTATATAACAGGAACTCAATCAATAGTTCTTAAATCCAAACATGACTTAAGTATTGTTATTTTGACAAATCAAGATCTTTACTATTCACTGTAAACAGCTACTTTTTTTTCCTGATTTTTAACACCTCATTTCCTCTAATAATAATGCATGTACTTTGACATCCTTTCACTTGACTGCATCCTTTTGCTTGAGGGAAGGTTTAAGAAAGGACACATTTTTCATCAGGTATTCTATTCCCAACACAGAAAAGTTGACTGAATAGTTCTTCTTTGTTAGATATTTATAATGTCAACTGATTATTATGTTCAATGTGATTTCCAAGAATAACAGACAATTAGAGTCAAGCCATATTTCTGTCCCCTGAAATCCTGAACCTATGTGTGTTGGCTAATGTGTGTCTGTGTATATGTACATTTTCACTTCCTCTCCAAAAATGTAATTGAATGTGAAATTTTTAACTAGAGCCAGAATTCCTTAGTAGGAATCCCAACTTCTACACTTACTAGCTATGCAACCTGGAGTAAACTGTCTGAGGATGTAATAGTATTTGCCCTGTAGGGTGATAGTAAAAATTAAAGGAGTTAATATTTGTGTCTGGCATGGGGTATGTTAGGCCATTCTTGTGTTGCTGTAAAGAAATACCTGAGGCTGGGTAATTTATAAACAAAAGAGGTTTCATTGGCTCACAGTTCTGCATGCTGTACACGCATGGCATCAACATCGAAGCTCAAAATCATGGCAAGAAGGTGAAGGAGGAAGCCTGTTTATCACATGGTCATAGAGGGAATAAGAGAGAAAGAAGGAGGAGGTCCCAGACTCTTAAACAACCAGATCTCATGTGAAAGTAAGTGAATGAGGACGAACTCATCACCAAGAGGATGGTGCTAAACTATTCATGAGACATCTGCCCCCATGATCCAATCATCTTTCAGCAGGCCCCACCTCCAACACTGGGAATCACATTTCAACATGAGATTTGGATGTAACACACATCCAAACCATATCATGTGGTAAGCACCAGGTAATTGTTATCTAGTAGAAGGAGGAGGAGGAGAATAAATAGAATTAATAAGACTAGAAATAATGATATATGTAAAGAAATATCTCAGCAGTTAGAATAACATGGTTTATCCTTTTATATGCCTCACAAGAAAGAAGTCTCTTTTGGTCACCTTTGCATCCTCAGGACTTGGCACCATGCCTGTTAGGTGCTCAAGAAATATTTGTTATGTGAATATTCATTAATTTATTCTTTCATTTCTTAATTCATTTACAAAGAGTTGCTTCCATTGTTTTAGATTTAGTTGTTTATGCTTATTGTACCAGTGCCTATTTATGCTACACTGCAGGTCTGGAAAAACATTACATTTTAAATTTAATTTGGGTGTTGATTTGGACTCACTGAGCCTCTGAATACATGCCTACTTGAGACAAGTATGTAGGATGTTCATTAGTTCTCAAATACAGTTGATATATATTTTATAACTTGAGGTACTCCTGCTTTTTAGCATCTATGTGTGAATTAGCATATAAAGATATGAGTAATTGTTTTAATGAAGATTTCACCTCTGCACCACTCTACTGTGACTTCATTGTGAATGCAATTAGGTTTGCCATAGCGTTCTCCCTGTGAGCCTGTAGATAAGGCATGGAAAAATTATTTCTTTTCTCTAATCCTCCTGCTTAAATATGATAGGAAAGCACCAATGAATTTAATACCATTAATGTTCTCTCTGAACTGAAACTCCTTAAATCATAAAATATCACATAATGTCTTTTTATTAAAATGTTGACATTGTTTCAAAATGTGCATTTCAGAGCAAGTTTTGTATGCATTCCTACAACATATGGGCATGTTCTTCATTTGGTCTTTCAATTAACATGATGATTAAGACAAAGCGCTTATTTCTGCTTCTGATGTGTTATGTCCCTACGACTAGTCACGTTTCCTATAATAATTCATCACACATTATGAAGTTTTTTTTTTTTTTTTTACTCAGTGTCTTCTAAACTTTCCTTTAATATATACCTGATGATGGAGACCTACATGTAATAGAGAAGTTTTCTTTTGGAAACTTAGCATGACTGTATTTTAGTTTCATTAGAAAGAAAGAGAATTAAAGGATGGATTTTTAAGAATAATTAATTGTAGAGTTTCTATACTTAAGTATTGAAGCACTTTAGGACTCATAAGGGCATCTGTGTCTTGCATAATAAAGCAGCCAGGATGGAGTAAAACATAAAAGCAGACATCAAGGTCATTACCTAATCTGGATGGATTAGCCATCCAGATCCCTGAAGGTCAAGGACTGAACAAGATATCTCAAGGTACCCACAAATTATATGATTTCATGTTATTAGGCTACTGAGTATAGCCATAGACAAGATGACCATGTGGTTGGAAATCATGTAGAATTACAGGTTAGCTCATAATAAAGGCAAAAACTATATGTCGGTTAGAAATTTCAAGAGTAAGTGGAGCTAAAAGTATTTTGTGAATAGCATCACTCCATGTTTTATAAGGTAACCCTCTACATTTTTCTCTGAGTACTTCTATTGTAAATGTATGGTTCTATTAACACACTTGCCATGTTACATTATTGTCATGTATTCATGTGATGTAAATTGTTATAGGTAAGTCTTATTTATCTGTTCTCTGTAGGACCTAGCAGGGTATTTGGTACAGTATGTATCAATAATCATTAAATTAATGAGCTAATAAATTAAAAGTGTTATACCCCATTGATAACAAATGGCAAGCCCCAAAAGATTATTTTATTCAAAGTATTTGATGCCTTAATGTTAACTGATTCTTATAGCCCATTATACATTCCAAGAGGGCAAGGGCACTATTAAACTGCATCCCTGAACTTAACACATTACCTGAAACATAGCAGGCACTCAAAAATACTCAAAAAAACAAACCAATCATTGCAATAATAGCTTTCATTTATATAGCACTTCCTATGTGCCACACATTGTTCTAGGCACTTTAAATACATTGACTCATTTACTTTTTACCCATATTCTTAACTAATACAAAATATGGACTCTCTACATGGTATAGATCAGCTGTACTTTCAGTAAATCTGTGACTTGATTTGAAAATGGAAAAAATAGGATTCATCTCCTAAGATATTCTGTGAATATTATATAAGGCAATGTTTGAAGCATGCTTGGCCTAGTGTCTGGCAGAGCAGAAGTGTTCAAGATATTTTTACTATTAAGACTATTATTATTGCTGCTATTATTAACCATCCCCTCCAATAGTTGGCATAAGAGAGGTTGTATAATTCAGAAGACAAGAATAGAGAAAGCTAATGCTATTTGTGTCATCAGCTATTTGGTGTGTTTACATTTTTGCCCCTCATCTCTATATCCTCATAAGCACACTCCATTTTCCAAGTATTCCTAGGTTAGATGGCATTTAATGGTATGTGTAGACCCCGCAGATTTGATTACATTGAAAACACAATAGCTAACACTTCTTTAGTGCATCTCTATGCCAATCACTCTTCTAAGTACTTTATATATATTAACATAAAAACCCAAAGAGGTAAATGCACTATTATTATCCCCATTTTATAGAAGAGGAACTGGAGATACTGAGTAGTTACGAGAAGTTACATGACCTGTCCAGGCTCAATAAGCTGGTAAGCAGAGCAGCTGGTAGGTGAACCCAGGGAGTTTGGCTACACAGTTCCTATGCCATGTTGCTCAGTACATTTAAAACTTCTGTACCAAAAAAGAAATCATAAACAAAATTTTAAAAACAGATGGCAGAGTAGGAAGTTGAATTTAATAGAAAAAAAATCTATGCAAAATACATAAAGATTTGCAACAAACCAAAAGAACAAACCACAAGTAATTCACAGAAGAAATACAAATAGTTAAAAATAACCAAAACACCTCACTAGCCTTTAAAGATATGCAAATTAAAACAAGATAATTTTACCCTCACAAGCAAAAATAAAACAGAAAAGAGAGCAAAACAAAAAAGGAAAGCAGAAATGGGAACTTTGCTAGTATTACCTACTCAATGGCTGCTTGATATCTCCACAGGGATATGCAATAGTTATCATAAGTTTAACACACCCAGAATTGAGCATCTGATTCCCCTTCACACCTGCTCCTTTTACAGACTTCTCTATTTCAGAAAACGTCAGCTCCATTCAACTAGTTGCTTAGACAAAAATATTTAGAGCCCTCTTTGACTCCTGTCTTCCTCACAACTCACATGAACCCATGAGCAAATCCTCTCAGCTCTATTTTCAAAATTTATCCAAAATTCTGCCATGTAGTTCAGCACCTCCACTCTTGCCTCTGTCATCCTGTGGCTGGATGGCTGTGTTCCCCTGTTACGTCTCCCCCTGCTTCCGCCCTTGCCCTCCTATAGTCTTCCATTCAACAGCGAGTCGGCCAGTCGTTCCTTTGTAGCTCAAGACAGATAATCACTAGTCCCTGATCAGAACACCCACAGAGTCTTTCCATCTCACTAAAAGTAAATATAGAGTCCTTATTACTGTGGTCTTGGAGGCACTGCAGACTTAACCCCATCCCCTTCTTCCTGCCCCAACTCCTGCCTCTCTCATCACATTTTCCAGTCCTCTTCTCCCAGGTGCTTCTCTCCACTGCGATGACTGCCTTGATCTTTCTTTACTATTATTATTATTATTATTATTATCATCATCATACTTTAAGTTCTAGGGTACATGTGCACATCGTGGAGGTTTGTTACATATGTATACATGTGCCATGTTGGTGTGCTGCACCAATTAACTCGTCATTTACATTAGGTATATCTCCTAATGCTATCCCTCCCCCCTCCTTCCTCCCCACAATAGAACCCGGTGTGTGATGTTCCCCTTCCTGTGTCCAAGTGATCTCATTGTTCAATTCCCACCTATGAGTGAGAACATGTGGGATTTGGTTTTCTTTTCTTGCGATAGTTTGCTGAGAATGATGGTTTCCAGCTGCATCCGTGTCCCTACAAGGGACACGAACTCATCCTTTTATATTGCTGCATAGTATTCCATGGTGTGCCACATCTTCTTAATCCAGTCTGTCACTGATGGACATTTGGGTTTATTCCAAGTCTGTGCTGTTGTGAATAGTGCCGAAATAAACATACATGTGCGTGTGTCTTTATAGCAGCATGACTTATAATCTTTTGGGTATATCCCCAGTAATGATCTTTCTTAAAGCTGCTTTCTCATTTGCTTTTCTCTCTGCCTGGAGTGTTCTTTCTCTTAGAGTTCCATGCAGTTCACATCACTGCCTCCCCGTCTCAGGTCACCGCATGAGTAGAGCTCCCCCTCCTGACTGCCTGAAGATAACATCCTGTCCTCACACCCTTCACTGTCCTCCATTCCCTGCATTATTTCGCTTCATCCTACTTAATATTTTATATATTAAATTGTTAATTTGTTTATTCTCTTCTTACCCCTTAAACTCCTTCATTGACTGTAATATCTGAAAGCAGAAGTTTTTTTTTCTCTCTCTCTCTCACTAATGCATTCTTAGCTTTAGCCCTTAGCATGTAGTATCTTTTAAATGAACAAAAGAGTATTCAGCATCGGCTGGGCACTGTGGCTCGCGTCTGTAATCCCAGCACTTGGAGAGGCCAAGGTGGGACAATCACTTGAGCCCAGGAGTTTGAGACTAGCCTAGGCAACATAGGGAGGCCGCATCTCTACGAAATAAAAATGAAACTAATTAGCAGGTGTGGTGGTACATGCCTTGTGGTCCCAGCTACTCGGGAGGCTGAAGTGGGAGGATCGCTTGAGCCTGGGAGGCCGAGGTAGCAGTCAGTCATGGTTGCATCACTGCACTCCGGCCTGGGTGACAGAAGGAGACCCTGTCTCAAAAAAAAAAAAAAAAAGAAAAGAAAAAATAATAATTAGCATTGTAAATGTTGCAAAACGTATAGGAGAGTCAATTTTCACAACTTTCTTGGAGGATTATTTGACACTACCTCTAGCAATTTATTTATTTATTTTTAAGTTTCCAATAGTTTGTGAGGTACAGGGTTTTTTGGTTACAAGGATTAGTTCTATAGCGGTGAATTCTGAAATTTTAGTGCACCCATCACCTGAGCAGTGTGTGCTGTAATGTAGTCTTTTATCCCTCACCCCTCCTCCCAATGATCCCCCCAGTCCCCAAAGTCCATTATATCACTCTGTGTGTCTTTGCATCCTCATAGCTTAGCTCCCACCTGTAAGTGACAACATACGGTATTTGGTTTTCTATTCCTGAGTTACATCACTTAGAATAATGGCCTCCAGCTCCATCCGAGTTGCTGCAAAAGACACTATGCCATTCCTTTTTATGGCTAAGTAGTATTCCATGGTGTATATATACCGCATTTTCTTTATTCACTTGCTGGCCCATGGGCACTTAAGTTGGTTCTATATCTTTGCAGTTGCGAATTGTGCTGCTATAAACATGCACATGCATGTGTCTTTTTCATATAATGAGTTTTTTTTCCCTTTTTTCCCTTTACCTCTGTCTTGTTTGGCTTCAAGCCAACAACTTCACATAAATCAGTCTTTCTTTGTCCTCATGTTCCTCGATCCCTAACAAATGTTTGATGACCACTTCTTGTCCAAATTCTATTGCTTTATTGCTGTTATATATATTTCTGACCATAAAACTCCATTTAGTACTGTTGAAATCAATGTTTACTTTTGGGGGGTAATAAATTAGACAGTTTACTGAATAGTTAATTGAAGCATGATGTATCTATAGACACACACATACATGTATATATTATATATATATATATATATATTCATGCCTTTGAATGGATCTATTTATGTACAAACTACCAATGGAATTTGGACTCACAACATCAGTTATGACCAAAAGAATGTGCCAGTGTGACCTGATCTACCCCTCCTCTTTTGATATCCCTCTATGCCTATTCTTTTTTTTTTTTTTTTTTTTTTTGAGACGGAGTCTCGCTCTGTCGCCCAGGCTGGAGTGCAGTGGCCGGATCTCAGCTCACTGCAAGCTCCGCCTCCCGGGTTCACGCCATTCTCCTGCCTCAGCCTCCCGAGTAGCTGGGACTACAGGCGCCCGCCAGGTCGCCCGGCTAGTTTTTTGTATTTTTAGTAGAGACGGGGTTTCACCATGTTAGCCAGGATGGTCTCGATCTCCTGACCTCGTGATCCGCCCGTCTCGGCCTCCCAAAGTGCTGGGATTACAGGCTTGAGCCACCGCGCCCGGCCTATGCCTATTCTTATTAAAGAGAATAAAATTGTTTTAAAAGAAAGACAATTCCACTCATTATGTCACTTAATACAATCCTTGTGTTGGCACTTTTGCCTTTCACTGATATAATTTCAACCATAATAATATGTGTAATGAAAGTTTCAAACTTTTCAGAACTGCCTATTTTTGTCAGGGAGAGGTAATGTGTAATAAAGGTAATCCATATTTTATGTGGAAAAGTCAACACAAAGAAGTAAAAATCAGTTACAATCTCATCATTTCTACACATATCTTATTAGTTTGATGTTTATTATCTCCCTTTTTCCCTTTTTTCATCTAATGGAGTCTACTTTGCAAGGTGATTTTTTATATAGTACATAATAGTTAATGTTATTAACATAATAGTTTGCTATTACATATACTTTAATGCTATCATTTTATGGCTGAATGAATATGCCATTTTTAACCTGGAAAAAATTTTTTTACTTGTTCTAGCATCTTTCTTAGTTACATTTTCTTTATTGCAAAAGTAACTGTTAATAGCATCCATCCTTAATACAAATTATACTTGGTAACTCAGTGAATTTAATATATAATGCACTTCTAAATTTTGTTGTTGTTGAACTATTAGATGTTTAATGGTAAATAACAAACTAAAATATTCTAAAATCAGCCAATAATTTAAATTTGTCTTTATGTTCTCTACTTTATTTGGCTAAAATGAATACATCTTTAATGACTAGATAAAACGATAGTCATTTGTCAATTAATGATAACCTTTGAGGCTTAGTATAGAAGATGTACTGACAAATGGGAGGCATGTGCCAAAGCTTTTTGCATTAATTGCATCAGTATGATAACTTTTGTCACTACGTTTCCTTCAAAATGTATTCACATAGGCCAACAAACCTTCAGTCATTTTTAAAAAGCAGTAACGTCTAATAGTCCATGGCAATAGCAATCCATGCACTTCTGTAACAGAGATGATGTTTCAAGAATTTTGGCAGAGACTCATACTTGAGGATCAAGACACTAAAGGCATTTTAACCTCAGAGAGCCAGCAGCCATTGTCTGCTTAGCTGAAATGAGGTGCTGGTGTGGAGAATCTGCCCTAGCTTGTATAAGCCTTGCACAGCCTGCTTCAAAAGAGAGAACCGGAAGAGATCTCGAGGTGTTTTGAGGGATGTGGTGTTATAAAGAGAGTCCATTTTAACTCTGCCTCACCCCTGTGTGGACAGAGCTGTTAAATGGCCTGGTTGCTCCTGTTTCCTGCCTCCTGGAAACTAACCACCACTTAAGAAGGGCAACTACCGACCGGGCGCGGTGGCTCACGCCTGTAATCCCAGCACTTTGGGAGGCCGAGGCGGGCGGATCACGAGGTCAACAATCGAGACCATCCTGGCTAACACGGTGAAACCCCATCTCTACTAAAAATACAAAAAAAAATTAGCTGGACGTGGTGGTGGCGGGCGCCTGTGGTCCCAGCTACTCGGGAGGCTGAGGCAGCAGAATGGCGTAAACTCGGGAGGCGGAGCTTGCAGTGAACTGAGATCACGCCACTGCACTCCAGTCTGGGTGACAGAGCGAGACTCCGTCTCAAAAAAAATAAAAAATAAAAATTAAAAAAAAAAAAAAAAGAAGTGCAACTACCCTGCTGTGAGAAGTCTACTTGCATGGTCATGACAGAAGATAACTAAATTGCAACATCTTTGTGAATTATCACATCATAGCCTCTAACTATAGGTTGGTTCAGATGTAATTGAGGTTTTTGCTATTGGAAGTAATGGCAAAGTAATATTTGCAGGCAAATTGACTCAAGAAAGGCTGAGCTTCTGTGACACAGGAACAATTAAATGAAGAGGGAGGAAAAGGAAAATATTTATATGTATACACTTCACCTTTGTAAAAAACAACCGAGAATTTGTTAACATTCATATTATACTTTTAAAGCATTTTAATTTTTCCTATTCTATGAGTAATACCTGAAGGATATGGAATAATTACACATAAACATAAACAAAATTAGTTTAAAAAACCCATCCATGTTCTTTCTACTCATCATTAACCACTATGAACTTGGAATATAACCTTCAAGGCATCTTTCTGTTCAGTTTATGTAAATATGTCTGATTATACATAGGTGATTAGCAGAGGCAGCATAACATATTAATGAAAACCAAATCTCTCAAGACCTATTGTTCAGGTTCAAGTCTCAGCATCCTCTCCCCCACCATCCCTTACCAGCTGTGTGACCTTGACTCATTTTCTTAACCTGCCTGTATCTTATATGTATGTGTATGATACTAGTGTTTACTAATCATGGGGTTGTTATGAGGATATTTAATCACTGAGACTTAAGCTTTCTAAAGAACTTAAAATGTTCCTGGTACATAGTATGCACAGAGCTGGTGTTTATTAAATAGAATAATTACATTTCAAAAGAAAAATCAAAGAATAGGAAAATGGTATTTTAAAACATGCTTTCTTTACTTAAGAATGTGGAGTAAGCATTCCTCATCAGTAAATACACATCTACACTATAGATTTTTAAAAGCTGCATAGAATTTCATTTTGTGGTTAAAGCATAGTTCCTGATTTTCATACATTTATGTCATTCCATTTTTTTGTTTATAATACATTTCAACTTTTCTTACGGCACTTTCCAAACATACCAAGGTAGATCATACAGTATAATGAAGCCTCATGTACCATCACCCAGGTACAATAATTAGCAACGCATGTAATGTATTTTAAATACTTATTTCATTCCATCAATTCTGATAAAGCTAAGATAATGGTCTTAAAGTAAAGAGCTTCCACATCTTAAGCAACAATATTAGGGTATTTGTGTTTATGTTAGAAAGACATGCCTTACTCTGTCCTCAAGATAATAGCTTTTATCAGATGCCAAAGTTAAAAAGGTCATTTCCCTTTCTTCAACTCCAGTGAACATCCTTCATTATATCTTGTTTCCTTCTGATATATCTGAGAAGAAAATGGAATAATTTAGACGATGCCAGTGGGATAAAACACTATATTCCTAAATATAGTGCAGTTTTCAGAGCTATTTTAGCCACTGTAATTGAAATCCTCTTGTTCTCCACTGACATATTTTGGAAGCCCATATGTTTAGAGTCTGAAATTTCATTCCAAAAATGATAGAAAGCCTCTTGATCTCAGAATGGAGAGTTACTGAACTGAATTAAAATGGGCAAAGGCTTCAGTGAACTTGAGGAAGTATGTATGGCCTTCTACATGGATTAATTTCCCTCTCTGTCCTGGGAAATATGGTACCCAGGTAGCCAGTGTGAAAAATATCACGTCAGTGATGTCCATGTGCTACCATAGTAGAGACAAAGTAATACATTCTGCGATGTGATGCTATTTTCTAGACAATTTGTTTCTTTGCATTACAGTAGTATATTTGGCACCACACAGAAGTTAAAATTATGAGAGGGAAATAACCTTCCCTAGTGAGACTACAACCGTGAAGCTGTAACTAATAGATACTACGATAGAAATAAATTATTCTTAGGATACATAACATAAGCATGAGCATGTAATATTGTTGTGAGTTCTAGCAGAAAGTACTACAGTAGTAGTCTTTTAAGACAGGGCCTGGCTCTGTCATCCAGCAGGCTGGAGTGCAGTGGCGAGATCTCAGCTCACTGCAACCTCTACCTCCTGGACTCAAGTCACCCTTCCAACTCAGCCTCTTGAGTAGCTGCGACTACAGGCACATGTCACCATACCTGGCTAATTTTTGTACTTTTTAGTAAAGACTGTTTTGCCATGTTGCCCAGGCTGCTCTTGAACTCCTGGCCTCAAGCAGTCCATCCGCTTTGGCCTCCCAAAGTGATAGGACTGCAGGTGTGAGCTATTGCACCTGGCCCAGTAGTCCATTTGAAAAAAACAAACAAAACAAACAAGCAAGCAAACAAAAAAATCCACTTATTGAGCACCTACTTTGTAACAGGTACTGTTCTAGGTGCTAGGGATGAAATATACATGTTTCTCCTACTGGATCTCTGGATCTTGCTTTTCTTGGCGAAAGAAAGATACACAATGTCTTCGTTCATTTTCTGTTACTATAACAAAATACCACAGACAGGATAATTTATTTTAAAATAAAGTTTATTCAGCTCATAGTCTGGAGGATGGAAACTTTAACAGCATAGTGCCGGCATCTGATCAGAGCCATCTTGCTATGTCATAATATGTTGAAGGGCATCACATGGCGAGAGGGCAAGTGTGTGTCAGCCCGGGTCTTTCTTCTTCTTCCTGTAAAGCCAACCAGTCCCATCATGGGGGCTCACCCTTTTGACTTTATCTAATCCCGATTACCTCCCAAAATCCCCACCTCCAAATATGATCAACATATGAACTTGGGAATTAAGTTTCCAACACATAAAATTTGGGGAGCACATTCAAACCATAGCACACAATAAACAAGCAAAAAATACTATATTAGATCATAATAAGTGAAATGAAGACTGATGCACCAAGATAAAGAAGGTAGAAGGTACCAGAGGGGAAGAATGGGTACTGTTATTTTAGATACATTGTTCCAGGAAGAAACTGGTATCTGAGTAGAGAGTTAAAGGAAGTGAGAAAGTCCATGTTGAAATCGGAGGCAGGGGTAAAGACAGGTGCAAATGTCCTGAGGCAGGAACATACATCATGGGCATATTCCAGATAACGCTTTGGCTTCCTTGTGCTTCCTTTTTAGTGGGAAAGACAGAACACAAAGCAAATGCAAAATAAATAATATGCAGTCAGGTTGAGATTAGTGTTATGGAATAAAAAAAGAGAGAGTATACAATGGAGGAAGGAACAACATTAAGTACGATAATCAGGAGACATCTCTGGAGAGGTGACCCTTACCCTCAGACCTAAATAATACACTACAAAATAAATGTCTGTGCAATCACTAAAGTATTAACACAAACTGAAGATAAAAACCATTGTGTAAACCTTTTCCTGAATTCAAGAATTAGATTATTATTCTGAAGCTATTTTAATATTGGTAAAATCTTGTTAGAATTTTTTTCTAACAAAGTTCAAATAATTTCTGAAATTTAATTCTGCCTGATACTAGTTGTACTTTAGAAAAATAACTAAAATGAGCTGCAGAAGTATTTTACTTGATTATAAATATTACAGTATGCATCATGAAATGAAAGAAAAATCATCCTTTGCCTATAGTTTTATTATCTCCAAATAAGTAGAAACTGAATGAGACATTTGGCAAAGCACATAAAACTTCACTTAAGAGATGTCTGTTAATACTTGTTGAGTGGAAAATAATAGCTAGTATTTGTTTGAATGCTTGATGTGTGCCAGGTGGGGCACTAGGGATTTTACAAATACTAATCCATTTAAGACTCAGACACCTCTGCAATGTATGTAGTACTATTCTTCCTCCTAAGTAGCATGTGTCAGTGTCAAAGAGGATTCTGTCTTGGGTCTATGTGATTTCAAGTACTGTACTCCTTAACCCCACTCTTAATTGTGAAAATCTTTATCACAGGACTCTGACCCTTCCTGTGATTCACTTTCTTCATGGTGTCCACAGTCCTTTCATGCAATATTTACCACCAATAGCATGAAAGGACTTCTTTTTAACCTAAAGCCTTTTTACAATTAACCCTTGCAATTTACACTTTTTGATTTTTGTGGTCAGTGTCTGTTCTTGTCAAAATTGTGAATTAGAGCAAGTTTCTCCTTGATGTTATCACACTTCTTTGAAGTCATCAAGCATTTAGTTCTCATTAGGCAGAACAGGTCCTGGTGACTCAAAGTGTGAGCAGGAGCCAGCAGCATCAGCAGCATCCCCAAGTCTGCTCAATAAGAGTATTAACAAGATCCCCAGGGAATCTGTAGGCACATTAAAGTTTGAGAAGCACAGCATTAGGCCAGCATCAGCAACACTTGGGACCTTGCTAAAAATGCATTATTTGTACCCGAAGCTCCAGGAATGTGGCCCAAGAATCTTTGTTTTAACAAGCCCTGCAGGTGATTCTAATGCAGGCGCCTAGAGAGTTACTCTCTCGGCATTGACATCAGCAATACCAACCTGTTACAATGAATCAGTCATTCTCAAGTCTGTCTGCATATGACAATGTCCTGGAAAGCTTGTAGATCCCAGTTTCCATTTCAATATAGTTGGTCTCAACTATATTCCCATCTCTGCAGGATGGGACCACAGCATTAGGACGTTTATTTGTTTGTGTTTGTTTTCCTGTGGGCTCCTCAGTGTTAAAAATCATTGCCATAGAATTAGAAGATCAGTATTTTACCACTCTTAAGGGATTTACTTTTTAGGAGAAATTTGAATTGCCCCAAAATAGTGTCCAAGGGACTAATCTAAACACCTGAGTTGCTTTCATTGACTACATGACTGCCACTTCTGCCCTTCAGCATGACACTATGTCTATTTCCTCATTGAAAAATACATAAAAGGGAAAATTGCAACCTCTCTATTCCCATCGGACTGTTGTTGAGCTGAACAAATGAGTGTGAAAGTAGGCACGCGAGAATTCTCAAGTGCTATACAAAAAAAAACCTTTTGGTCTATCTGAGGGTGGGATGCAGCTCTTCTCTGATGTGTAATTATGGATAAGTGGCCAGAAGTTCTCAGACATCACGGAGACTGCAACTTTTTATTTGTTTGTGGTGTCAGCTGAAAAAGTGCTCATGAGATACATTGGGGACAGCCTATGGAAAATAATATCTCATAAAATGTTAGAACGGAGTATCTATGATGATAGTTCTGGAACTCCAAAGCTGTGCCCCTCAAACGTTAATGTGCACATGAACCTCTTGGGGATCTTGTTAAATGACAAAATGTGATTCAGTAAGTCTAGGGTGAGGGCTGACAGCCTGCATTTACAACAAGCTCCTGGGTGATGGCAACAATGCTGATTCGTAGACCACACTTTTGAGTAGGGAGGGGCTAAAACATACACAATAATTAGGCCTGTTATTTTGCAGATGCCAGTGTGATTAATGAATCCTGCCTATGTTAACATTCACAAGTCTGCCCTTAACATTTTTCTATTCTTATAACCCTGATTGCCTTTGCCCTGTAGCTCACATATGGTCTATACCTCCTCTTTCTTGCTTACATATAATAGAGCTTATTTTATATACTCATATCCAGTTATAATTCTCTAACTGTAAGCAATTGTTTTGTTGAGTTTTGTTGTCAGTGTTCATATCATAAATTGCCTCTCCCAACCTTCTTTCATCTCTACAATTCCTTTCACTCTTCTTTTTGAACTGGCCTGTGAGGGTGCTGTTCTTGCCAGATTAAATGAATCAATCAGTGGGAATCTTATTCTTAAATGTATTGTATCAGATATGTACAAGTGTTGCTCATGAGGAAAGAAAAGATGGGTGTGCACGCTATTGATTAATGTAGTCACAGAAATGCACTGGTCAATACGATAGAAGCTGTTTACAACAGTAATAGTCCTGTGCTGAGGACTATTAAAAAACTGAATTGGTTACCACTATAACCACTTACTGTCTACAGTTATGCTTTTATTTGGGTAAAGATAATCTAGCATGTTGTGGTTTAGCAACAGCATGCTGAAGAACACCCCGATGTGACGTTTGAAGGAGAAAATCCAATCTATTCAGCCTAATGGTTTGCTACAGTAATTTAAAAAAGCATTAGAAATCCCATCTCCTGGGTAGATGTAGCTCATTGAGTGGGGCATGGGCTGGATTTCCATATGCATCATTCCTTGGCTAGTTCTCTTCTGCAGGATGTGGCCTTCACATCTCATACTGCGTATTGTGTAATCTGGTATCTTTCTTCTCTTATGTCCCTTAACTCATTGTTCTTTGGCTTCTCTTTTTGCAATTATCTTTTTTCCCATTTTCATCTTTAGTCTTCCTAAGGGCTTCTCAGTTTTTTTCACAAGGGTGTATAGATCAGAACCAAGTCCTTTCCTAACCCTGTGTCTTTATTTCACAATTCAACAAGGAAGGACACTACAGATCACATAGCTCACCACCACACATCGGAGTATAGGCCTTACTGACACATGCACACATAGAAACAACAGAAGCCGGCTGGGCATGGTGGCTCATGCCTGTAATCCCAGCACTTTGGGAGGCCGAGGCGGGCGGATCATGAGGTCAGGAGATGAAAACCATCCTGGCCAACATGGTGAAACCCCGTCTCTACTAAAAATACAAAAATTAGCCGAGTGTGGTGGCTTGCGCCTGTTATCCCAGCTACTTAGGAGGCTGAGGCGGGAGAATCACTTGAATCCGGGAGGCAAAGGCAAAGGTTGCAGTGAGCCAAGATCATGCCACTGCACTCCAGCCTGGTGACAGAGCAAGACTCCATCTCAAAACAAACAAACAAACAAAAACCCAGAAACCAATAAATAAATTCTGCAGATCTATTGTACAGCATGGTGACTATAGTTAATAATAATGTGTTGTGTATTTGGAAATTGACAAGACAGATCTTAAATGTTCTCACCACAAACATAACTATGAGAGGTGGTGGATATATAATTAGCTTGATTGTGGTCATTATTTCACAGTGTATACTGTTAACAAAAGACCGTGAAATTTGCAGAAGCAAAAAGGAGAGCTTTATTTTTCTAAACAAATTTGTAGGTGGGGGAGACGCAGCCTTTGGGACAGAGCAGAAGTATGCTCCAAGGAGACATTGGAGAGTTAAAGATTATAAAGGCAAAAAGGGCAAGACTGGGGAGAGGGATAAGAGTCTTGATTAGATGACATTTAATCCTAAAACCACAAATCTCTCTTTGTTTTCTGACTTAAGGTGGTTAGTGGTTGAGCACCTGAGGATTTTCCAGCTGTAGCCTATTTTGAGATTGATAACAGGAACTGGTTTAGCTTGATTGCAGAAAGGGGAGTCTCGTGACATTTCTGCAACATTTTCTGAGAACACAGTGTATGTCACTACCTCTTCATCTTGCTGTGGCCTCTCAGTTCTGCTTTAACTGGAGCATCTCAGCCACAGGGGGTTTATTTTATTTATATGTTGGGGCATAATTTGACAATACATACCTCAAAACATTACATTGTACACCGTACATATATATAGTTTTTGTCAATTACATTTTGGTAAAGCTGGAGATAAGCAAGAAGAAAGGAAAAGGGGAAAAAGGAGAAATGGAATACATGACAAGTATTAATGAATATTTTACTACATGTAATGTTTGGTTAATCATAAGATGCTAACCAAAACAAAAAATGATTTTAAAAAGTCATACTTGACAAAAATTATTAAAAGTTTTATTAGATTTCCATGAATTCATCTTTAATGATATTATAAAATTACAAATGTGTTGTATTCTTTATTTTAACCCAGTGTACAAGTAATATATTTTTTCTTCAAAGAGTAATTTCTTATAAAAATGTATAGTTTTGTTTTAATTAGTAATCCACTGAATTACATCATTATAATGCTATTTATAAGGGGATTTATTTTCTGTTATTTAAATTTCCTCTGATAAATTTTTATTGTGATTATCTGCCACCAACATCTTACAGTTAAAATAGCATACAAACTAATGGTTGTGCAGATAGTTACTAGTATAAGATTAATATTATGCAGTAGAAGGAGATGCTTTCATTAGGCCAATGGTTTCTTATATAAAAATTACTTCATTAAAGGTCTATACAACTAGCAGAATGGCATTTGAGTGGATTTAGGTCTCAGCCTAATTGTTACCTTTTTAGAGCTAACTTCTCCGACCAACACAGTTAAAGAAGTTCAAAGATCACCTTATTTAATTTTCAACATTAGAAAATTATTAATCTCTGATGCCATGTGGTGGTTTCTTCCTTGTTTAACAGTTTTTCTGACTTTCTCAATTTCAAGAGGGTAGGACACTTCTCATTTTATTATTGTATCTTTAATGTCTATAACAGTTCCAGGCATGTTACATAGGACCACTATACAAATTATTGAATAAATGCATGAATACATGGTCAATATATTAAAATGAAATTAAAGCTTAAAAAAAAAAATAAACCATAAAAAGGAAATTTGAGACCGGGCACGGGGTAGTGGCTCACACCTGTAATCCCAGCACTTTGAGAGGCCAAGGTGGGCAGATGACTTGAGGCCAGGAGTTCAAGATCAGCCCGGGCAACATGGCAAAACCCCATCTCTACAAAAAAATACAAAAATTAGCCATGCATGGTGACACATGCCTGTAATCCCAGCTACACGGGTGGCTGATGCAGGAGAATCCCTTGAACTGGGGAGGTGGAGGTTGCAGTGAGCCGAGATTGCACCACTGCACTCCAGCCTGGGTGACAGAGGGAGACTGTCTCAAACACAAAAGCAAAAACAAAAAAAGATGATCTGACAAAAATGTAAGCAGCTCACCAAATACTTTGAATAATGTACCTACTATGATTTTCTATTTCAAGCTACAAAATAGGAAAGACATTGTTCTTTCTTATTTTTGTTTCTTTTCTAACCTTTTTCTTTTATTATTCTATAATATATTGGCATTTCCTTTAGCAAAGGGAATTGTTTGATATTGCATCCTTCATACAAATAGCAAATATTTACACATACACACACGCATCGCTATGTAAGTCCCTTGAAGTTCAAGTACACAGTAACTGATTTGAGGTACATATATATAGATAGTCTGAATGTGTATTTTGCAGCTCTAGTTTTTTATAAATATGTTTCTCTCCACTTGTAGTCATTTGTATGCGCTTAATGAAATTGTCAGCAGTTATAAATAAATATGTGGTTGTTATGTTTTAATCATTAGGTTGTAAATTCCTTGTGGGCAACAAGCATCACATAATGAAGAAATTAAAGAAGTCAGAACCACTGCATTGAAAACATGATGCTTTCAAATACACTTTTGAATGTTCACCTCAGTGTTCTAATTAAATTCTAATTTCGGTATACATATCTCCTTATCTGAATGCCTTTAGCAATTTGAAATGACTGAGTATTCTAATTCATCTCATATTGAATGGAAGCATATCAAAATTGTCTGCTATTTGACTGTGCTATCACAAGCTATAAATAGAACACTACCCCCTGCCAAAGGTGAATTAATTGTGATAAAGCTATTTTGATAAAACTTATTCCTCACTTAAGTGAAACATGCATTAGCTGATTAATTTCTGCAACAGCTATGTTAAAAGCTCTGCACTTAATATCAAACTTCTACTTCAGTATATGTCACCATTTTTACAGAAACAGAAAGTCCCTTGCATTTGATTAGCCTCACATTACAGCTTATTGATGAATGCAAATAATCAAACAAAAAAGGACTAATTGTATAGAACAAGTAAATATTATACATACAGTGCTCATTTGCCTACAATTACACAGGTAATGTCTCTATTTCGTTTCCTAATTTCTCATTATGAGACAATTGCATCTCATCTAGCAGTATTTAATTGCATTGTTTCTATTGCTAGAATAATAGCACCTTCCTTTTTTTAAGATGTTGAATGACAAATAAATTTAGATTGTAATTACTTATTATTCCTTCTCTAAGCAAAATCACTCAAGAGTTTCAGTTGCAATGAAAAGTTTTATTTTCTACTAATGATGGCCAGAATGGGAGCATTCTAGATAAGTCTGTATCCTGTCTGTCTTCTTCTTCAGTTGTGGCCATAAGCATTATCTTAATAAGTCTACTTGACTAATAACTGTACTATTTTCTACAAGTGTCACTGTAAAATCTTACAGTATTTAACCTCACATACCAAACCCCTATAATCATCTTTGTTTCTATTTGTAACTTTACATGTCTGCCTTGGTAAATGTCAGATACATTTGGAATGACAAACGTGCAGTTACACTGAGTCTAGTTTATAGTTTCTTATCCTAATTCTCATTCTGACCTTAACATCAAATCCTCTACTATGAGACAGCAGTATTAAATAAAACCATCACCTAGCTTCTGAGTTATCTTGTAAGCATAAGTGAAATCTTATTCACAATTGTAAGTGAAGTCTTGTGACCGTAAGTGAAGTCTTATTTACATGTTTACATGTCTTTTTAATTCTTCATGTATTTTCTAAACGATTCACTTGCTTTTAGCCTTTTGCAAAGTATAATTTTTTACTGCTATAAATAAAACAAACAGTGGCTTAAACTACACAAATTTATTACCGTATATTTCCATAGGTCAGAAACCTGGTACAGGTCTCACTTGGCTAAAATCAAGGTGTCAGTAGGGACTCATTTGTTTCTGGAGGCTCTAGGAAAGAATCTATTTCTTTATCTTTTTCAGCTTCCAGAAGTTTCTCACATTCCTTGGCTCATGGTCCCTTCTGCTATCTTTAAAGGCAGCAGTTATCAGTTGAGTCCTTCTTACTTGGCATTACTCTGACTCTTCTTTCGTTGTTCCTTTTCTCCCTAACTGCAGCTAGAAAAGATTATTCGTCTTTAAGAACTCATGTGATCAGTTTGGGACCGTCTATATAATCCAGGATAACCTCCCCGCTTTAAAGTCTATAGCCTTAATCACATTTTCAAAGTCCCTTTGCCATGTACAAGGAAATATTCATATATTTTAGTGATGAGGATATAGGCATCTACAGGGGGCCATTATTCTGCCTACTACATATGGTCTCTTATTATTTAGCATGTCTAGTGCAATTGTGTGGGGATGCTGGACTTCTTAAAATGTGACATTAGTTAGGCTTATGAAGTCAAGCATTGTAGATGTTGCCTGTTAATGTTGAAACAAGCTTGAACAGAGCCACGCTTCATTTCTAGCCTCGGTTTGCTTGTTTTTCCTTTCATTTATTATTATTTTTCAGTGAAAATTGATAATAGAGCTGCCCCCCCCTTTTATTTTTTCTTTTTGCACTGGCATTATGGCATTGCAGTACTGAAGAAATCACTAAATCTGCTGATTTTACGGAAAAAGATTGAGGGTCTAGTTAAATTTGTGTTTTTTTCTGGACAATGAGCTCTGGTTTTCTCACTTGGGAATTCTTCCACTTGAGACAGATTTCCCAGGTACGACCAAGAGTTATGAGATCAAAGTTTTATCTGGTGAGAACAGAACCCAAATCTGTAGGTAACACTTGTTAACTAATTTGGGGGATACCACAGATACAGATTAGAGAACTTTTTAGCAATTCATATCAAGTTTGATTTATTTAATATTCATATTTAATATGTTACAGGAATGTATAATTCAATGTAAATATGATTTATTTATTATGGAATTATTTAATACATGACATGCTTATAGTTAGACCTTTAAGGAATATCTTTATCTTATTTTGCAGCATTTTACCTTTTTCCTCTCCCAAGTGCTTTGTGAATTTCACTAGAGAAATCAGGGTAAAATGCATGTAGTTTATTTCAAAGATACTTAATAATCCACCCAGAGGGAAAATATGTTTTAATGCTTGCTGCATAACCTTAGTAAACAGAGAGTACTAATGTGCATTTATAGGTTAAAGCAATATATTGTTTTATTTTTATTTTTATTTATTTTTTTATTTTTTTGAGATGGAGCTTCGCTGTGTCGCCCAGGCTGGAGTGCAGTGGCAAGATCTCGGCTCACTGAAAGCTCCACTTCCCGGGTTCACGCCATTCTCCTGCCTCAGCCTCCCCAGTAGCTGGGACTACAGGCGCCCACCACTGCGACCGGCTAATTTTTTTTTTTTTTTTTTTTGTATTTTTAGTAGAGACGGGGTTTCACCGTGTTAGCCAGGATGATCTCGATCTCCTGACCTCGTGATCCGCCCATCTCGGCCTCCCAAAGTGCTGGGATTATAGGCATGAGCCACCGCGCCCGGCCAAAGCAATATTTTTAAAAATAATTTCAACTTTTATTTTAGAGTCAGAGGATACATGTGCAGGTTTGTTACATGGGTATATTGCATGACGCTGAGGTCTGGGGTATGAATGATCCCATCACCCAAGTAGTGAGCATAGTACCCAGTAGGTAGTTTTTCAGCCCTTGTCCCCTTCCGCCTCTCCCCCCTCTAGTAGTCCCTAGTGTCTACTTTGTCCATCTTTATGTCCTTGTGTATTCAATGCTTAGTATCTTTTTTTTTTTATTTTGTGAGGCGGAGTCTCGCTCTGTCTCCCAGGCTGGAGTGCAGTGGTGCAATCTCGGCTCGCTGCAACCTCTGCCTCAGCCTCCCGAGTAGCTGGGACTACAGACATGTGCCACCAAGCCCAGCTAACTTTTGTATTTTTTTCGGTAGAGATGGGGTTTCACCAAATTGGTCAGGCTCGTCTCAAATTCCTGACCTCACCATCTGCCCGCTTTCGCCTCCCAAAGTGCTGGGATTACAGGCGTAAGCTACCGCGCCCCGCTGCTTAGTATCATTTGTAAGTGAGAACATGCAACATTTGATTTTTTTGTTCATGCATTCATTCGCCTCTAGTTGCATCTATGTTGCTGTAAAGGGTATTCTTTCATTCTTTTTTATGGATGCATAGTATTCCATGATGTATGTGTACCACATTTTCTTTATCCAGTCCACTGTTGATGGGCACCTGCGTTGATTCTATGTCTTTGCTATTATGAATAGCCAGATGCTGGACATTTCCTTAGCTTTTAGATGACTTATTTTGAAATGTATATTGTTACGTTTAATCAGTCCTTTGTATATAGTTGCCTTTTGTGAGAAATACAGTACCAGGTTGCTTGATATACCGTTAAAATTAAACATGTAGATTTACCTGGTGTCTCTAATGCCGTTATGTGTGACAATTCCCATATAAGGTAAATTTAATGTGTTCGTTTCTTTTAATATCTAAACTAACTAGTGCCTTCAGGAAAGTATAAGAGTGTATTGTGTCTCTTCAGTGAATTCCCTTTAGATAGGCTTAAGATAGCCATATGGCTCTAAACTTACTAAATGCAGAAAATTTAACTTAGCTTTACTTCTTTCATTCTTAGGAAAACAATCTTCATTTTGTTGATTAACTTCCATTTAAATGCTTATTTTATACTGTCTTTATTTGGACTATGCTTCATTAAACTTCAATTTCCATTTAATTTTGCTTGTGTCTTATTGTTCGAGTTCCTGTATCTCAGTTCACTAATGAAATGTTTTCTAACCTGTGAAAATTCAGAAGAGTGCAAAGATCCATATAAAAGTACATTTCCAGTTTCTAAAAGAAAAATTAAGGTCTACTGGGACTATGGTACACTGCAAAACATAAACACTATTCTTACTCCAAATTATAGTCATTGATGTCTTTCAATTCCCAGCTCCCATATGTTAAATCTACCTATCTGATAATGATATTAGTTGCAAATGCTTCATTACTTCTCTTTGTATCCTGTTTCAGTAGCTGTTCCTTGTAACCTTATCTTGACATTTTCAAATTCAGTTTGGAAATACAACTAGAGTTTACCATTATTTATGGAGGATAAATGTTAACTGACATTATATTTACTTTCAGGATGAAATAGGTGAATGCTCAGGTACAAATAGAACTAAGTTTATTTATTTCTCTGCTTAATTCAAAAGGTGTATAGGTTCAGGTCACAGCATAGTTTAGGGCAAAGAAAGTAGAAATGAGAACACAGAATGCAGGAATTTGTCAGTTTTGTGCATCTATCTCCTAATCTAATCTCAGCTAATGGGACTTTACATTTAATCGCCTTTCCAGACCTAGTCTCCAGACCCAGCTAAAGTTGCTGTTCATCCATGCCCAAATCTCTTTTGCTGGCCTCCTAATCAAGATTCTAGTGTGTTAGAGATAAGGTGTGGCAGGCAATAACCCAGTGATCACTATTCCCCATTTCCCCCCACAATTGTGCCCTGTTTACACACTTGAGTTTCTCTCCTTAGTTCTGATTTAGAGCCCTTGGCCAGGTTCTCGAAATCACCAATGATCTTGAATTCAACCACATGACTTGGATTCTAGCCCTTGTGCCCAACCAGCATGATCGAATCATTTCAATTGAAATGCATACTATTGCTATTGCACTCAGTCTACATCCCTACTGTCTCTGTCTCTGTCTTTTCTCTGCCTCTCTCTCTCTGTTTCTCCCCTTCAACAACCTGGTCCTTAATTCCAGGCCGATTCTCTACAATAAGTTCAGACATTTTTTTGCAGTCGCTAAGTAGGCAAATCTGAAGACCTCCTAGAATGTACAGCAAGGTTTGCAGTTGATTATACTGCAGCTATGACCATGCATAAGCTTTATTTGACTTTTATTAGAAACCATATTTTAATATACCGTATTTATTGTAGAGAAGTTTCTTATATTGAATGTTTCTAAATTTACCTTTCAACTATATATAAGGTAGCTCCCTACATATAGAATATTAAAATGTACTGAACTAAAAATGTATTTTTTTCTCTTTGAAAGCCACCATAATTTGATACAATTAAATTATACGGTGATATAGTTTGCATAGTTGTCCCCTTATACGGTGATATAGTTTGCATAGTTGTCCCCGTCCAAATCTCATGTTGAGTTGTAATCTCCAATGCTGGAGGTGGGACATAATGGGAGATGTTTGGATCATGGAGGCCGATCCCTCATGGCTTGGTGTTGTCTTTGCGTTAGTGAATGAGATCTCTCACAAGATTCAGTCATTTAAAAGTGTATGGCATCTCCCTCCCCACTCTCTCTTACTCCTTTTTTTTTTTCTTTTGCCATGTGATATACCTGCTCCCCCTTCACCTTCTGCCATGAATGTAAACTTCCTGAAGCCTCCCTAGAAGCTGAGCAGATGCCAGCACCACACTCCCTGTAAAATCTGCAGAACCATGAACCAATTAAATCCGTTTTCAGTATAAATTACTCAGTCTCAGGTATTTCTATATGAAAATGCAAGAATGGCCTAATACGTGTGGTTTAACCGAGCACTTAACTCCTTTATTATTTTACTGCAAATGTCTCATTTTTTTCCTTTGTTCATGAAACTTTTATTGGGAAAATACTAAATGAGATTTTTACTAGTATGACCGCGGAGAGTAGGATGCACTTGTGCAAAGTTTGGGACCTCCAGAAGCTTACAATTTAATCAGTAAAACAGACTGTACATAAACATCTCTGTTAACTTCTCAGTGATTGGAACTGCAAACAGTGTTCTATTTAAAAATGCCATCTGCCTTTTGTAAGGTTTGGAAAATACTTATTACTTTTAAACAGCAAATACTGCAATATTTGAGGTATGCAATGCTAAGCCCATAGGACATGAGGCAACATAACCTTGATAATGTGAGTAATTTTGATGAGTTCTCCATATGTAGAAGTAAATTGTGTATCTTGATAATAAATTTTATAATTTCATTATTGAGTTTCTTCATACATTTTGGAAAAACCCTACGGCCCTCTGATTTATTTATAGCCAATTTATCAGTTAGATGTAAAATTTCCTGCATGTTGATAATATAACTAGCTTTTCAAAACTGTTTGATTTTTTTTTGTCCTCTATAATTTTTTTCAGCTCCTAAGTTTGTAGATATTTTTGATTTAGCCCATATTATAATAATTCAACAATTTTCAACATCTTTAAAATATCATTTAAGTATATTTTGTTCATTAAGAATTGCTGCCTCCTAAATTTAATAAAAAGATTGAAAGAAGGTTAGCTGTTGACAGTAATTAATATTCTTCCATGTAGGAGCTACATGGCAATTAATTATTTTTCAGGAAATTATTTTCACCATTTTGTTAAGAATATTTCATTATATTATTTTTCAGCACTGTCAGTTTTCTAACATTCATGTAGCTATTAATTTATTCATAACTTGAATTCATTTTCAGTGTCATTTATGCAGCTTTGGCTTTTTTTCAGCTTGCTTATATTATTTTGTATATGAAAAATGGTTAACTTGTTGACTAATTTCCTTCCACATTAAAACTGTGTAGCATTCTTTTCTGACTCTGGAGAAAATGTATTAATTTAAGAAGATACATTATGCCATTTATTTTAATATATTTTAAAACCGGTTTTAGTTTCATGCTATCTAAACTGCTAATTGGTTCATCTTAAATTTGGTGATCCTCTATAGTTTAATAATTGTCAGAGTAACTGTTCAAGTAATCAAGAATAGAGCTAGCAACAATTCATTAGTTTATATGGTTTGTACTGATTAACACCATACCGTTCTGACATGGGCCTTCTCACAAGAATCTTAATGAGAAAAAGAGACAGAGGGAGAGAGACACTAAAACAGTTTAGTGAGAAGTCACCAAAAAAATTCTTATTAGTTACTTGGCATGCAGTAAGGTTGTCCTTGCCAATGACACTAACCATGATGACATATTCAATCAAGAAATGGTCATTTTTATCAATAAATTTCAGTTATTCTATTATTTCTCCTTTGACAGTCATGATTTTTCTGTCAGTCTCCATCACCATTGCTTCCAGATGAGCCTCCTTTAGTCCCTCTCTATGCCATGCCCAAGTTCTGTTCTTTCTCACTCTAGGTGGCTGCAAACAGTGCTTCCCCCTCTTGGCCATGTGTGAAGGAGGATGGAAATGTGATTTCTGTAAAGGCTCCTGCCATTTACTTTGCATGTTACATTGTCTGGCATTTGCTTCATTTCTATTTCATTTCTTTTCATTGCCCTCTCATTGTCTCTTACTCTCCTTTCTTGTTTTTACCTCTTAATCTTTATTGATTTTTTTCTTTATTTGATTCCTTATGCTTAGTCCTCTTCTTTTGTCATTCTTAATAAATTCATTCATGTTAGTACAGATAGAATATTCCTTAGATTAGGTGCATGTAAATATTGAATATGTCATTTAATAACCCATTATTTTGTATTATTTGTACTGATTAACACCGTACCATTCTGTCCCATACATTCAGAATAAACATTTTCTATATGTTGTATGTCATGTATGTATAAAACCATCTTATAAGTTTCACTCTGCATATGCCTAGGTTACATATTTTGGCATTAAGAATATCATTAAAAACCAGCTGTTGTTGAGAAAACTTTTTATGTTGTGATGTAAAAAATAAACCTTATTGAATTAATCATACTTAAACAGATGAATAGCAGCAATAAATTCAGATCCTGAATAAGAATCAAACTGCAAAGGTTCTTTGTTGACTGAAACACAAAAATATGTGTGCATTAATTTTATTCTTTTGTAAAGTGTTATTCTAAATAAAATTACTGGAGATAATATCTGGGGTCCTAAAAATATCATGCTTTGAAAAGTATTTGTCACTGCTAATTGAATTTTATGTGTGAATATAATGCGTATCTATACAAATAGAACAGCCTCTAATTGAATCTGGGAGGATTTGAATATTGTTTGAGTGTTGGCCAGTCTACTGACAGATTTAATCAAGAAATGGATATTTATATCAAAGAATTGTGCTTAGGAGTAATAACCCATTTAGTCACAGATTCACTGTTAACGGATTGAAAGGTTTGTGGTATACTCTGGCTCTATGAGTTTTAATGAGGCTTTGTTTCCTCACTTTTTTTTTCTTTTATTCAGGAAGTGTTAATGTAGCATGCATTTCAGCCTTATGATTTTGTCAAAGATAATGTTTATGTTTTATTCATTTTGGATCCCCTCCTAGAACTGTTATTCACATTTTTGCTACTACACACATATCAGATGAGATTCACTGCAGAACACACTTTAGGCTATATGTCAAATACGAATATAAAATACAAATGCATAGGTCAGTTCATTTGTCATTCACATTTAAAAGTGGAAGGTTTAATATAATCAATTCTATAATCCCAGTACAACTGTTCCCCCAAATTTGTTGAACCCAGCCCTCTTTCTAATTGCTTCCTCAAAGTAATGTAATGGATTTTAAAACCTATGTTAAATAAACCAGTAGAAATTGAACTTGTCTATTGAATTATAATCTTTATTGTTTATTTCCTTCAAAACAAGTTTTTATTGATATATAATATCTGTACATATCTTGGGAGCATATGTGATAATTTAATATATTCATATAATTTGTAAAGATCAAATCAGTGTAATTGAGATACAGTCATCTTAAATATTTGATCTTTCTTTTTGCTAGAAACATTAGAATTCTTCTTTTTTCCTTTTTTATTTTTGAGATGGAGTCTCACTCTCTTGCCCAGACCTGGAGTGCAGTGGCTGATCTTGGCTAACTGCAACCTCTACCTCCTGGGTTCAAGCAATTCTCCCTGCCTCAGCCTCCTGAGTAGCTGGGATTACAGCTGCCCGCCATCATACCTGGCTAATTTTTTTGTATTTTTAGTAGAGATGGTGTTTCACCACGTTGGCCAGGCTGGTCTCAAACTCCTGATCTCAGATAATCCTTCCATCTCGGCCTCCCAAAGTGCTGGGATTACAGGCATGAGCCATCGTGCCCAGCCAGAATTATTCTTTTGTAGCCATTTTGAAATATACAATAGATTATTGTTAACTATACTCACCCTACTGATCTACCAAACACTAAGTCTTATTTCTTTTATCAAACTGTGTTTGTACCCATTACTCAACTTATCTTTATCCCCTCTTTTCCTTACCCCTCCTGGCCTCAGGTAACCGCCAATCTACTCTCTATCCTTATGAGATCTACTTTTTCAGCTCCCACATATGAGTGAGGATATGTAATATTTATCTTTCTGTGCCTGGGTAATTTCACTTAATCTAATGACCTCCATGTTCATCCATGTTGCTGAAAATGATTTAATTCTTTTTTTATGGCAGAATGATATTTCATTATATTATGTATATATATACACACACACATACACACAATACATGGCTGAATAATATTTCATTATATTATATATATATATATGTATATATATCACATTTTACTTATCCATTCATCTATTGATGGGCACCTACACTGATTCCATATTTTGGCTATTTTGAATAGTGCTGCAATAAACATGGAAGTGTAGATCTCTCTTTGACATATTTATTTTTTTTTCTTTTGGATATATACCCAGTAGTGGGATTGCTAGATCATATGGTAGCTCTACTTTTAGTTTTTTGAGAACCCTACATACAGTTTTCTATAATGGCTATGCTAATTTACATTCCCACCTTCCTCTACATCCTTGCCAGTGTTTGTTAGTCCCAGTCATGTTTTAAAAACCATTTTAACATGGGTGAAATGATATCTCATCGTTGTTTTGGTTTGCATTTATTTGATGAATAATGATATTGAAAATTTTTCATATATCTGTTGGCCATTTGTATGTCTTCTTGTGAGTAATGTCTATTCTGATATTTTTGTTCATTTCTTAATCAGATTTTTTTTTTGCTATTGAGTTGTTTAAACTCCTCATGTGTTCTGGTTATTAATCCCTTGTCAGATGGGTAGTTTGCACATATTTTCTCCCATTCTATGTGTTGTCTCTTTACTTTGTTGATTGTTTGCTTTGCCGTGCAGAGCTTTTTAGGTGGAGATAATCCCATTTGTCTACTTTTGCTACTTTCGCTTTGGTTGCCTGGGCTTTCGAGGTCTTACACAAAAAATTCTTTGCCTAGAGCTATGTCCTGGAGCATTTCCCCAGTGATTTTTTTTTTCTAGTAATTTTATAGTTTTAGATCTTAGATTTAAGTTTTTAGTCCATTTTGATTTCATGTTTGTATATGGTGAGAATTGGAAGTCTTTTTTCATTCTTCTGGATGTGATTGGTTATCCGGTTTTCCCAGCACTGTTTATTGAAGAGACTTTCCTCTCCCCATTGGATGTTCTTGTTTCCTTTGTAAAAAATGAGTTGCCTTTAAATGTGCGGATTATTGCCTGTGTTCTCTATTTTGTACCATTGGTCTGTGTCTATTTTTATGTCAGCACCATGCTGATTTGGTTACTATGGCTTTGTAGTATATTTTGAAGTCAGGTAGTGTGATGCTTCCACCTTTGTTCATTTTGCTCAGGATTGCTTTGATTATTTGGGTTTTTATTTTGTAGTTCCATGTAAATTTTAAGTTTTTTTCTATTTCTGTGAAGAATGTTACTGATATTTTGATAGGGATTACACTGAATCTGTAAAGAGCTTTGAGTAGCATTGTCATTTTAACAATATTAACAATATTAATTCTTCCAATCAATAAACATGAAAAATCTTTCATTTTTTGTGCTTTTTCAATGTATTTCATCAGAGTTTTATAGTTTTCTTTGTGTAGATCTTTTACTCCTTTGGTTAAATTGATTCCTAGATATTTTATATTCTTTGTAGCTATTATAAATGAGATTTCTTTCTTGATTTCTTTTTGAGATTGCTTGCTGTTGGTGTATATAAATGCTATTCATATTTATTCGGTTATTTTGTATCCTGCAAATTTACTGAATTTATCAATTCTAACAGTTTTTTGGTGAACTCTAGTTTTTTCTAAGTATAAGATCATATTGCTTGCAAGAAGGCTAATTTGATATCTTCCTTTCCAATTTTGTTGCCCCTTATTTCTTTCTCTTGCCTAGTTGCTCTGTCCAGGACTTCCATTATTATGTTGAATAAAGACAGTGAAAGTGGGCATGCTTATCTTGTTACAGATCTTAGAGAAAATTTCAATTTTTTCTCATTTAGTACAATATTAGCTGTGGGTTTGGCATATATGCATTTTATTATTTTGAGGAATGTTCCTTCTATACCCAGTTTGATGAGAATCTTTTTTACCATAAAGATATGCTGGATTTTATCTAATACTTTTTCAGTATCTATTGAAATGATCATATGGTTTTTGTTCTCGTGTCCTTGTGTCGTTATTTATTGATTTGTGTATGTTGAATCATCCTTGCATCCCAAGGATGAATCACACTTGGTCCTGGTGAATGATCTTTTAAATGTGTTTTTGAATTTGATTTGCTAGTGTTAATGATTTTTGCATCTGTTTTCATCAGTGATATTGGCCTGTAGTTTTCTTTTTTTGTTGTGTCCTTGTCTCGTTTTTGTATTCAGGCCTTTTAGAATGAGTTTGTAAGTATTTTCTTTCCGTCTTTTTTTTTTTTTTTTTTTTTGAAGACTGTATATAGAATTAGTATTGGTTCTTCTTCAAATGTTTGGTAGAATTCAGCAGTAAAGCCATTGGGTCCTGGGCTGTTCCTTGATGGGAGACATTTGATTATGGCTTTGATCTCATTACCAGTTTCTTCACATTTTCTATTTCTTCATAGTTCAATATTGATAAGTTTTGTGTGTCCTAGAGTTTATCCATTTCTTCTAAGTTTTCCAATTTCTTGACATATGGTTATTCATAGTAGTCTCTAATGATTCTTTGTATTTTTGTGGTCTTAATTGTTATGTTTTCTTTTTGGTTCCTGATTTTATTTATTTGGGCTTTCTGCCTTTTTTTCTTAGTCTACCTAAAGGTTTGTCAATTTTGTTTCTTTTCAAACAAGCAAATTTTTGTTTTGTTGATCTTCTGTACTTTTTTGCCTTATGTCCTACCATTACCAGATCATCTCCTGCATTGTGGGGTTTTTTTTTTTTTTTCAGTTTCAATTTCATCTTTTTCTGCTTAGATCTTTATTATTTCTTTCCTTCTACTAAGTTTGTTTTTGGTTTGTTATTGCCTTTCTAGTTCCTTGAGGTGTATTGTTAAGTTGTTTATTTGAAGTTTTTCTACTTTTTTGATATAGGCATTTATTACCATAAACTTTGCTTGTAGTACTGCTTTTGCTGTGGCACATAGATTTTGATGTTGTATTTCCATTTTCAATCATTGCAAGAAAGTTTTCAGTTTCCCTTTTAATTTCTTTATTCATTCATCGATCATTCTAGGGCATGTTGCTGAATTATTTTTATTTATTTATTTTTTATTATTTGGGACAGGGTTTCACTGTGTCACCCAAGCTGGAGTGCAGTGGCACAATTACGGCTCACTGTAACCCTGATGTCCTGGGCTCAAGCAATCCTCTCACCTCAGCCTCCTAAGTAGCTGGGACCAGTGGCATGTGCCACCATGCCCAACTAATTTTTAAAAATTTTTGTAGAGACATATTCTTCCCATGTTGCCCAGGCTGCTCTTGAACTCCTGGGCTCAAGCAATCTTCCTGCCTCAGCCTCTCAAAGTGCTAGGATTATAAGCAGGAGCCACCAAGCCCAGCCTGAATTTTATTTATTTATTTATTTATTTATTTATTTATTTATTTATTTATTTGATATTGAGTCTTGCTCTGTCACCCTGGCTGGAGTGCAGTGGCGTGATCTCGACTCACTGCAACCTCCATCTCCTGGGTTCAAGTGATTCTTCTGACTCAGCCTCCTGAGTAACTGGGATTACAGGCACCCCAAGCCTGAATTTTTATGTGCTTGTGTAGTTTCCAAGGTTCTTCTTGTTTCTGATTTCTAGTTTTATTCCATTGTTGTCAAAAAATGTACTGATGTGATTTCTACTTTTCTGAATTTGTTGAGGCTTGTTTTGTGGCCTAAGATATGGTCTACCCTGGCTAAAGTTTCATGTACTGATAAAAAGGAATGTGTACTTGGCAGCAGTTGGGCGAAATAATTTTCAAATTCTAGATAACCCTATTTGGTTTAGTGTGTAGTTTAACTGTGATATTTCTTTGTCAATTTTCTGTCTGGATGATCTGTCGATTACTTATATTGAAGTGTTGAGTCCTGTACTTTTGTTTTATTGCAGTCCCTCTCTCATTTTAAATCTATTAATGTTTGTTTTATATACTTGGGAGCTCTGGTGTTGGGTAAATAGGTATTTGTAACTGTTACATCCTCTTGCTGAACAGAACCCTTTATCATGATAAAGTGATCTTCTTAGTCTCTTTTTACAGTCTTTTATTTTCAGTCTACTTTATTTGATGTAATTATAGCTACTGCTACTCTTCTTTGATTTCCAGTTGCATGGAATATCTTTTCCCAAGTCTTCACTTTCAGTCTATGTGTATCTTTATAAATGAAGTGGAATTCTTGAAGGCAGCATATGGTTAGGTCTTGTTTCTTTTTCCATTCAGCCACTTTATGCCTTTTAATTGGATAATTTAGTCCATTTACATTCCGTGTTATTATTGATAAGTAAGGACTTACTCCTGCCATTTTGTTGTTTGTATTCTGGTTGTTTTAGAACTCCTCTCTTTGTTCCTTTCCTGTTGTCTTCCTTTATGGTTAAGTGATTTTCCTCTGGTAGTATGTTGTAATTTGCTGCTTTTTCTTTTCAGTGAACGTATTGACTGGTTTTTACTTTGTGGTTACTATGAGGCTTATGAAACATAATTATAACATTCTTTTGAAGAGATGACAACTTATCTTAGCTAAAAAAGAAAAGAATAGAAACAAATAATGAAACTATAAAAATAAACTCCACACTTCAGCTACATCCACCCACAGTTTGACTCTGTTTTCTCAGTTTACATAGGTTTATATTGCCTATGTCTTAACAGCTTGCTACAGGTATTATTATTACGAAACATTTGTCTTTTGGGTTTCATACTACAATAATGTATGGTTTACACGCCAAAATTACAGTATTAGAGTGTTCTGGATTTGTTTCCTTACTTAATTTTATCAGTGGGTTTCACACCTTCAAATGTTTTCTTTTTGCATGTTAGTTTTTTTTATTTTGTTTTGTTTTGTTTTGTTTTGTTTTCAGATTGAAGAACTCTCTTTTGCATTTCTTATTAAACAGATCTGATCATGGTTAATTCTCTCAACTTTTGTTTTTCTGGGAACAACATTATTTCTCATTCATACTTGATGGACAGTTTTGCCAGATAAAGTGTTTTTGAATGGCAGTTTGTTTTTTTTTTTCTTTCAACTCTTTGAAAAATGTCATCCCACCCCTTCCTGGCCTTATGAGAAGTCTGTTGCTGATGAACTTGAACTCCTTTATATGTTATTTGCTTCTTTTCTCTTGCTGCTTGTAGGATCTGGTATTTGTCTTTGAGTTTTGAGTCTGTTGATTACACATCTTTGAGTAATCTTATTTGGGTTGAATGTATTTTGTGTTCTCCGGCCTTCTCATATGTGGATATTTGTCTCTTCTCATATTTTAGAAAGTTTTCTGTTATTATTTATTTGAATAGCTTTCTATCCCTTTATTGACTCCCTCTTGAACACAAATAGTTTTTAGATTTGGTCTCTTTAGGAACTTTTCTATATTTTGTGGGCGAGCTGTGCTTCTTTTTATTATGTTTTCTCCTCTGTTTATTTTCAGATACCCTGACTTCAAGCTCACTGATTCTTTCCTCTGCTTGATTCATTCTGCTCTTGAGAGCTTCTCATGAATTTTTCAGTCCAGCAAATATATTTCTCAGTGCCAATATTTTTGTTTGATTTTTAAAATTATTTCTCTGCTCAATTTTTCTAATTTTTCTGAATTCACTCCTCCTCCTCCTCCTCCTCCTCCTCTTCCTCTTCCTCTTCTTCTTCTTTCTTCTTTCTTCTTTCTTCCTTTCTTCTGGTGAGGGTGGTTGTATGCTACTTCCTTTTCAGCACTAGATGGTTTCTTAAGCACAGGTTTGCTTTGGTTCTAGTAAACCATCTGAGTGCTTCCTGTCCTGAATGAGGGAGGTATCCAAGGGGATATTCCAGTACTGTGGGAAGGCTATCTTGGGTTTCATACCCAGGGACCTATGGAACAAACTTCCTACAGTATAATACTGCTGAATGGCCACCTAATTTGTTGTCTTTTTTTGGCTGAGCTACAGAGTAGTTTCCAGAGCTGAGGATGGTAGTCTCACCTCCCCTTTGTATCTCTGGCTGTCCTCAGGGATATTTCCATCTTCAGGTACTCCTGATGTTTCTAGTGGGCTGAGGCAGAGACAGTTCTGCCCAGAAACCCAAGATGGTAGGGAAAGTCATTGTTCACCTCCATCTCACTTTTACAAGTATAGAAACCATGAGTTGTAGGGACATTTGTTTTGCATACTTATTGCCAGGCAGATTAGAGGAGAGGGAGTGTCATGAATATGAAAGACGGATTCCCTTATTCTCTGCTCAAGAGTTTTTTCACTTCTCTATGGCCCTAGGAACTGCCTCATCCTCATATTTGAGTTCTGGGATATTGCTGGTAATAATATCAGTGTTGTTCATTTGTTTTTGGTTTTCTACCGAGGGGAGGAAGTTAAGTCAGCTTAGTTCTACATCACCATTTTGAAACCAGAAGTCTGTGCTTGTTTATTATTATATTTTTTCTTTTTTCTTTTCTTTTCTTGCTTTCTTTTTTCCTTCCTTCCTCCCTTCCTTCCTTCCTTCCTTTCTTCCTTCCTCTCTCCTTCCTTCCTTCTTTCCTTCCTTCCTTCCTTCCTTCCTTCCTTCCTTCCTTCCTTCCTTCCTTCCTTCCTTCCTTCCTTCCTTCCTTCCTCTCTCCTTCCTTCCTTCCTTCCTTCCTTCCTTCCTTCCTTCCTTCCTTCCTTCCTTCCTTCCTCTCTCTCTCTCCTTCCTTTTCCTTTCCTTTCCTTTCCTTCTTTTCTTTCTTTCTTTTTTTTATTATTATACTTTAAATTCTAGGGTACATGTGCACAACGTGCAGGTTTGTTACATATGTATACATGTGCCACGTTGGTGTGCTGCACCCATTAACTCGTCATTTACATTGGGTATATCTCCTAATGCTATTCATCCCCCCGCCCCCACCCCACGACAGGCCCCAGTGTGTGGTGTTCCCCACCCTGTGTCCAAGTGTTCTCATTGTTCACTTCCCACCTATGAGTGAGAACATGCGGTGTTTGGTTTTCCGTCATTGTGATAGTTTGCTGAGAATGATGGTTTCTACCTTCATCCATGTCCCTACAAAGGACATGAACTCATCCTTTTTCATGGTTGCATAGTATTCCATGGTGTATATGTGCCACATTTTCTTAATCCAGTCTATCACTGATGGACATTTGGGTTGGTTCCAAGTCTTTGCTATTGTGAATAGTGCCACAATAAACATGCATGTGCATGTGTCTTTATAGCAGCATGATTTACAAACCTTTGGGTCTATACCCAGTAATGGGATGTCTGGATCAAATGGTATTTCTAGTTCTAGATCCTTGAGGAATCACCACACTGTCTTCCACAATAGTTGAACTTGTTTACAGTCCCACCAACAGTGTAAAAGTGTTCCTATTTCTCCACATCTTCTCCAGCACCTGTTGTTTCCTGACTTTTGAATGATCGCCATTCTAACTGGTATGAGATGGTATCTCATTGTGGTTTTGATTTGCATTTCTCTGATGGCCAGTGGTGGTGAGCATTTTTTCATGTGTCTGTTGGCTGCATAAATGTCTTCTTTTGAGAAATGTCTGTTCATATCCTTTCCCCACTTTTTGATGGGGTTGTTTGATTTTTTCTTGTAAATTTGTTTGAGTTCTTTGTAGGTTCTGGATATTAGCCCTTTGTCAGATGAGTAGATTGTGAAAATTTTCTCCCATTCTGTAGGTTGCCTGTTCACTCTGATGGTAGTTTCTTTTGCTGTGCAGAAGCTCTTTAGTTTAGTTAGATCCCATTTGTCAGTTTTGGCTTTTGCTGCCGTTGCTTTTGGTGTTTTAGACATGAAGTCCTTGCCCATGCTTTTGTCCTGAACGGTATTGCCTAGGTTTTCTTCTAGGGTTTTTGTGGTTTTAGGTCTGACATTTAAGTCTTTAATCCATCTTGAATTAATTTTTGTATAAGGTGTAAGGAAGGGATCTAGTTTCAGCTTTCTACATATGGCTAGCCAGTTTTCCCAGCACCATTTATTAAATAGGGTATCCTTTCCCCATTTCTTGTTTTTGTCAGGTTTGTCAAAGATCAGATGGTTGTAGATGTGTGGTATTATTTCTGAGGGCTCTGTTCTGTTTCATTGGTCTACATTTCTGTTTTGGTACCAGTACCATACTGTTTTGGTTACTGTAGCCTTGTAGTATAGTGTGAAGTCAGGTAGTGCTGAGGCTTGAGTAGGTAAACAAAGCTGTAACTGGGTGGAGCCCACCTCAGCTCAGGGAGGCCTGCCTGCCTCTGTAGACTCCACCTCTGGGGGCAGGGCATAGGTGAACAAAAGGCAGCAGAAATTTCTATAGACCTAAACATCCCTATCTGACAGCTTTGAAGAGAGTAGTGGTTCTCCCAGCAGGGAGTTTGGGATCTGAGAACAGCCTGACCGCCTCCTCAAGTGGGTCTCTGACCCCCGAGTAGCCTAACTGGGAGGCACCTCCCAGTAGGGGCTGACTTTTCTTTCTCTTCTTTCTTCCTTCATCTTGCTCTGTTTCCCAGGCTGGAATGCCATGGCTCAATCATGGCTCACTGCAGCCTTGACCTCCTGGGCTCAGGCAGTCCTCCCATCTCAGTCTCCCAAGTATCTGGGACTAAAGTTGTCTCTACAATTAAAAAAAAATGTAGAGACATAGTCTTGCTATGTTGCCCAGGCTAGATGTGCATCTTTGTTCTTAAAAAAACAACTTATGGAAGGATCAAAACATATGATACCCTCAAAATCTTCCATTTTAGATAGTACCTATAGTGTGTTCAAGAAGGTAGCTAACATTCTGTTGCTTTCTTTACTGACAAATTTAAGCCAAAGTTTCTAAATGTGGTATTTTACATGAGGAATAAGTAGGATTTAGCTGTGGCTATTCCAGTATTGATAATACTTATAATCTTTTAAAAATATAGAAAAGTTTATTGAAAATTATAATAGCTAGGATTTTCGTTTACTTTTTTTTTGGACTTAGCTTTTGTGGTAGAAACCACTTGAAAATTAGTCTTCACAAAATCAGTGTAAACCCTACGGTATGTACTCAGAGAGAACTTGTTTCCTTAGAAATGCTATAAGATTTAGGGACTTTAAGAAACATTTTCCCACATGACAGATAACAATTTTGGTGGCAAATCTTCATTGTGAAATCAGTCTCCTCACTTAAAAAATTATCTGGATTTATATCTCTGTCCTGTAGAAAGTATGTCAAGTGTACTTGCACTTGTCACCCAATAATGCACATAAGAAACACATGAAATAAGTGGATTCCTGATCCCAACTCAAATACACCTACTCAGAGTATCCAACTTTAGGACCCAGGATTTTTCCAGTTTGTGGATCTGAGTCTCATATGAACTGTTAGGTAAGAATAATTGTGACGTATGCAATGTGTGGACTTACTGTTCCCAAAAAGAAGGGCGTCTGTCTGAAAGGCTAGCTTAAATTCAACGGTTAGTGAATGAAAATAATTATTTTTGTAAAATATTTTCTAAAATATGATTGGTTTGTATTTTAACAACTATATAAAACAGGATTTCTGAGGCTAAAATTGAATTGCATATTTGGTTCCGAGCCTGCTAATATCCAAAGAAAAAAAATAAAACAAGATGAATACCATGTACTTTACATTATGTATATAAATTTTTGAAGACATCCAGGATCATTTAGAATTTCTCCAAGAATATTGAGCCTTCATAAATTTGAAGGATTGAAACATTAGAGATGAGTCAGCCCTCACTAATCCCTTAAAATCAACCGATAAGATATGGAATAAGTCTTTCTGTGAGAAAAAATAAAAACAAAAATAGAATTGATGGAGGACTAGAGATTTTTATGCTGTAATTCCTTGGCAGTGTCCTACAGGTTTCTAGGTACAGTCTTGCCTTTCTTTGATTGCTAAATGATATTTATGTCTTATTAGTCTTACCACTTTTTTATATGGAGAAGTTAAAAATTAGTACTCTATAAATTCTAAGAGTGACTTATAATTCTTTAAATTCTTTAACATTTTTGTTCTGTTATAATAACATTTACTAAGTACTTGCAATATCGCTTTATGCCAGTCACTTGGTTCATATCCTCATAAAAATGCTATGGGGCAGAGTATCAGTCAGAGTGCTACCAGGGAAACAGAACTTGTAGAAGCTATATGTTAAGAGATTTATTGCCAGGAATTGTACCACACAACGATGGTGGCTGATAAGACAAGTTCAAAATCTGTATGGCAGGCTGTCAGAAAATATAGTCTGGAATTCTCAGCTCCAAACTGAAACTGCAGTCTACAGATGGAATTTCTTCTTCAGAAAAGACTCAGCTCTGCTCGTAAGCCCTTTTATCAGATTGAATCAGGCCCACTCAGATTATCCAGGCTAATCTTCCTTACTTAAACTGATTATGGACTTTAATCTGGTCTACAAAATATTTTTCTCAGCAGCAACTAGATTAGTGTTTGGTTGAATTAATGGCATTGTAGCCTAGCCACATTGACATGTAAAACTGGCCATCACAGGTATGAACTTTTATTGTTCTAATTTTACAAATTCAGGAAACTGACTTTGAAAAAGTTAAAGTAGATTGCTACAATTGACAAATGATGGAACATTGAACCTAAGTTTGTCCAAACCCGGAACCCATATTAGAAAACCCAGATGCTAAACAGGAAAGTTGGCATTTGACTACTAAACTATTAAAGAAATGAATGCTATGTGTGCTCTGGTGCACACACACACGCGCGCGCCCACACGCACACACACACACCACTACCACTGCCATACAGCTATTTAGGAAAAAAATATAAAGGGATATTTAGGACATTTGAATGCATTTATTAATATTGTGGAGATTGACCAGCATTTTCATTAATTCTGCTAGGTTAATTTTTCTTTTGGAAGCCATGAAAAATCTGTTCATTATAAATTAGAGTAATCTTGGAAGTAATTTGACAGTCAATCATCATTTAATAAAATTGAAATAAAATGTCAAGAGTAAACTGTAAAGACAATGGGATCACTTATAGTAATTACTGTCAGTTTAAACTGAGGAAAACAGAATCTGATTTTTACCGTTATCAGAATGAGGTAGTTAGTAATGAACCACAAATGCGAATCTGTAAAGTATTGCATTTAATTTATTAGATTTCTGCATATGGGCTTAATGGATAAGTGGCATGAATTTGTAAAAACAGTGACTCTAAAACACATTATACAATAGCAGCTAAGGAAATATTTATTATTCTATTATTACTGATTGAATTTGTGATACATTTTATTCTCCTGTGTATGTTCGGAGATAGCTCTAAAGTATCTATCTACTTTGAAAAACAAGAAAGCCTAGATGGAGGACATTGGCTCTCAACAGAGTGCTAGAATAAGGAGAAAGGAAAAGAAAGCGAAAACAGGTACAAACACTAAAAAATCCTTTGAAAGGTGGCATTTGTTCTAGAGTTTCACATTTTCCAATGACACATTATTTTAACTTGTCCATGAAGTTGAAATCATTTGTGCAAGCCTTGTTTCATAATTTCAGTATTTTACTTTTGTTCAAATATCAAAATATTTCGTAATTAGACTGTACATATACTTGCATAGCCTCCCTCCTTTCATTATCTTCTTTGTAAAACCAGCCATTTATACTGAGTCTCTGCGCAGCATGTAACATTGCCTATAGACTACAAAAGCCATTCTGTCCCTTCTAGATCACAAACCACCATGCCATCCTTATGTCTTTATTACCCTTCAATACAAACACTTTCTTCTAGTCATACTGGGCCTTTCATTCCCACCATACTTATCCTACATATCCCCAGACCAACCAACACCTCTGCTCTCATTGTGGGCCAACAGTACACTCCTGACTTCTTGCCATATATGTGAATACTGTCGATCTAGAACCCCAGATCCTGTAAGATTTCTTTATTAAGCCTGGTCTCCTCCTCTACTGAACTCAGATAGGAGGTCAAATCTGAAAGAAGCTTGAAGACAACAGGCATCTGCTGCTTGAACTCCTTCTTTACAGTCGAATCAGATGATCTATACCCATGGATATTATGTTTGCAAACCTCTAGTAAAGGAGAACTCATTACTTTTCCATTAGGTTCAGTCTTTGGATAGTTTTAGAAGGTAGAAAGTTCTTATATGTAACTATTACCATTTCTTCTTTACTTTGCTGTTTCTGAATACTAGACTATAAACCTCTTTACAGCAAGAATGTGTTTTTTATTTCCCAATACTTAACACAACAGTGGGCATGCAGTAGATGTTAAAAATACTTGAAAAATTAAATAAACCTGATTTTGGGTTCTTTCACTTTCTTAACCATTCATCTCTATATAAACCCTGGTTTGCGTATGTGCCTCAGAGCAAATGTATCGGTATAGTCTGACCTTTCTAATCCACAATGGTCTGCACAGCCTACGTCTTACTCTTTTCTAGAAAGGCAGCCTATGTTCACATTTTCCAATTTTCCATAGCTTCATAATTGCTGACAAAAATTTCTTTATACACAATTAAATCCAAACCCAACTATTACTACTTATAATACTTATTATTATTTTTGCCCCAAGCCATATCTTTCTTACCAAGTTTTTGTAACATTGGTGTTTTAGGATCCACATGTAGAATACATTTTATTCTTATTAAATGTATTCTATTAGGCCTATGAGTCTCCCCATCAAGTCTTTTTTGGATTTTGACTCTATTCTTCCTTATTCAGTAACACAGCCAGATTCACATTACTGACAAATTGTATAATAATTCCTGATGTGACCGTATTCATTTTATTGACTTAAAATATTGAATAGAAGATGAGAATGGCTGGAGACCTAGCATTACAAGTCAGTCTCTCAATCTTTGTCTCTCTCTCTGTCTCTCCCTCTCTCTCTTAAAATTGAGCCATGAACATATTTTTTAGAGTCCCTTAGCCAGTTCCTATCACATAAATAAAAATTGGTGGGATGAGATTCATGATAGGAATATAATGAAATGACATGCACTGTTAAAAATAAATGGATTGATACTAGAAATGTAATCATACAACATTTTGGGGGTTACATAGCACAGCCATATTCAAATAGTTAGTAATCTTTATTATATATACACTTTCTCTATTTAGCTTCTTAGTTATTGAATTACAAAATTGAGCCTTACATAAATCTGTATATCCATAACATATAATGGTGCACCATATGCATAACAGGTAACCAACTGATTGTTGTTTAATGTGAAAGGACTCAATTGCAAAGAAAAAGGAAGTTATTTAGCTACAGTTTTCAAGAGTAACTCCCAGGAAAGAAAAATATGTAGGATGTGTACTAAGAAACTCTTTCCGAAGCTGAGTGTAAGGTTTCAAGAAAAACGTTAAAAAATTTACTTTTTCTAAAATAAAATACATTCTGAAAAATATTAGGAGTCATATAAAATAATGTAATGATGAATCTTACTCTCAATGTAAAACAAATGATCAATGCTTTCTAATTGTAGGCGTGTTGTACTGTTGCTGAGGTTGTTTTATTATTTGTTTTGGAGAAGCCTGAAGACTGTTTAGAAGGTTAAACTGATAAATTCACAGACAATTATATAAGCTTGTGCTATTAATGCTGTTAAATGATTGCATATAACGTAACACTTGAACAAGCACAAGTGTTATTTGTTACTGAGTCGCTTCCTGTGATCAGGTGATTAGCATTACATATTCCCAAGAGTAAATGGTTCCACACCTCAGGGATCAGGAAAATAACCACACTTTAACGGTCAGAATGTAGATAAGTGCTGTCTTGTAAACTGTAGTAAAGTCAAACATTTATAGTATCTTTTAAAGACAGTCTTATGATCTCTGAACGGTTTTCATCTATTAGAAATTCTGTACTGTTTGTCTGACTTAATGACTCATGAAAATGTAACCTAAAAGTGAAAATACTGAGAACATAAGATAAATAATGGTTTTAAATCAGTAGTGGTATAGTCAATTTGTGTTTGTGGTCTGTACTTGTAGACAAGTAATTGGACTCTCTTGTCTTAATTCTGTTTCAGTTACCAATGTCACTGTCCAATTTCAGCAGAAAATGTCAGCATTAAAATGTTATCTTATTTATTACAAAGTAATAGTTTTTATCAAGGAAAATTTCAAAAACGCAGAGAAGCTTAAAAAGTAAGAGGAAAAATATGCTGTCATTCTATCACCTTGACCACTAAGTAGAATGAAAAGAAATGGTTGTTATTAGCAGCTATAGAGTGTCTTTTTACAGAATTTTGATTATCATCTACATAATGCTTGATAACATCACTTTTCTCTTAACAATGCATTCTGAACACTTTTATGCCATTAGAAAGTCTCCTATTGTATTATTTTTAAATAATATAATTCTATGCTACAGCAGAATTTATTTAACCAATCTCCAGTTGATGGACATTTAATTTTGGTCTCTTGATGAAAGTAAAAAGACTGTTTTAAAAATTCCTTTTTGAAATGATTACATACAATTCTGAGCCTGGTTTTGTATAAGAAGTATATATTTGTTACATAGGCATTCAAAAGAACATATCTTCTGTTCTCCATTTAAAATTGTAGAATCATGTTAATGTAATGAAACAAATGGCTAGCTAGAATAAGATGGAAACTTGTAGATGCCTGCATTAAATCATAAATTTGGACTTTGAAAGAATTGCTATTGCATATGACTAATGTTTTTTAGCATGAAAGTTGCTTTTTTTAGAATAGCTGGACCTATTTATCGGTTCATTTGTGAAGCACAGGTACCTTAAATTGGATCCAATATCTGTTCATATCCTCAATTAATGTCATATTTTTTTGACTAAATTTTATTTAAAAAGAATCAACAGAATTGATAAAAAAACAATGGCTAAAGATGACCAACTTTTTTAGGTCAAAGATAGTCTTCTACAATTTCTGGAAGCTTCTTTAAAATGTTATCTATCTTGCCTGGTTTGATCTGACATATGAAATATATCTCTCTATGTATTTTATATGTTTTGGGGCATAGGTGATATTCAGAGTTACATTGTTTCATAATATCACAATTTTAAACAATTACAAGAGAAAAATGATAATGATCACATTATAATTTATTGTAAAAATTATACATATATATCTGTGTGATATTTGATAGATTTGCTCTTACATAAGAAAATTATGAAAGTTAGATAGAAACAGCCTTCTGAAATATAAAATATTTGTCCTAGCTTTTCCTGAAGAGCAGAAACTAAGTATACTAAAATAAATGTCTTCAAGATTTTCTTCACACATTTCTCAGACTTTGTTTTATATCAGACACTTTCAGATAACATATGTTTAATGAAAACACAATGATGTGCTGAGTTTTCATTTTAAAATGTTTTTACTTAAAAATCGAAAAGAATTTGGACACACTCAAGTTGTATTGTATTGTATTGTTTTGTTTTGTTTTGTTTTGTTTTGTTTTGTTTTGAGACAGAGTCTCACTCTGTCGCCCAGGCTGGGGTGCAGTGGTGAGATCTCGGCTCACTGCAACCTCTGCCTCCTGGGTTCAAGCAATTTTCCTGCCTCAGCATCCCGAGTAGCTAGGATCACAGGCGTGCACCACCACGCCTGGCTAATACTTGTATAGACAGGATTTTGTATAGACAGAATTTTGCCATGTTGGCTAGGCTTGTCTTGAACTCCTGACCTCAAGTGATCTGTCTGCCTTGGCCTCCCAAAAGTGCTGGGATTACAGGCGTGAGCCACCGCAACTAGCAAGTTGAATTGTTATATGCAGGTATGTTTATTCAAGTGCACATATTTAATATAAGCACAATCTGATTTTAAAAAAAAATCAAAGTTCATGTATAAAACCTAAAGAATTGTAGTGAAATCAATCAAGTTGTTGAACTTAACTGAACTTCTTTAATGCCATAACCTTGACATTCAGTATTTCCTTTGAAATATAATATTCCCTTTTACATTATTTATGCAAATGCCATGCCAGTGTAGTGGAAGATGTCACCTCAGTGCAGCAATAGCCAGTAACATTTCCTTTTCTAGTCATAAAACCTTTTGTTTATTCATGTTGATTTGTTATAATTCTCAGTCAATTTTTTCTGGTTGAAGACATGAATCTGAAGAAATAGTAGCAGCAAAATTATTGTTTGGATGCACTGTTCATTAAGTTTTTAGTTAAACTTTCTACTTTGAGATAATTGTAGATTTACATGCAATTGTAAAAGACATTACAGAGATCCCATATATCCTGTAATCAGTTTCCCTCAATGGAAACATCTTCCAAAAATTTCCTAGAGTGGTAACATCTTGATAGTACAATATCAAACCTGGATATTGAAACTGACATAGTCAAGATAGAAAGCATTTTCACCACCACAAGGATTCCTCCTGTTGCCAATTAGTAGCCATACCACTTACCTTCTGCTGTTGCTCCCTCCTTATCTCTGCCAACCACTGATCTGTTCTCCATTTCTATTACTGTGCCAAGTCAAGAATGTTCCATAAATGGATTGGTATACTTTGTAACCTTTTTCATTCAGCATAATTCTCTGGACATTCACCTAAGGTTGCTGAATATATCAATAGTTTGTTCCTCTTTATTGTAGGATAGTATTCTCTGGTATGGATGTATCACAATTTGTTTAACCACTTACCTGATGAAGTATATCTGGATTGTTTGCAATTTTTGAGTGTTACAAATAAATTTGCTACAACAGAGCCTCACTCTGTCTCCCAAGCTGTAGAATAGTGTTGTCAGTGGCGTGATTTGGCTCACTGCAACCTCCACCCCCTGAGTTCAAGCAATCCTCCCACCTCAGCCTTCCAGGAAGCTGGGACTACAGGCATGTACCACCACGCCTGGCTGACTTTTTTATTTTTGGAGAGATAGGGTTTTGCCATGTTGCCCAGGCTGGTCTTGAATTCCTGAACTCAAACAATCTGCCCACCTCGGTCTCCCAAAGTGCTGGGATTATAGGCGTGAGCTACTGTGCCTGGTCAAATCAATTAATTTTAAATTCAAAGGTGATATGATTCTCTCTTTGCCCTTCTGATTTCCAGTGTTTTATGAATTGATTTTAGTTGTTTCAGTGGATTAATTCCTACAGTATTTGCAACAAAAAGTATAACAAAGATCTCTGACAAGGTCATGCCTATATTGGGCTGTAGGAAATAGTTACTTAGCTACTTATGTTATACAAAAGACTGGCTACTAGAAAATGTAGTGATATTAATTGGTTGCGAAAAAATTATCTTGATTTACTGTAATGCCTTTTATTTACCTATGTGTTCTTAAAAATCTATGAAATGTGTTCTGGATACAAAATAGTATACATGCCATATAGAGAGAACTTACAGAATTAGAAAAATGAACTCCTATGTATCATTTATGAGTTTCAAAAATAGAGCAGTACATCACCATATTGAAACACCTTGGAGCATGGCCTTCTGGATGTTATCTCCCATTCTTCTTTTGGAGGTCACCGCTATTCTCAATTTGATATGGTTTGGTTTTGCCTTATTTTGTTATATAAGTGTTTTAATCTGATTATATTCACTCTTCTATGACTTATTTTTTTACTTGGGATTATTTCACAGATTATAGTATGGTGGTGACAGTATCATTATTTATTAATTTCCATTGCTGTATAATATTTCATTATATGAATATACTCCAATTTAATGTATCTTTTGTATTCTTGATGGACATTTGGGCTGTTTCCATTTTTTTGCTATTATTAACGATGCTGCTATGACTATCCTTATACTTGTTTCCCAGTGTAGATGTGGAAAAATGTCTCCAGGTTCCATATATATATCTAGCAGTTGAACAGCTGAGTCTATATGCATATTTTAAAGTATATTGGGCAATACTAAATTATTCTCCAAAAGTGGTATACTAATTTACATAGCCACAGGCATGCGTTCTCTGACATCTGTAATCAGGCCCTCAGCATTTGTTTGCTCACTTTTATATTATTGGTCTTACGCTTATGGATTCAAAAGAATATTTCACATATTTTGGATACTAGGTGTTTGACAGTAATACATATTGCAAATGTTTTCTCCCAACTTATGGCTTATATTTTTACTCTCTTTATGGTACCTATGATCAAACAAAGCCCTTAATTTAATCAAATTTATTATCTTTTTCCTTTCTAGCTTGTACTTTGGAAAGCTTTTTGAATTTTTCTTTTACTAGGGTTTATAGCTTAAGTTTTATATCAGTAAAATGGTTACCAGAATAATGTTCTTTATCTTTTTTTTTTTTTTTTTTTTTTTTTTTTTTTTGAGACGGAGTCTGGCTCTGTCACCCAGACTGGAGCGCAGTGGCCAGATCTCAGCTCACTGCAAGCTCCGCCTCCCGGGTTCACGCCATTCTCCTGCCTCAGCCTCCCGAGTAGCTGGGACTACAGGCGCTGCCACCTCGCCCGGCTAGTTTTTTTTTGTATTTTTAGTAGAGACGGGGTTTCACCGTGTTAGCCAGGATGGTTTCGATCTCCTGACCTCGTGATCCGCCCGTCTCGGCCTCCCAAAGTGCTGGGATTACAGGCTTGAGCCACCGCGCCCGGCAGTTCTTTATCTTGAATAGTAACTTGCATTTATCTAAAAATTATTAGGATAGATATTTCATAATAATTTCTATTTATAGGAGATATATCCTAATGGTTTTTATATAAACACCAAATGTATATATATGAAACAAAATTTCCTTTAAGGTTTTTAATTAGTTTCAGCTATCGATCTTAACATGCATAAACTACCTTTTCTTTTCTTTTCTTTTTTTTTTTTTTATTTGAGACAGAGTCTTGCTGTGTTGCCCAGACTGGAGTGCAGTGACATGATCTCGTCTCACTGCAAGCTCCACCTCCTGGGTTCAGGCCATTCTCCTGCCTCAGCCTCCAGAGTAGCTGGGACTACAGGCGCCTGCGACCACACCCGGATAATTTTTTTGTATTTTTAGTAGAGAAGGGGTTTCACCGTGTTAGCCAGGGTGGTCTCAATCTCCTAACCTTGTGATCCACCTGCCTCCACCTCCCAAAGTGCTGGGATTACAGGCGTGAGCCACCATGCCCCGCCTTTTCTTTTAAACTACATTGCTGTAGTTTGCTCCTGAAAACACTTCTATTTCACCGAAGTGGGTGATGATTTTTGTGAATTTTCAGCTATTTGTCTTTGAATTTTCTCTTTGATAGATCCTGAGACTTTATTCAGTGATATGAGAGAAACTATGGGATTGTTAATATTTTAAGACATCATCATATTCGTGATTTATTGTTCTTTGCACAATTGATTCCAACTCAAATGTCCCATGAAATAAAATAACACACTCAGTGTGACTTGTTTGACTAATTATTATATGTAGCAATCACTTGACTGTGCAGATCAAATTTTACTTTCTAAAAGCTCCTTCCATTAGTGCTAATGTGTTTGTCCCTTTTAAAAAATAAATCTAGTGATCATTGGGTAGTTGGTGAGGAGGAACAGATTAGAAAATGGTTCATCTATATTTTTAAAATGATGAAGTAGAAATTCTGTCTTTTATGAACTTCCACTGTTTGGTTTCTAGGAAAGTATATGCTTAATTGTTCAAATATTGAAGATCTTACTATTAACTCTAAGTTTTCCAGAGAGAAGAGGAAGAGGAACTGTCATTGGTTAAACACTCAGTATAGGTTAGGTAATATTCTGGCCATATGACCTCTAATATTTTTCATTCATGCATTAATTCATTCAATAAATATTTTTTTGAGTATATTCTATGTGCCAAGCTCTGTTCTAGGAATTGAGGTAAAGCAGTAAATAATACAAAGAGGCAAAAATCATGATTTTGGTAGAACTTAAGCAATAAATATGATAGATTACTGCCTTAGAGGTATCTAGAAATTGAGAAATGCTATACAAAATAGCATATGGCCCTACTGGTGTAATTTTAATGTCCATGCGAATCACCTGGGGATCTTGTTACAATGCAGATTGTGATTCCATAGGTCTTAGGTGGAGTCCTAAGATGCTGCATTTCTAGCAAGCTTCTGAGTGATGCCAGTGTTGCTGGTTTGGGAGCACAGTTTGAGTAGCAAAGAGTATATGGTAATTGAGGTGGGAGTCAAGCGTGGAGAGTGGGAGAGAAACTGGCTGCAATTTAAAATATGATTAGGGTTTCCCTTTTTGAAAAGATTATAAGTGAGCAAAAATATGAAGAAGGTGGGGGATTTTAGCTATATACTGATCTAGGTCAATGAAACCAGCCAGTGCAGAGGGTGTTAGATGGAAGTGTGCCTGACAAGGAGAATGGCATGAATGAGAAGAGTAGTAGTAGATCAGATTTGAGAGACAGTGGGTATAAAGCAGATCTTGCAGGGCTTTGGACACCACTGTAAGTTCTTTGGCTTTTATGCTGAGATGGAGAACCACTCCAGAATTCGGAGCAGGGAAGTGACCTGCTCCAACTTACGGATTTAAAAAATCACTCTAACTGCTGTATAGAAAATAGACTATTATAAAACAGGATAAAAGCAGTGAGACCACTTAGGAATCTGCAAAATATATGGTAGCTCAGACTTAAGTTTATAGCAGGTGAGATGGTGACAAGTGCTAATATTTAGAACACATTTTGAAGATAGAGCCAAATGAACTTACTGATGTCTTAGATGTAGGCTGTGAAAGAAAGAAAGAAGTCAAGGATGACTGCAAGATTTGTTTGTTTGTTTGTTTGTTTAACCTGAGTTTCTAGAAGGATGAAGTTGGCATCACCTGAAATGGGGAAGGGCTAGGTTTTCAGGAGTATGCTAGAGGTTCAGTCTCTGTATGTGTTGTATCTGGTGTAGCCATTTGATCTTCAAATAGAGATGTGGAGTAGTCAATTGTATATGAGAGCCTGGAATTCAGGGAAAGGACAGTGTGGGAGGTCTACATTTTATTTTATATCGTTTGTGTGACAATCTCTTGCTGCTCATCTTTTATCCGCATTTTATAATTAGGGAAACATGTTCAGAGGATATAACAAACATTCAGTTTGTAAGAGGTGGAGCAGAGCCCCAGGACAATCTCTAGCTCCAAAGGCCACACTGCTATTCTGCTTCAGTAGTAAAAAGAATCAACACTGGTCCCTGCAGCTAGTTATGTGTTTACTCAGAGCAAGTCAAAAATATTTTTAGGCAGAGGAATTGAGTTGGCAGTTCATCTTTTTAACTTCTCTACTTGGGTACTATAGACAGATTTTGTTAGGTCAGTGCTTGGCAGCTTTCCATATGTTCTGGAGATGCGTGTTCATCTGTGTGTGACTCAGTTTTTCCTAAGTCACTTCTGTCATAGCTTGTTAAAGGTAAGAAAACCATGTCTTCAGCGAAGCAATGTGTGCTTTCTCAGTGTTGGAAGCGTAGGGAACGGTAAAATGAACATTGCTGGCCTCCGTGTCCCCCAGTGGAATTCCAAGGCATAGCCTAAATGATTTCTCAGAGGTCCCCAGCAGGATTGATTCCCAGTTGCTCACAGCAGTAACCTGTTCATTAATACCATTTATTGGCTTTTCATGCATCCATGCCTCACATTCCTCATTGTTCACTTCTTAGGATCACCTCCCAAGTGAATTGTCTGAACCTAAGTCCACGTCTCTGCCTAATCTAAGAAAAGTGATAATGTGAAATGTGCTTAACTGGTCTATCCATGATAGTTCTTTCTAATTTCTACAACATTGCCTGGCAAGTAGTCTTAGTAAGTATTTGCCACACCAGTGAAGGACTCTTACTTTCCTTAATGATTATTAAGTAATAGTAGTAGTTGTTACTATTATCTCTGGCAAATATATTTTTAATAGGACACAGGTAAATTCCCCTTTGTCACCAACACTGCCAATCTTATTCCTTTCCTTATGTTCCTAGAAACAAGAATTCTTAAAATTTTGGTATATACGCTTCTGCTATTTTGACTTTTACCTAAATTACATCATTTTATACATGTGATTATGTAATTTGCTTTTTTCACTCAAATTTATGATTTTGAGTTCTATCGATGCTGCGTATTTTCTGCTTTCTATCTGATTAAAAATTTCCCATTCTGTTTTCTTCCTTTATGGGGTTTAGCATTTTAAAATTCTATTTCTATTTTTTAGTGGTCTCTTGTAAGTCTTTAACACAAATATATGAATTTACGTTTTAAGAGGTACTACCAGTAATGAGCTAAGATTTTTATCATTTCTTAAATTAATTAATGAGCCTCTCTATTCTTTTTATTGTTTGTTTGTTTGTTTTTTGTTTTTCTGAGACGGAGTGTCGCTCTGTCGCCCAGGCTGGAGTGCAGTGGCGAGATCTCGGCTCACTGCAAGCTCCACCAGCCGGGTTCACGCCATTCTCCTGCCTCAGCCTTCTGAGTAGCTGGGACTACAGGCTCCCGCCACCTCGCCCGGCTAAAGTTTTTTTTTTTTTTTTTCTTGTATTTTTAGTAGAGACGGGGTTTCACCATGTTAGCCGGGATGGTCTTGATCTCTTGACCTTGTGATCCGCCCGCCTCGGCCTCCCAAAGTGCTGGGATTACATGCGTGAGCCACCGCGCGCCCGACCCAGCCTCTCTATTCTTAATGGCCAAATGTAGGCCATAGTTTACCTTTTCTCCTAGCTATCCCTGTTTACTTCCGTGTTTTCTAGGATTTTAGTTTGTTCTTGCTCCCAAATAAAAGGCTTATTATTATTATCTGTATTGGATCTTATAATTAAATTTTACTTACTTAATTTGCTTATTGTACTCCTTTCTTTAAATACACTTTTCATGTTGGGGAAGTATTTGCTTTAGTCACTAGGCTATGGTACTTAATCTAGGTCTTGACAAGTAGGGTTTTGCCATGAAGAGTGAGAAAGAATCAGTATGCAAGGGAGTAGTGTCTGGATTTGCTTTGCATGTACTGGAATGTCTATGAGTTACCCTTTGAACACTGCTTTGTGTTGCTCTCGTGGTTTGTAATGTGATCAATGGTATGGTAAATATATACGTTAAAAATAATAGGAAAAGATATAAATATGAATTTAGAAAGCAACTCAAAATGAAGTGTTATCTAAGATAATACATTTAAAATGTAAAAATACACATAGATTCATTTGAAAATATTTCTCATATTTCTTTCAAACCTCATCCAATGTCAGCATAAACAAATATAACAAACTGGTTTTCAAATTAAATTTAAAAATCTAATTCTTCATACCTTTAGCCTCAGTGACTAGGCATTATGCCTGAAATTTTCAGTGTTGGTGGACCATAGATCTGCCTAATTACTCCTAGAGTCATTGGAGCCAAAGTGCTGGGATGAGCCATCATTCCCCCACCCCTCTTTAACACCGATGTGATTGTATGCCTTAATTAGTTCTCTAGTTATTCATTTTATACGATCTCACCACTACCAGTGCTTCTCTATTAGTACCTCCGTTTTCTTGTTAGCATTCTTACCAAAAGGTTATCAGAAAATTGAAGTTACTAAAAACATATCTAAAACACAAAGCCTGTGAACAGCTTTGAAAGCTGGAAGCCCTTGCACTTCCAGAATCCTGCTTGCATGCCTTTCAGATCACTTACTGTAGCAGAAAAGGCAGGCACCATCATGCTCAGCTCTAACTTGCTCTCTTTTATATATGATGCTGTAATCCTGGCTCTTAGTGTTTTGAGATTTTGGTGATAGATGTCATCACCAGTAATTCCACAGTCCCCAAAGAGTTCAACTCTCTCAATCAAATCTTAAGCCATATTGTTGGCTCCCTGTAATACTTTAAATTCTACTGTACGTTTCTTATAGTGTAATCATGTTAAAGAGGGGGAAATAGCCTTTTTTCCTCTTCTCAATGCATAATCTTTTTAAAGTAATCTATTCTGATTTCTCTTGAGGTCTCTTTCCAATTACCTGCAAGTTTGCTTTTACTGTGGTGTTCCCTGTATTGTATGTGTCTTATTCCTTCTGCAAGAAAGAAGTGGCCAAGCTGACAGATTGCTGATATTACCATTGTCTAATTATAGCTCTGTTATGTCTGTACAACAGAATTGCATATCATTTAAGAGGCCCCTACAGCATTTATCAGTCATTGTGGATTCTAGACTAACTTGACCATTCATTTATTTTTAATTTATTTTTATTTTTGCCTTTTTTGAGACAGGATCTCACTCTCTCTCTCTCACCCAGAGTGGAATGCAGTGGTGTGATCTCGGCTCACTGCAACTTCTGCCTCCCAGGCTCAGGCAATCCTCCCATCTCAGTGTCCCGAGTAGCTTGTGCTACAGGTGCATACCACCATGCTTGGAAAATTTTTTAAGGTTTTTGTAGATACGAGATCGCACTATATTGCCCAGGTTGATCTTGAACTCCTGGGCTCAAGTGATCCTCCCACCTCAGTCTCCCAAAGTGCTGAGATTACAGGTTTGAGCCACTGTGCCTGGCCTTGACCATTCATTTAGCCTTGCAATCTGTGCCATGGGAAATCCAAAAGCACCACCATGACAAATTAACTCCCTGTTACAGACATAGCTGTTGTCTCTCCATATCTGGAGACCCTCCGAGCATTTTTAAAAGCATGACATTTTAAACGTTAATTTTTATTGCCCAGCGAAGTCAATCACACCTATCTATGAAGAGTTAATTTCTAATTAAACAGTTCTCTGTTCACTATCTATAATTCCCTCAAAGGAACCAATCATACTTAAAAAGATACAGAGCCTGTTTTATTTCTTATGGTCTATTTTCATGAGAGTATGTACTTACTATACCGGATTTCTGGCATTTAGTGCTAAAGATATGCAAATTCCATTTTAACTCCCCTTAAGATTTCCAACACCCAAATGAACAACTAAGTTTTAACTTTTCATCTGTGTTCTCTCTCTCATCTGCGTTCTCTCTCTCTCTTTCTCTCTCTCAGCAGATGCTGTTAAAACTTTGTTTTATGCTATAGGTCCTTGTAGCAACAATTTTAGAAACAGCCCTTTCTTGTGTTTATACTATTATAACTTCGGGGTCTCTAAACCAATTCTAAATATGCATTATAATTATAACTTTCTATGTTATATTCTTATCCTACTTTTGTCTTAAGATAATTTATGAATGAATATTTTTTGGCATCATAATTTAAGCTTTAATTTTACTAAAATGTGCTTTTTGGATAACAGTAAACAGTTAATATGCTATAGTCTCCTGGAAACACATGTTCACATAGCTTTTTATAAGCCAGGTTTTTGGTAATTCAGCATAGACTTTGCTACTGAACTTTCATTCTTAATGTGAAATCTGATTAAGAAAAATATCCTCTAATATTTTTTCTGGGTTCCAAGAACACTGTCCCCTTTCCCAAGTACTACATTTTACCTGAAAAATATATGAGAAAGTATGATAATTCTTGAACCGAAAGCATTTAAATTTGATTATTTTCAAAATTTGTTAAGTCATTTCAAACTGAAATTGAAAATAAAATTAATTTCCAAATAGTAAAAGGATAAATGAAACTAAATCTGTTACTGAGAAAATAAGACAATCTTTAATTAGGGCTTCAAAAAACATACTGAATGTAGCTTTCCTGATTATATCCACTTTTAAGGTTGCACTTTTTCTATGTGCTAGGCAGAAAATGGAGCCTGAAAAATATCAAATTGCAGCATAGTAAATCACGTTTGAATCCAAGTTTTAAATTATCTGACCAGTCCTTTATTCTTCCATGAGCCCTGAATATATTTTTCTCAGCCATAAGGTAGGCATCATGCATTCCTCAAATTGGAGTTGATTTTCTATGATAGTTTAATTTACTAGCTGCTCAGTTCTTCCAACTGTGCATGTTATACAGGAAGGTTTTTTTTTTTATTTCTTTGTAAAGTCATGTCAGATCTACCATGGGAGGAAAATGATTCCTAACTCTTCTCCATTTCTTTTAGTACTTATTCATATGCTGTTTCTGTCTTTTCTTTTTGCCTTTTCCCTAGTTGAAACAAGGATGAATCTATAAACTAAGAAAAACACATATTTTTCTTCATAATATTGGATAGGCATATTATCAATAATACTATATAATCTATTGCAACAATCAAGTCACCATTAAAATGTGTAGTTTTCTGAGTGTTTCCAAGTATGTAATGTAGGACAATGCTTTAAGTCCAGTTTATTCTCATGTCACGTGGCTTTTTTTTTTTTTTTTTGCATACTTTGAGTATATGTTCTTAAGAATATTCTTAAAATATTTTCCAAGGGACATTTATGTAAGCTAATCAAACCATGCAATAGATAAGAACTCAATATTTTAGAACTCTGTTAGAAGAAGAGATATATTTGTGTATGTGTAGATACACACATAGATTTAGTGTATTTTCAGAGACGTATACCTTGTGGATTTTTATTATTGATTTAAATTCTTTATAATATATAATTACACATATATCTTATATCAGCTGAAGTGTTTTAATTGCAAGATATCTGTTTAATTTGTCTGCAAAGTACTGTTTTTTCTGGTCATGGTAAATTTCATATTCTTTGACAATAGCTTTTGTTTATTATCACTAGAAACACTTCTCTTGGGCTAGGTTGTTAATTAACTGTCATTTTTGTATAGGGCGTAAAAGAGATATGGAAAAAAGAGTACATGAGCAAATGGAATTTCACACATTATTAACTGTTTTAGCGTCTTCAAACTTCAAAAATATATATTAATATTATTGTACCATATAAGTTCATCAGAAGCCTGACTTTAATCTCTGATTTATTGTATTTGAGCACTGTAAAGAAGCAGTTTAACACTGAACGAAAGTGTCATAATGTAGCTTTCAAAGTGGCCATTAAAGACAGATCTCTGCTTTTCTATTAGTACATTTTCTAAGATGACTATTATTGCCCTTGTAGTCAGCCTTGTGTACCTTTACACAGATTCCAGTATAAACCCAGAAACAGAGCACTGAGAGAAATAATACCAGAAGTATTTCACCTTTGGCTACTATTGTAAATTGACAAATGACATTATTGCTTTTACATTTTTGAAACACACTACGTAGAACATATGCATCCAAATCAATAGGGTCATTTCAAATAAGTCATACTTCTTTGTTCCAACGATTCATTAGTCCTAGTACACTTCAAGTTCCCATTTTAGAATTGCTTTCACAGGCCAGTTTATGAAGTAGAAAATAAAGATTCATTTCTTTTTGGTTAATACCTCATTTTTGGTCAAAAGTGATATAGCCCAATATACCACGAATATCTTACTGAATCTGATTCTCAATGAATTTTAACTGTTTTCAAAGTTCAAAGCAATCTTTAAAAGAATGAAGACTTTCAGCCATTGAAACTATCTAGAAGCTGAGCTGTGATATTTGAAGGCTCAGTATTTACAAATGCCATCATTACTTTTTCTTTCTAGAGAAGGCACTAGAAAGGGGGCTTTCATCAGAAATACCTAGAGGTTTTAGAGAAGGCAGATTCTGTCTGGAAAGTCATGGGAACTAGAGGCAGGGTGCCATGCTATGATCAGGCAAGTCTCCAAACTCTAAAATGTATTTCAAAGACACACCTTGAGCAGGTTGAATAAAATTTTTGTCTTGTAGAACCCAGGATATACTGCATTACCAAAGTCCAAGCCCCACAAGGAGGTTATTCACCTGCCCATTGGTCCATTAGAAGTCATCTACTGATATGACTGTATTGGTGATGTGGAGTATTAAGGTGGAACAGAAAACTCCATGGGAAGAGTTAGTGCTGGGGGAGAGATATAGGCAAAAGAGATGGAAGAAAGGGTTGCAATAAGGATTTGTTTAGACAATTCACTGGTGGTGATTTATTGGGTGTGTTTTACTGCTAACCAACACTTAAATCCCCTGACATCTTGGCTGAGGCTGGTCATTTTCTTCTGACAAGGATCAGCGGAAATGAAGGTGCCATAGCATCAAGTGCTAGATATAGTAGTAGCTAAACATTATCTTCAGCAGAGATGGGAGTTCAGAGCATCATTGTAAAATACATGGAAATACCTAATGCAAAGGAGTCTAATGAATGAGAGAAATACTAAATGAATCTTCACAGAGTGAGGTAAAAGAAAAGAAGATAAAATCAAGGTTGGTGACAAGGAATTATTAAAATAGAATACGTTATTCTATGTATTTGCCTCGGAGTTGATAATTAGGAGTCTGTTGAACCCTCTTTCAAGATGTCTTCATCATTTCTTTAAGGATTTAAAATATACTGCATCTAGAAATAATCCAAATTAAAATTGATTTAATACACTCCAACACCACATTATGAAAATCATTCCGGCCGGGCGCGGTGGCTCAAGCCTGTAATCCCAGCACTTTGGGAGGCCGAGACCAGCGGATCATGAGGTCAGGAGATCAAGACCATCCTGGCTAACACGGTGAAACCCCGTCTCTACTAAAAAATACAAAAAACTAGCCGGGCGAGGTGGCGGGCGCCTGTAGTCCCAGCTACTCGGGAGGCTGAGGCAGGAGAATGGCGTGAACCCGGGAGGCAGAGCTTGCAGTGAGCTGAGATCCGGCCACTGCACTCCAGCCTGGGCGACAGAGCAAGACTCCGTCTCAAAAAAAAAAGAAAGAAAGAAAGAAAGAAAGAGAGAGGGAGGGAGGGAGGGAAGGAAGGAAGGAAGGAAGGAAGGAAGGAAGGAAGGAAGGAAGGAAATCATTTACTATGACCACCTGGGTTTGATATTGGGAAATCTATTAATATCAATCACATATCAAGCGATTTCCCTGCCTTAGCTTCCCAAGTAGCTGGGATTACAGGCAGACACCACCACGCCCAGCTAATTTTTTGTATTTTAGTAGAGAGGGGGTTTCACTGGGTTAACCAAGATGGTCTCAATCTCCTGACCTCGTGATCTGCCAGCCTCAGCCTCCCAAACTGCTGGGATTATAGGCGTGAGCCACTGCACCTGGCTGGGAAGGACTTTCTAAGTATGACTAAAAAATCAAATGCCACAAATAAAAAGATTAATAAATTTTACTATGTTAAAAGTTTTGTATTACAAAATCAAAAGCCAAAAGAAAACTGGAAAAAAAATGCATATATTGTAACGTATATCACAGATAAAGGGTTAATGTCCTTAATATATGAAGAAGTTTGCAAAATTAAGTGGGAACACAAATCCTGTAGAAAGATGGACAAAAACATAAATAGACAATTTACAAAAAAAAAAAAAAATAAATGACCCTTAAGCATATGAGAAGATGATTGCTTTTACTAACAATAAGTAAAAGCAAATTGAAGCTATATTGAGGTACTGTTCTCACCCACCAGATTGGCAATAATTTGAATGTTTGAAAATATACTCTGTTAAGAAGCTGTAGAGAAACAGGCATTCTCATACATTGTTGGAATTTTGAAATGTTCTGAAACAAATGGAGGGGAAATAGAAATATCTAATAAATAAAATTACATATGCAATCCCACTTTGACCTAGCAATCTCATTTCTAGAAATTAGCCTGAAGATATATCTCGTGCAAGGCAAATATATGTACATATAAAGTTATTCATTGCAGCATTATTTGTAATTGCAAAATATTAGAAAGTACCTAATAGTCAAACCTAAGATATCAGTTGGAGAAACTATAGTACATACACACAATAAAGCACTAGGCAACTAAAACAATAATGAAGATCTCTTAATGAACTAATATTGAATAATTTCTAAGTGAAAGCAGAGTGAAAGAACGTTTTTCTACTATGCTGCCTTTGTGTGTGAAAGAAACTGAAATAAGAAACTGGACATCACTTTAGCCAAGTGCTCAAAATTAATGTGTTTGTTTTCTGTGCTGTGTAACAAATTACCACAAATTTAGCAACTTAACATAGCATTTATTTTTTCTTTCCGTTTCTGTTGGACAGAATTCTGGGTATGACATAACTGGAATCTCTTTCAGATCCTTAACACTTGACCTCCTCCATAAACTCTCTCACACTTACAATGTCTGACCTCAGGAAGGGCTTGGCCCCTTTGAAGCCAGATTAGGTAAAGTTCACCCAGGATACACTCCTTTTCTATTAACGGAAAGAAAACCAATATGGGACTTTATTTATACCCGCAAAACCTCTTCACCTTTGTTATATAACATAACTTGATCAAGGGAGTGAAT